>NW_028270176.1:12807972-13155472 GCF_037043375.1 Chiloscyllium plagiosum
GCTCATGCCCGAAACATCAATTTCTCCAGCTCCTCGGATGCTTGCTGACCTGCTGTGCTTTTCCAGCACTACACTCTCGAGTCTTACCTCCAGCATCTGCAGTCCTCATTTTCTCCTCGAATTCCCATTTTATATGTATATGGTTTAAATTATGTGTTTGACGTGCTTCAATCGCCATATGACATGGCATGATCTTACTTTTATACTCAGGGCACCTTTCAATTTTTTTTTACTTTTGGACTTTTGTTAGCCACTGTTCGAAATGGAAACTATCCTGAATTGACTAGTTATTTTTACATTGAGATTGTAATCCTTCACTCACTACCCAACTATATTTAACGATACCTTGTATACAGATGATCCACAAACATCTTCATCAAATATTATATTCGACAGCAAATTTGAAACCTGTGCCTACAAGAGGCCGAGTGCAGCGCAACCTGAAATGTGCAAAAAAAAGACACTTCAGCAATCTGAGCACGAAGTAACTTAATTGTCCATGATTTTTCCTGTGCCAAATTCTTGACGTGCATTTCTCAAAGGAGTGTTGATGCACTACACTAGGGGTGTGCAGTGATTAAATGCAGTGACTCAGTACTAGTTTTTGAAGAACAATTAATCAAGGGTATGCAAATTTGAGTATAGACAAAACTTTCACAAACAGTAAAATAATGGGCAGGTGAAACAAAGGGGGTGCGGGAGCACAATTGTTCAGACTGGGCCTTCTGGACAATTGCAACAGCTGGACTTCATTGAAATGAAATGCTAACACTGAGAAAGTGCAGCTGAGAGCTGCATTCATCCCAAGTAATAGAATACAGGTAATGATGATAAATAAAATCAATCTAACAACGATCAGAGCAGGTGGAAGATTTTTGCCCTTCCATATCTGATTTTGACGTTTCCTAGTGTTTCATTTCAAAGATACAGTTGAAGTATTTGCAGCAAGCTTCAGCAGAGAAGTAACAGAGCTATGACCTAACATGGACTATTTTCAGTTTGTGATGGGATAACACAGTCCAGAAGTAATGTTACAAACAATTGCATTTGGTCCTCACGATAGCAGAAAGGCAAAAGGTGGTGGAAGCTGATATCAATTGTCACAACAACGTTTACGGGTTTTTAAAGCATAACTTAATATTTTAGTTTTTGTAAGTAGTACCTTGCTGATCAAATTAAAGGCTGGTTCAGTGAAACTATGTGAATGTGTGATAGTCTAGAAAATTCCAATACAGAAAAAACCGTGAGATGTGATCTTATTGAGAATTTGCCCCAAATGTGCGTTCATTATAGATGCATGAATCAGCATCAACTCAAACTAATTATTACTAAATCAGATTGAATGTGTGGAATGCATAATTCGGATTACTTCCTTGTGAAATTGCTACAAAACTTAAACTGGTAAGTATTGAACAGAAATGCGCTCTCACTTATAGGAAACCATATAAGAAAAATCGTAATTCCAGACAAAATGAGTCAAAATATTTACTGAAGTCCTTCAAATATGGGAAACTGTTGTTCATACCTGCTCTGGGCCACATGTAAATCCAATACCACAGTAATATGGTTAAATGCTAACTGAACACTCAAAGACCAAGAAGTCCACTCAGTCAAATGCAGAGGTAGATGACGAACAAATGTTCACTTTTAATAACTATTTTCTAAACAAACATGAAATTCTCCCAAGCTGATTTTATTTCCAGAGGTTTTAGGGCAACGCCATTATATTTCCCAATAGCAATCTGTTCAGATACCTGTAATTGCCTAAATGATAAAAAGGATAATTACTACATTCTCATAGTGGTATTCTGTCATTCGAGGCAAATGCCCAGTGGTGGTTTGATCTGAGCATCACTCATCCTTAGGCACAGGGCAAAATCGAGAAGGTGCGATCATTCTCAGTTGGTCCATAAGCTTGACATACTCTGTTTGTATCCCCCATTTTTGCAAAGCAGCTGTGGAACCAACTATTATGACCATAACCCAGCATCTGCCGAGGTTTGCGAATGAGAATGCAGCTCAATATATTCCACTGGCGTCATGATAATCTTCTTCCAATGTTCTTACACACAACTCCAAAGTTGGCATCTCTATCATGTCTTTACGGTAAAATTGGAATTTCTTTTATTAATCAAAATTTCTTTCAAAAGTTTTCTCCGGCAGTATGAGTGTCAGTGAATTCCAGTTCTTTTGAGAAGTATATTTACATCTGCTGTATGGATGCCGAGATATATTTATGCTTTGGGTAGCTGTCTGATGTCTCAGGATTGAATGGCAATCAGATTGTGTCTATGAAAATGGATGTGTTGACATGCTTGCTTCGACTCTTCCAGAGCTAAAAGATTTGAAGGAAAATGTAAAAGAATTAGGTAAGCATCTTGGGCTTCACTCTTCATAAATCTTTCAAATAGGATTTCGATCCCATTGAGTTACAAATGTTCAAATATCAATAGTTGGGAGTTCAGGCCATCGGACAAAACATCACAATTCTGTTGTCTGAAATATTGAGGTCCAACATATAAAGTTAGTGACATTTTATAAAGATGACATTGCAATTCGTGAATGAGTATTACAAGGGAATAGATTTATTAATAGCCTGTATTCGCAACTCAATGTTGTCATAAAAAATAGTTGATTTCTTTTAATATGTTTGCAATTGTTTACAGAAAACCAGTTAGCAACAATGGCTAATGGTAATGCATTTTACATTAATGTTTGTTGATGTTTTCCTGCTGAAAGTAACTAGAAATGTTTGCTTTTTTGTTCCAATAAAATATTCCAATTAATTTAAAACAGCTAAGGTATAGCTGGAACAACTAAGAATAGCTTTTGTGTCAGATATAACATAAAGGGAATGCAATGCCAGAAATGTTCAGTGTGGTGACAGTAATGCAGAGTGTGAGAGGGGTTATTACTTTATAGAACATAGAACATAGAAACTTACAGCGTAATACAGGATGTTCGGCCATCGCTGTTGCACCGATCTGTGAATACTATCGAAAGTCTACCTAACCTACACTATCATTATCATCTATATGCTTATCCATTTACATGCCCTTAATGTTAATGAGTCTACGACTGTTGCAGGCACGGTATTCCTTACTACTCTCTGGCTAAAGAAACTATCACTGACATCAGTCCTATATCTATCACCCCTTAATCTAAAACTTACAGCGTAATACAGGCCGTTCGGCCATCGCTGTTGCACCGATCTGTGAATACTATCGAAAGTCTACCTAACCTACACTATCATTATCATCTATATGCTTATCCATTTACATGCCCTTAATGTTAATGAGTCTACGACTGTTGCAGGCACGGTATTCCTTACTACTCTCTGGCTAAAGAAACTATCACTGACATCAGTCCTATATCTATCACCCCTGAATCTAAAACTCATGCCAGCCGCCACCTGAGGCAAAAGGCTCTCATTATCCAACCAATCTAATCCTCTGATAATCTTGTAGGTCTCTATTAAGTCGCCTCTTAATTTTCTTCTCTCCAATGAAAACAGCTTCAAGACCCTCTGCCTTTTCTCATAAGATCATCCCCTCTGTACCAGGCAACATTATGGTAAATCTCCAATGAACCCCTTCCAAATTTTCCACATCCTTCCTATAATGCAGCGAAAAGAACTGTAGGCAACACTCCAAGTTCGGCCACACCAGAATTTTATACAGTGGTAACATGACCTCATGGCTCCAAAACTTAATCCCTCGACCAACAAAAGCTATGATTTCTTCACAATCCTATCAACCTGGGTGGCAACTTTCAGGGAGCTATGCACATTAACACCAAGATCTCTCTGCGCATCCACACTATCAAGAATCTTATCATTAACACAGTACTCTGTATTCCTGTTACTCCTTCCAAAGTGATTCATCTTACACTTATCTGCATTAAACTCCATTTCCCACTTTGAACACAGCTCTGCAGCTCATCTACATCCCTCTGTAAACTGCACCATCCTACCGTACTATCCACAATTCCACTGAATTTAGTGTCATCCACAAATAAATTGACCCATCCTTCTACGTTCTCATCTGGATCATGTATAAAAATGACAAACAACCTTACTCCTATTGTGGGCAAAGTTAGTGTAAACCTTTGCAATGAACAACAGCAAATCCTCTCCTCCAGGATATTGGTATCCCTCTGGTTCATGTATAGACTGTCCCGTTTGCAGAGGTCCTATCTACCCGAGAATGGCCTCCTGTTATCCAGGCATCTGAAACCCTCCTTCCTGTACCATCCCTGTAGCCTCGTGCTCAACTGCTCTCCCTCTTCCTCGCTTCTTTGGCACGTGGCACAGTTAAGAAACCAGAGATAACAACTCTGTTTGTTCTAGCTCTAAGCTTCCACCCTTGGTCTCTGAATTTCTGCCTTACATCCCCATCTCTTTTCTTATCTATGTCATTTGTGTCTGTGTGGAGCACGACTTGGGATGCTCCCCCTCCCCCTCCCCCGAAACATAATCCAAGACATCACGGACCCTGGCACATGGGAGGGAATACACCAACTAAGAGTCTCTCTCGTTCCCATGGAATCTCCAATCTATCTGCCAACTATGGAGTCCTCTATGACTGATGGTCTATTCCTCTCCACCCCATTCATTCCTGAGCAGCAGGGACAGACTCTGTGCCAGACACCTGTAGTCCTTGACTTATGCTTGCTAAAACCTAACCCTCTTGAACAGTATCCAAAACGGTATATTTGTTGTACAGAGGAACAACCACAGGGATCCCTGCACCTGACTGCTTCTTACCCCTTCTAACAATCACCCAAGTATTTTCATCTGTCCGAGTAACTACCGACCTGTACCTTTTATCTATAGCTGCCTCTGCCTCCAGAATGACACAGAGTTCATCCAGTTCCAGCTGCAGTTCCCTAACACAATTTTCAAGGATCTGGTATTGGATACACTTTCTGCAGGTGTACTCAGCTGGGACACTAATGGTATCCCTTACCTCAAACATCCCACAGCCCTACCTGCATTGCCATCCCTATTAACTACCCTTAAAAAAGAACCGAAAGAGGTTGTTAATGCACTGTGGATTTATTGATTATTTGGTTATAATGATAATGAGGAAAAGAATCCTGCATGGTAGTGGAAACCAATTGGAAGTTGTTTCTTTCATATTGTCAAAGGTGTATATGATAGCAATGACGATAATATTCGAGCAGCTAAGTAACGGGAAGCGACACTACAAGTATGTGTTAATCGATATATAACATGAAGGCTACAAGCAATTTAAGTTGCAATTTGGAAGTAATTGTACTTTTTGCTTCAGTTTTATGTTTTTGATTGCGTCAGGCTTGAGACATTTAACATTCTGGTGACATAAAATAACTAGATTAGATTACTTACAGTGTGGAAACAGGCCCTTCGGCCTATCAAGTCCACACCACCCCGCCGAAGCCCAACCCACCCCACCCCACCATTTACCCAACACTATGGGCAATTTAGCACGGCCAATTCACCTGACCTGCACATCTTTGGACTGTGGGAGGAAACCCACGCAGGCACGGGGAGAACATACAAACTCCACACAGTCAGTCGCCTGAGGTGGGAATTGAACCCCGGTTTCTGACGCTGTGGGGTAGCAGTGCTAACCACTGTGCCACCCACAAATTCTGAGGACAGGTTTGGAAATCATGATGATACACAGAAGAATAGGCCATCATTGATGTCCGGTCTCCTAAATTAGCTGGCCTTCTGTCACACGTTTTCAACCGATCATACAATTTGCCAGGTATTTCCTATTTAATAGAAACCAACACCTTCAGCTGATTATGACCACAAAATCACTAACTTTAACCTGAAAAGGCTATGAGCTTTACTTAATCCCCAGTAGCTTGATCATTCATACTCATGCTTTATTATTTTCAAATCATTCGACTGCATATCGTTGATCTAATCCTCAAAGGATGAAATTAATTTCTATTTCTTTGTGAACGTAAGTACAATTCACTGCATTTGACAGAGTGGACTTGCAAACTAAATATGAAAGGGGAACTTTTGTGAAGGCAGATCGAGGTGTTGGTGTCGCCCCTCCCCCCGTCCCTCCTCCCTACCTTTTATCTTAGCCTGCTTGGCACACCCTCCTCATTCCTCAAGAAGGGCTTATGCCCGAAACGCCGATTCTCCTGCTCCTTTGATGCTGCCTGACCTGCGGCACTTTTCCAGCAACACATTTTTAAGTTATGTTGAAAGGGAACATACAATTATCGTGAATATCAAAGGTCAGTCAGGTAAGGCTAGGAAAATGAAAGTTGAAGTTTGTCAGTTCAATTTCCAAAACCTCAAACATCATTAGATGTGGCCAATTAGTTTCCTGACACATAGTTTTTCACATTGACATATCATTTCATTATTGGACGACTTAATGTTGTCATACTTTTTAACATGCTCAAACAATGTTTCTAATGTCCATTAGAAGTTGAATAATTTTGAGGATAACAGGAAAGTAACAAGAAGTAGTAATGCCGCAGCAGCAAACGTTATGGCCAAATCTAAGTAATGAAAATGTAATCACCCCTCTTCTTATTTAGACTACTTGAAATTAAGGTTCACAAGGAGGAGGTGTTAGCAATTCTGGAAAATGTGAAAATAAGTAAGTCCCCTGAGCTGGATGGGATTTATCCTCGGCAAGCCAGAAAGGAGATTGTAGAGTCTTTAGCTTTGATCTTTATGTCGTCATTGTCTACAGAAATAATGCCAGAAGAGTGGAAGATAGCAAATGTTGTCCCCTTGTTGAAGGAGGGGAGTAGAGACAACCCTGGCAATTATAGACCAGTAAGCCTTACTTCTGTTGTGGGTAAGGTGTTGGAAAAGGTTAGAAGGGATAGGATTTTTGATCATCTAGAGAGGAATAAATTGATCGTGGATAGTCAACACGGTTATCTGAAAGGCAGATTGTGCCTCACAAACCTTATTGATGTCTTTGAGATGTTGACCAAACAGGTGGATGAGGATAAAACAGTTGATGTGGTGTATATGGATTTCAGTAAGGCATTTGATAAGGTTCCCCAGGGTAGGCTATTGTACAAAATATGGAGGTATGGGATTGAGGATGATTTTGCAGTTTGGATCAGAAGTTGGCCAGCTGGAAGAAGACAGAGGATTTTGGTTGAGTTTAAATGTTCATCCTGGAGTTCAGTTACTAGTGGTGTACAAGGATCTGTTTTGGGGCCATTGTTGTTTGTCATTGTTTCAAATGACCTTGATGAGGACTTAGAATGATGGAGTAGTAAATTTGCTAATGACACTAAAATTGGTGGAGTTGTGGATAGTACTGAAGGATGTTGCATGTTACAGGGGGACATATAAAGGCTGTAGAGCTGGCCTGAGAGATGGCAAATGGAGTTTAATGCAGAAAAGTGTGAGGTGAATCACTTTGGAAGGAGCAACTGGAATAAATAGCACTGGGCTAATAGTAAGATTCTTGATAGTGTCGATGAACAGAGAGATCTTAGTATCCATGCACATAGCTCCCTGAAAGTTGCCACCCAGGTTGATAAATTTGTTAAGAAGGCATATGGTGTGTTAGGTGTTACTGGTCGAGAGATTGAGTTTCGGGAGCCATGAGGTCTTGCTGCTGCTTTACAAAACCCTGGTGTAGCCATACTTGGAGTTTTGCATACAGTTCTGGTCACCACATTTTAGGAAGGATGTGGAAGCTTTCAAAATGGTTCAGAGGAGATTTATTACGGTGTTGCCTGGTATGGAGGAACGAGGAAAGGCTGAAGGACTTGAAACTGTTTATGTAAGAGAAAAGCAGGTTGAGAGGTTACTTAATTGAGACATACAAGATTATCAGAAGGTTAGATAGGAGGGGCAGTGATAGCCTTTTACCTCGGATGTTGATTACTCGTACGAGGGGATACAGCTTTAAATTGATGGCTGATAAATGTAGGACAGATGTCAGAGCTGGTTTCTTTATTCAGAGAGTAGTAGGATCGTGGAAGGCACTGTCTGCAACAATAGAACACTCGCCTACTGTAAGGGCATTTAAATGGTCATTGGATAAACATATGGATGAAAATGGGATAGTGTAATTCATGGGCTTCAGATTGGTTCCACATGTCAGTGCAGCATTGAGGGCTGAAGGGCCTGTACTGCGCTGAAATGTTCTATATTTCATCCTCTATGTTGCATTGAACAGCTTCTGATTTGCTGAAACGCTAGCCGCCTGAAACCTCCGGCGACAACATGAATGAAAGTTTTATTACATTCAAAACATTGTGGTTTTCATCGAAGTTAGAAGCTGTGCATTCTGATAAAAGGCACAAGGAGTAAAAACCACATGCCTGATGGTTACAAAGTGCAATGAGACTTCCCTCAATATTTACAGCTCTAACATCCTTTATGCAGTTTGAATCCATTGATAAAAACAACTAATTTAATCACCATAGCATCTCTAACTTTTGGTGTTCATCTCATCCACATCCACTGCATCCAAGCTATAATGTTTACACTTTGTACGATATAAGATGGGCAAGCAGTCTTTGTACACTGGCTGAGGATTGCATACCTCTATTTCATGAAATATTGGAGGTAACAGGCTGCTTTGTAACATTAGATTCCCTACAGTGTGAAAACAGGCCCTTCGGCCCAACCAGTCCACATTGGCCCTCCGAAGAGTAACCCACCTAGACCCATTTCCCTCTGACTAATGCACCTAACACTATGTGCAATTTTAGCATGGCCTATTCACCTGACCTGCACATGTTTGGACTGTGGGAGGAAACCCACTCAGATACAGGGAGAACGTACAAATCCCACACAGACAGTCGCCCAAGGCTGGAATCGAATCTGGGACTCTGGTGCTGTGAGGCATTAGTGCTAACCACTTGAGCCACCTCCATTAAGGCAACTTGCTTTTCTGTATCGTTAATTGTGATATGACAAGTTGAAAGTTGCTGCCAATATTGTAGACAGCACACAAGATAAAAAGATTGGTGAATCTGTGAAAGAAAATAAATCTCATTTTTCA
Source organism: Chiloscyllium plagiosum (assembly GCF_037043375.1). Classification (NCBI taxonomy): domain Eukaryota; kingdom Metazoa; phylum Chordata; class Chondrichthyes; order Orectolobiformes; family Hemiscylliidae; genus Chiloscyllium; species Chiloscyllium plagiosum. Next base: position 12,816,969 of record NW_028270176.1, read on the forward strand.
TTAATGAATGACCTTTTTTGCAAGTTATTACCATTAAAAAAGTAAATAGCTTAGATTTTGAGCATTTTTCTTTTTAAGAATCGTTTGCACTTGATATCAGATCAACATCAGAAAGTTAAGGATCATAACGGATGGAGGGAGTAAAGAAAGAAAGACAACAATGTTAAAACTATTGGTGAACTCTTTTGGAAGCTAAAAAAACACGAGTTAGCAATCGGGTCACACGGAATAGCGGTTTAAAGTAAGTATATGCAAATAATATAGGCATTACTCTCAAGTTAAAAACTAAAAAAAAAAGCAGAACGGAAATCTAACAGAGAGTTAACACAAGAGTTAACCAAAATAAAACAAGGAGTTTAAGAATCTGCAAGGCGGAAGCATTTGTCAATGCAATACATGCTGGACTAGATTATTAACAAGGTTGCAGGTAGATATTTAGAAAATCATAACACAATTCAACAGTGTCAAAATGAGAAAACAACAGAAACCATGTTAAGCAAATGTGGTTTTGTTACTTGAAGAAATAAAATTGCGGTAGATAATAAGTATTGAAAACAAATACTCGATTGCCAAAAGACATTTCATAGTTTTCAACCTTATGATAACTGTACAAGTTAAAATGTCATGCGATCATTATCACACATTAGTTGGGGGAGATGATTAACCTTGTACAGGAAAACAGGCAATCGTGAGTACTTAATTATATTCATGTTGAAAAGCAGCAAGAAGCAAATGCCACATGGGCCTCTATTCAGACATGAGTCACTTCGGAGCTCTGTGAGTACCCAAAAGGAAAGGACTAGCTACATCACATCTAACTCCAGTGACAAAGCAACAATTAATAGCAAAGTAAGTACAAGGAATGACAGATAATTCAAGGGAATTGACAAGCAATTCCACGTGGAGGATAATGAAGAGGAAGTAGAATAATGAATATATCACTGGGTAGAAAGCAAGAGCCTCAGGTTAATGTACTGCAGTTAAGCATAATGGCATGTGGTCAACTATGCAACGGGGAAAATGTTAAACCATCCACATTGTGACGATGCTGTCAATTTAAAAAGGTTGTGTTGACCTGTTGTTTTTTGGAATAGAGGTCGAAAAGGCAGAGGTGCGAATATCGTGACTGTAGACGGCTTAAGTAAACAACTTTGAACACCTCGAGCTTATTTTTAAAGAAGTCTGACTCGGGATGGCCGGCTCACATAGAAAGAGGCTTTATGATTTTGTTTTTGTTTTAGCAGGCGAAGCTGTTTGGGTTCTGATAAGAGTTAGAAGCATCAGCGACTGATTCTTTGCTGCTACTTTCTCTGAACTCTCTCTTGATTATTTTTTCCTCCTGGATTGGAGAAGGGAAAGTAAAAAATTGTCTCCAAATTTTCCTTTATGACAAGAGGTGTGTTTATGCAACGTCACTATATTGGACAGTTAATTAGTAATAGGAACTACATCTATTATTTGATTGTTTTCCGATAGTTAGTTTGTTCTAAATACCACTTTCTTTTGTTTACATTTTAACTGTTGTGTTTAAATGCATTGTTTTGCTTAATGTTGAGTAGTTTGCCCATTCGCATCAAATCTGAAACAGGCATTTCACACCTACCAATAAACTGAGAAAAAGTTAGGGTCGAGGCTCTCATTTAAAAACGTTTTGATGGGTTCTGGTCAAGTAGAAACAACATGCATGCAAAGAATAGTAGCTCAAATCTAATAGTAAACTTCAATTTAACACTTGAACTTCGAAAAATAAGAGCACAACATCTTGAAACCAATAATTTCATAATAGAAGACACCAGATTGGTATTAGAACTGAATAATTGAGTGTGGAGATAGAAGAGAATGAGAGCAATATTATGAACTTCACAGAACAATGCCACATATGTGGTCCTTAATCTCGGCTGGTACAGGAGAGGTAAAACGATTTCAGAACACAGAAAACGTGGAAGGGTGGATAGTATACTTAATGATGTCATTTGCATGGGAGGTAGAAATCATCTTAGTGGAGGAAATCATAATGTAGAAGCAATTTGAATAAATATGCGCAGTGATAAAATTTGTGTTACTTGTGGAAACAGTGCACAACACTCAAGCCGAAAGAACTTGTTAGGTAGAGCATAAGATAAAGAATATTCAGAGGTATCATTAAAGAGATGGCAATCACTGTAGGAGCTTTTAAGCTGCATTTGAAATGGAAAGGTCAGCTGGGCACTTGTTGCCTGAATACAGAATTATACAATATTGTCTCCATTGTTTTTTAGAATGAACATGTTCTGGAGCTAACCAGATAGCGTGCTATAGCAGTCTGAGTATTGTGCAACTAGATAAAGATTGCTTAATAATTGCATTATGCAGGGTACTGTACAAAGTATTCAAAGTCTTGAAAGTAATAACATTGAAGTTTTCGATCAGTTTGATGGGGAAGAAATGAGTAAGAGATTCCATTTTAAATTGAAAGTGGACAATGACAAGACATGATCACAAAACTTTATAGTGGTGTAAAAATCATTTTCAAAACAAGGATTATATTTTCCTCAATTTGATCTTAATTTTAAGATATTTTATGGCAAGATCGTGGTATTTCTCAGTAGGAATGTGCTCGGATTTTTTGAATAAGGCGAAGTAGAAAATACAGCCATTATATTCTCAGAGGTCTGCTCTGTCATTAGAGAGATGACCAGTGGTGATTTAATGTCGGGGTTACCCAACCCCAGGCAATTTCGCGAATATACAATCACCATATTACCTCTTCTGGAACAACTGAACCAGCTGTGTTTATTATCGTCAGCATTTTAAAGTAGCGGTCAATCCAACTGAGCTGATCACAAGTCAAAAGCTGCCAAATTTCTTTATTCCTGGTGCAACTGTTTTTTCCTCTGGGTGCATTGATAATCGTCTTATACACAACTTCATATCACAAATTATGCTGGATTTTTCTTTATAAATCTCTCCTTCTAAAGTTATCTCCTTCAATATGATATCCCGTGAAAGTTACTTCATTTGAGAACAAATTATCTGTCATGTCTTCTGTACGAGTATTGATGTATTTTTGTTTGCTGTGCAGCCTTTTTATATACCAGATATTATGTGATTTCGAAATGTCTCTGCTACAATTAATGCGTTGACATGTTTGTTTTCCACCATTCCAGAACTGGATACTTGCAAGGAAAATGTAAAAGACTTAGGTGAGGAGAGTGGGCTTTGCCCTTCATAAGTCTTTCAAAGGAAATGTCCAGTAAATCAAATTAGAAATGTAGAAAGATGAACAGTTGGAAGTTTGGGTCATCGAATAACATATCACATTCTGTAAATGGAACTATCAGGGTTCAACACATATAGTAACATTTTATAATGATGACATTTCACTATGCAGTGAATGATATTCAGTTTCCTACCAGATTATAAATATTTCTTTCTTGCCATATCGTTGTTTGATCTTGTTCATACGTTTTTAATTATTTACAGAAAAACAGCTAGCAATGAAGGACGTTGGTAATGCATTTCAATCTAATTATTGCTGAAGGTGTACTGCCAGAGACAGCTAGAAATTCGCAACATACTCTTCCAGTTATCACAAGATGTTCCCCTGCAATAGGTCTATGAATGTGCAACAGACAAGATATTGCAGGAGCAAAGAGCAACATCTGTTGTCACAAACAGTTCATAATTAGAATGAAACCCAACAAAACAGAAAACGCAAAACAACATAAATACAACACAACTGTTATGATGTTGGTGGAGAGCGTTGTCAGATTTCTACATCTTTTTTTAAATAATAATTAATGGTTTGCTGATATTATTGAGTATTTTCATTGTACTAATAATGAGGAGAATACTCCTGTATGATGGTGGTTGAGAAGTTCCATTGTTAAATTTGAAGTGTAATCGATATGATACCAATTAAGCAAATAACAATTAGAAGAGACTCCACAAGCAGGTGCTAGTGAATAATATCAAGGCTGCTAACCTATGATTATAATTTGCATTTTGTGGTCACATTGCCGCCTCTCAGACTTGAAATATGCACTGGCCATTAACAACATATAAAATTTGCCAGGTAATTTCTGTTAACTAGCGTGCAACACATTGGGCTGATTATGGCCATGAAATCCCCAACATTAATCTCACTAGAATGATGGCAGGTGTGCAGGACAATGCTTTGAAGCTTTACTTAATCACCAATACCTTGATCGCTCATACACTTTTTATGTTCGTTTCGAATAGGACGACTACACATCGTTGATCCAATCAAGATGCAATTGCTACAGAAACTGACATCAGGATTTGACAGAGAGAACTTGCAGAACAAATTCGTTTTTCGGGAAATAATGGAGGGAGGGAGTAAAGCGAAAACGACAATGAGATTACAACAATTGGTAAACCTAATAGGAATAAAAAAAAGCCTTGACAGTCAAAGTACAATCCAAGCAGTTTCAATATACAATCTGTAAATAGTATAGATGTCTTGCTCTCAAGTTTATGACCTGAAAATTTAAACCAACGGAAATGTTATAGTAATCGAAACGTTAAGTTGAGATAATTTCAAAAATAACACATCCAGCTTAAGAAACTACAATGCAGAGTGCACATGTCAGTGCACACATGCTCGAACCAATCATTAACGAGTTCGTAGGTGGATACATAGAAAATTATAACACTACGAAGAAGAATGTGGATTATTATGGAAGGGGTAACGTATTCAGCAAATATAATAACGCTAGTTGAGGTGTTCAAAGTATGGTACATAATGGGTATAGAAAATATAAAGTTTAGACTTCAAAAATGCATTCTGCAAGTTTCCACATTAAAACTTAACAAACAAATTTCTCATGATTTTGCAATAATGCATTAGTCTGGACAGATCATTCTCATTAAAGAACTGTTAGAAGCAGAATGCCTTGAGAGTCTGCATTCAGGCCACCATCACTTCGGAGCTATGTGAATAATCTAAATGAAAGGATCAGCAGCATTACAGATAAACCTCCTGACAAGACGTCAAATAGTCAGAAATAAGTGCTGGTAATAATTAAAATATACACAACAGGCAATTCAAGTGAGTTTGAAAACAATTTCATACTGAGCGTAAGATGAGGTCGTGGACTAGTCATTATGTCAGTTGAAAGAAATACAAAGTATCAGGCTAAAGCATCAGATTTTAAATTAACCACTGTATATGGTGAATGATTCTTCGGGGAAAATACAGTTGCTTAAAAAGAATGGCAGCTTTATTTTAGCTGTAAACTAAAACATGAGAGTAGATTATATAAAAAGAAGAATGACATAATTCAACTAAACTTTTGATCTTTGGAAGATGGAAATAATAATTATAGTCTAATATCCTTTACAGAGAGATTGCTGCTAGTTGATGTGAATGCGCTCTTGCATCCTGATATGTCCGGGACAGTGAAGAAAGACAGGACAATCTGAAATGTTGGAAGCATGGATAGCATCCACATAATAATGATAGATGTACTAAATCTTACTCCAAAGTGAGATGTTGAAAGTTAGGGTTGTCAGAGAAATAACAGAAAAATCTAACAGAAGACTTGGAATATTCACGAGTTGTTGGAGATAGTGATGGCTGCAGATATTGTAAATTCAGAGTCTATAAAGCACGGAACTGGAAAAAACACAGCTGGTTGAGTGAAATCAGAGGAACGGGGAGTTGACATTACAGCTCGGAACCTCTCATCCAGACTGGGGAGAGGGAAGAAGGCAGAGAACTAAACAGAGGAAGGGGGATATGTTTGGGGAAAATTTGGTGGGATGGCAATAAGTGTTTGCAGGTAGTAGGTAAGTGGTAAGGGTGAAGCAGATAGATGGGAAACAAGATGAACATGTTAGGTCAGGTCAAGCGGGTTTGGCAGTGAGGGAGGAATGGAGTTGGTGGTTGGGTGGTGGGGAAATTTGAAAGCATATGATTCTATGTTAAGGCCCTATGGTTGTAAGCTCCAGAGGTGGAAGACGAGATGTCCTTCCTCCAGTTTAGATGTGGGGCACAGGATAGAAATGTTGTCAGGGGAATGGATTGGGAGTGGAAATAGATGGCAATTGGAAAATGGGTTGATTGGAGCACATGGACCATAGATGTTCCCTGAAAGAATCCTGGAGTTTGCACTCAGTTTCTTTGATGTAGAGGAGACCACATTGAGAACATCAGATGCAAAAAGTCATGTTAAAGAAAATGCAGGCGGTTCTCTGCCAGACTTGGTATAATTCTTTGGGGCCTTGGACAGAGGTAAGAGAGGAGATGTAGGAGCAGGTTATGTAACTCCTACAATCGCAGGGAAAGGATTCAGGTGTGAAGTGGAGGTTCGTGGAGAGTGCAGAACTATCGAGGGTGTCGTGAAGGGAACCGTCACTATGGAAAGAAGATATGGACGGGAAGGGAAATACCATTTGTTGGTGGTCACCTCTCACACCTCCCTCCCTGTTTGTGGACCTCTCCATCTCCATCTCCGGCAACCAACTCACTATCAACATATAGTTCAAAACTGATTATGCCCACAGGTATCTTGACTGCACTTTTTCCACAACGCTTGCCCGCGTAGAAATGCAATCACATACTCACAATTCATCCACCTCCACTGTATCTGCTCCCAGGATGAACGATTGCACTACTGGATACCCCAGATGTCCTCCTTCATCAGGGCCGGTTATTTCCCCTTCCCCCTTCATGAACAATGCTCTCAACCTCATCTCCTGCATTTTCTATATTTCTATCTTCAAACTCTACCACCAAACCACAACAAGGATAGAGTCCCGCTGGTCCTCACAATCCTACCCACTAATCTCGAAATCGAGTGGACCATCCTCTGCCTGACAAAGGAAGCACATGGTGAGGTCAGTGCAGGAGAGAGACAGAAAGAAACCCATATTGCAAACTGACAGAGCAATGAACCTGCTCAGTAACTGCCTTTGGTGTTGAATTCATGTATTGCTGGACATGAGAATGCGTCTTGAAAAATGAACAAACAATGAAATTCACAACAGATCTTGGAGGAACCTGTTTGGGAGAGGTCACAGCACAGAAACAGAAAAGTGGATATTTTAAGTGTGGCCTTACAATAACTTTGCAGTAGTGAATAGAGTGGGTTCTTTCTTGATTATATGTTTTATTGAGATATGTCTCTTGATTAAACTTAAAATATAAGCCATAAGTATTAATTTAATCTGGAACAACGTTTTGTAGAAGAATAAGACAGTGCTATTTTCTGGGACTGTAGATTGAAAGAAGCAAAAATGTCCTTTAGTACAGTGATATGCTCTTCTTGCTGTTGGTTGCAAATCCTATCAGATCGAATGGATCGGTTGAAGAGACATTTAGAGGCAGTGAGGAATTTACAAGAGCAAGGGGATGTGATAGATGGCAGTTATAGGAAGGGGAAAAAGTCGCAGATACAGTCACATAGATGGGTTAAATCCAGGAAAGGCAAGAGAGGTAGGCAGTTAGTGCAGGAGTCTTCTGTGGCTATCCCCATTTCAAACAAGTATGCTATTTTTGGAAAATGTAAGGTTGTTGGATTCTCCGGGGAATGTAGCATGAACAGCCAAGTTTCTGGTATCGAGCTTGGCTGTAATGCATTGAGGAGTATGCCGGGTTCCAAGAGATCGATTGTGTTAGGAGAACATTCTAGTCTGAGGAAAAGACAGACGTTTCTGTGGCCAGCAGAGAAAAATCAGAATGGTGTGTTGCTTCCCTGGTGCCAGGATCAAGGGTGTCACAGAGATGGTGCAGAATGTTCTCAAGGGGGAGAGGGTCTAGCAGGAGGTAATTGTACACATTGGAACCAACGACATCGGATGGGAAAAGTTTGAGATTCTGAAGGGAGATTGCAGAGAGTTAGGCAAGAATTTAAAACGGGGGTCCTCAAGAGTGGCAATATTTGGATTACTTTCGGTGCTGCGAGCTCGTGAGGGCAGGAATAGGAGGATAAAGCAGATGAATGCATGAGTGAGAAGCTCGTGCATGGGAGAACGATTCACTTTTTTGGATCATTGGAAGCTCTTTTGGGATAGAAGTGACATGTACAGAAAGGACGGATTGCACCTATATTGGAAGGGGACTATTATACTGGCAGGGAGATTTGCGAGAGCTGCTCGGGAGGATTTAAACTATTAAGTTGGGATAGTGGGACCGAGGGAGAAAGTGATGAAAGAGATGAATCTGAGACTGGTACAGTTGAGAACAAAGAGGAGTCAAACATTCAGGGCAGGTAGGGACAAAACAGAGAACAAGGTAGGATTCATAAATTAAACTGTATTTCTTTCAATGCAAGGGGCCTAACAGGGAAGGCAGATGAACTCAGGGCATGGTTAGAGACATGGGAGTGGGATATCATAGCAAGTACAGAAACATGGCTTAGGGATGGACAGGGCTGGCAGCTTAATGTTCCAGGGTGCAAATGCTACAGGTAGGCCAGAAAGGGAGGCAAGACTGGAGGGGGAGTGGCGTTTTTGATAAGGGATAGCATTACAGCTGTATTGAAGGAGGATATTCCCAGAAATACATCCAGGGAAGATATTTGGGTGGAACTGAGAAATAAGAAAGGGATGATCACCTTATTTTTGACTGTATTATAGACTCCTTAATCGTAAGAGGGAAACTGGGAATAAATTTGCAAGGAGATCTCAGTTATCTGTAAGAATAATAAGGTGTTTTTTTTTAAGTTTCTTACAGCGAGGAAACAGGCCCTTCGGCCCAACAAGTCCACACCAACCCGAAACCAACCCATGCATTTACCCCTTCACCAAACACTCGGGGCAAGTTAAAATGGCCAATTCACCTGACTTGCACATCTTTAGACTGTGGGAGGGAACCCACGCAGACACGGGGAGAAAGTGCAAACTCCACACAGTCAGTCACCTGAGGTGGGAATTGAACCCAGGTCTCTAGCCCTGTGAGGCAGTAGTGCTAACCACCGTGCCGCCCACAGTTATAGAAGGGGATTTTAAATTTCTGGACATACACTGGGACTGCCATAGTGTAAAGGGTTTAGATTGGGTTGTTTTTAATATTCCCTACAGTGTGGAAACAGGCCTTTCGGCTCAACTAGTCCACACCCACTCTCCAAAAAGTAACCCACATAGACCCATTCCCCCTAACTAATGCACCTAATCCTAAAGGCAATTTAGCCTGACCAATTCACCTAACCCGCACATCTTGGAGAGGAATTCGTTAAGTGTGTACTGATTCACTATGTGGATGTACATAGCAGAGAAGGGGCAAAGCTTGACTTACTCGAGGGAAATAAGGCAGGGCAGGTGACTGAGATGTCAGTGGGGGAGCATTTGGGGCCAGCGACCATAATTCTATTATCTTTAAAATAGTGATGGAGAAGGATAGACCAGATCTAAAAGTTGAAGATCTAAATCAGAGAAGTGCCAAGAACTTTCAAAAGCTGATTAGGGGCAGATGTTCGCAGGAAAGGGATGGCTGGAAAATGGGAAGCCTTCAGAAATGAGATAACGAGAGTCCAGAGAACATATATTCCTGTTAAGGTGAAAGGAAAGGCTGGTAGGTATAGGTAGTGCTGAATGACTAAGGAAATTGAGGGTTTGGTTAAGAAAACGAAGGAAGCTTATGTAAGGTATAGACAGGATAGATTGAATAGTAAGTTAAGAGAAAAATAAGGAGGACAAAAAAGGGGACAAGAGATAGTTTTAGCAAAAAGAGTTAAGGAGATTCCAAAGGGTTTTACAAGTACATTAAGGATAAAAGGGTAACTAAGAAGAGAATAGAGCCCCGCAACGATAAGCATGGTGACCATTATGTGAAGCCGCAGGAGACGGGGGAGGTACTAAAATGATTATGTAACACCAGTATTTAATGTGGAAAAGGCCCATGGAAGATATAGAATGTAGGGAAATAGACGGTGACATGTTTAAAAAAGGCCATATTTCAGAGGAGGAAGTGCTGGATGTCTTGAAACGCATAAATCCCCAGGACGTGATCAGGTGTACCCTAGAACTCTGGGGGAAGCTGGGATGTGATTGTTTGGCCTGTTACTGAGGTATTTAAATCATTGAGGATTGAGTGCATTTAGATCTCACGATTCAGAGGCTGTAGAGGTGGAGTGTCTGAAAACATTTTAAGATGCAGGTAAGGATCTTGTAAAGAGCAGTACTATGAAAAGACTCGAAGTCTTAACTGTTTCTATCTGAAGTAAAGATCCCAGATTGGATGGATTTCCCAAGCAATCTCTCTGATTGTTAACAGTTTTCTTTTTCTGGTCGTTTAGACTTTGAAACTGCTAACGTAAACAGATCAACGAGAACAGTCTTAAAGGACCAAATGTTGTAATTCTACTACTAATGTGGATTTTTCGTATGAAGCTAATTATATTAGTTTTGAATGGTGCAGTTTTGACTGGGTCAGTGTTATGTCAGCGGATGATGACAGTAAATCTGCTTTTAATGGAGAAAACAATCATATCAATGAATCATTTCATTAGATTGGATGCAATGATATGAATGACCAAGGCCATTGTATCAGATTTGTATCTTCCTTCATGTCGAAGTTCACGAATAAATCTTCTTTACATGAGAACTCAAGAAGAGTTATGACTCATTTCTTAAAAAAATGGTTTAGTTTCAAAGGAAATTAGCTCATGCTTATTTTTTTTAAATTCCAAAGTTGCAGACCTCGATGAATGTAAAGATGCATTGAAAACTTTGGGTAGGAAAGATTATATTCAATATTTTAAAATACATATGAGTTTTATAGCTTTTGTGTACTATTGTCAGCAGCTACACCTAACATTCCGTCAACCAGCGTTTCACTGGGAAAATGCAAAATTATTTTAACTAATTAGACTATAGTCATAAATCCCTTATTCACACACTTTCATTTTTCTTACATTTGAAGTCTCTAATTCACCAATAGAATACTGAAAACTTCAACTCCTCTATATCACTTTTGGCAATTACCTGATGGCAAAAATATATCAAATCATCATTCCAGTTGTTGGAAATGTTTATTCCGTGGGTATTGTCCTGACAAGACCGTACTGTTAATGCTTTCATATTTAGTCTTAAATTCTGCTCAAGCTGCAATTCAAACTGTATCTCTGTGATTTCTGCCATTCCTATAATTATTATTGACCTTGGTACAGTAGTAATTCTATCTGCTTTGCATAATCATTTCCGAGAACTAAACATTGGCAGCAGTACCGTTGCTCATGTGTCCACAAAACTTTCTTGTTCAAAGGTGTTTTTGTGAAAAGTATTTGGTTTTTAAATGATTTTTAAAGCTCACTTACTTTAAAGATTATAAGCAATCGGTAAACCATTACGGTAAACATTAGAAAGTAAGACTAATGTGGTGCAGGATAATTCAATGCAGGATTGCAAATCGCTCAATCAATAAAATAAATAATGCACACGAAAAAGTCTATATGTGTGGGGAGAAAATAATAGCTGTTTCGTTTCAATAGGAAATCCGTTTAAATATTCATAATTATTACAGTAGAATTCATACCTTTTCAGCAAATTGGAATTAAAATTATGCTACTGTAATTTTAACCCAGAGATGTAATGAAATGACAAGGCGAACTCAAAATAAAGCATGGCAAATGGGAAGTTAAATTAACTGGAAAGAAGCCTGAGTAAAACGTATATTTTAGTAGAACTGGTAAATATGCATCTCCATGGTTCTGGAGAAAAGAAACATTTTGAATATCAAAAAGTTTCAACAAAAAATAGTTCGGACCTAAATGTACTTCTAGGAATATATTCATATATTTATGCATTAAAAGCTTTTGAAATAGTTTAGGAAATAAAGGAAGTATAACTAACAATATTTTATTGTTCTAGAACGCCAGCAAGCATAGGCTAGCTCATTACAGACTAATTACAGATATTAGCGGTAGGGAAATTAGTGAAAACAAAAACGAGCGACAGGATTAATCAACAATTAAATAGCAAGTTTTAACCGAGAAGAAGGAGCATAGACTTATTGTTGCAAGATTTATTTTGGCTAATTTAATTGAGTTTTTTTTTTGCAATAGTGACTCAATATATTAGATGAGGTTCGTGTAATTGTTCTGGTTTTCATAGACCTCAGTAGGCCTTTTGACAGCCGTCCCACACGGAAGGCTGGTCCAAAAGGTAAGAGTACATGCTGTTCAAGGCATGTTGCAAAATTGATCGAAAATTGACGTGCACATAAGAGGTGAATAGTAACTGTGGCGGATTGCTTTTTTGAGATTGAAAGCTGTGGTCAGTGGTGTACCATTGGAATGGTACTTGGAATTTGTCTGTATGCAGTGCACACTAATGGCTTGGAGTTGAGTGTAGAATGCCTAAGTAGAAAGTTTGCAGATGACACAAAGCTTGAAATGTTGTTAAAAGTGATGAGAATAATCTCAGTCTATCAAATACAGATCAATTTGATAATTGGATGGAGCAATGGCAGATAGCACTATACATTGAAAAGTATAAATAATGCATTTTGGGATGTCTCATAATGGAAAGATTTACATAAGATATGTTAGTTTATTAAAAAGTATTGGGACTATCAAATATAACTCGATGTAAAAGTCCATACATATCTGAATGTGTCAGCATAGGTGGATAGGGTGGTGAAGACAGCACACGACCTTCATAAGGCAGGGTGGAGAATGTAGGAGCAGGAAAGATTTTGCAACTTTATGGAGCATTAGTAAGGTTGCAGTTGAAATATTTCATGCTGCTGTGTTTGCCACACTATCAGGAGAATGCGATTGCACTAAAGCGAGTGCTGATGACATTTACAGGTTAGGCAGTGAGAAAGTTTCCTCCATGGTAGACTTGTCTAAGATCAGAGGACATAGGTTTACGATTTTGAAATATGTCATTCAGAGGATATCCTCTGTGTTTCAGAGTAAAAGCATCACCCACAGAATATAGAAATATGAAACACGTTACCTGAGGGAGTGGTGTAAGCACATACTCTTGCAACATTGAAGAATGATCTGACTGAGTACTAACAATACCAGGGTGCAGTGAGTTAAGGCACAGTGCATGTGATTGGGAATAATTTAATTCGGAGTTAGTGTATCATCATAGACATGGTGGATCTTCTGTGCTATTAAGGTCTATCCTGCTATGACCTCAATAATTTTCATGGAGATCGATAATTTCGAGGTACAACAGGTAATGGGACCACTATGAGAAAGGGAACAATCTATGCAGGATGAAGAGTGTTGTACTTATATGCACACCATAAACGAAACTGTGTAAATAGACTTGTAGAATACGCTGAAATTGAGTAAACCAGAGATATGAATGCAATGGGAACAGGGTGGGGAGCTAAATGCCCAAGGATATATTACGTATCGAAAGGGTAGGAGAGGGATGGCTGCAACGTTCGTAATACATGAAATTTAATCAATGGCAAAAAAAACCATAGAGATGGAAGGCACACGGGTCTTTCAGGAATGAACAGTTCAACTGAAAAGGAAAAGTGAAATGATAGCGGTTGTGTACCAGCAGTTAGGGTGTGGAGAAGAAACTAAATCAAAGGTAGAAAAGGCATGTAAGTAAAGCAATATTATGACTATCGTTGGGGGACCTCAATATCCGGGTGGACTGGGAAAATCAGGTTGTGGCGGGATCTTAGAAAAAAATGAATTCTTGGAAAATCCACGGGATGTGTGGGGCTCTTTATGCATTGTGGTAGTGCTGTCTGAGTAATGGCAAATTCTGAATACAGTGATGTGTCGTGAGGCTGACTTGGTTCTGGAAGTGATGTTGAAAGAAGCTCCAGGGACTGTTGACCAAAACTTGGTATAATTCACCCTGCAGTCTGAGATGTGGAAGATTGCATCGGATGCAACGTTATTAGAATTAAGCAAATATACTTCTAAAGTACCATTAAGGGTCGGTGTGGACTTGTTGGGCTGAAGGGCCTGTTTCCATACTGTAGGGAATCTAATCTAAGACATGAGGGAAGAGATTGCAAAATTTAATTATAAGGGAAATCTTACAGTGACGACAGCAATGACGGCGTAATTCAGGAGGCAAGCAGAAGGAAGAAGAGACTAATCCAGGGGAGGATGACTTAACCATGGGAGGTCAGAGGTCGCATAAAGGGAAAAGAAAACGTGCAAAATATGACAACTATTAAAGGGAAGGCAGAAGATTTGGAGGTTTTAAAAAAAGAGCAGAGGATAACTAAAACAGCAATGAGTGAGGCGTTGGTGATGTGATGAAATGTAATTGTAACTTAGTTAGTAATATAAAGGAAGATCGTAGGAGTTTTTTTAACATATCTAAAATGTAAGAGAAAGGTAAGAGTAGACATTGAAATTCTGGTAAATGAGATTGGAGAAGTAGCAATGAGAGAAATGAAATGTCAGTGAGGGTTCCAGAGGACTGAAAATATGACCAACTTAAACGTCCTGTTTCAGAAATGAGGAAAGTAGGAGGCAGGAAACTGTAGGCTGAACTTGGTAGTTAACAAGATTTTGCAGTTACATATCAAGGATGAGATTGCTTGAGTACTACGAAGTACAACTAAGAGAGGATAGAGTCAGCATGGTCTTGTCAAGGACAGCTCATACCTGACAATCTGTTGGAATTTTTTTGAGATAATGAACAAGTTAGAAAAAGGATAGACAGTGAGGGACGTGATAAATTTGGATTTCCAGAAGGTCTTTGAGAAGTTCTTACTTGGACAGTGCTCAACAAGATAAGATTTCATATTTTTGAGAAATATACTGGCATGGATACAAGATTAGCTGACTGTCATAATGCAAAACAGAGTTAAAAAGGTCTTTTTCAGGAAGACAGCTGGTGACTCGTGGAGTTCTGCAGGGATCACCTTGGAACTACGAGTATTCACGTCATAGGTGTATGATTTAGGTTAAAGAATTTAAGGCTTTGTTGCTAAGTTTGCAAATGATACCAAGTCAGGTGGAGGGACAGCTAGTTTTGAGGAAGCGTGAATGTGGGCAGGAGTGTTAAAATAAGTGGCAGAAGGAATATATTGTGGGCAAATGTGAGCTTATTAATTTTCATGGGAAGAATAAGGATGTAATCTATTTTCAAATGGGGAATGGCTTCGGAAATCTGAATCACAAAGGGATTTACTGGTAGAACTGGTTCAGAATCCTCTAAAGTTCAGTACTCAAGCTTAGTTAATGATTGGAAAACAAATGCAAAGTTGACAAAGGTGCAATGGAATAGCGGAGCTGACTCGATGGCCTAATTCTGCTCTTGCATCTTCGTGTCTTTTTTTTTCCAAACATAGTCATAGAGATGTACAGTATGGAATTAGACACGTTGGTCGAATTCGTCCATGCTGGTCAGGTATACTAAGCTAATCTAATTCGATTTGCCAGCACTTGGCTCACATATCTCTAAACTCTTCTTATTCATATGCCCATCCATCAACCTTTTAAATGTTGTCATTATGCCAGCCTTATTACTGTCTTTGGCAGCTCATTTCAAACACGCAAGCATCTCTATGTGATGAAGTTGCTCCTTAGGTCCCTTTTAAGTTTCTCCCCTCTCAACCTTAACTTATGCCCTCTATTTCTGGACTCCACACTGCACTGAAAAGACCTAGACTACTTACCATATCCATGCAGTCCAAGAATTTATAAAACCTCTATATTTAGTACAAATAATTAAATGATTTTATTTGGAGAAACAACACATCCTGGTAATGGATGAGAGAATTATTATTATTATTATTATTATTATTATTATTATCAGTATTGTTATAATTATTATTGTTATAACTTCTAATGTGTAACCTACAATATCTATACTGTCTTATTGAATCCACTTCATCCAGCATCCTAATAAAATATGTGGTTTTCTCCATTCTAGAAGAAAAACTGAAATCAAAAGAGAATGGTAACTCACTAAGAGATTAGTAGACTGCAAGCAAGTATGATTTGATGTTGTTCTTCGTGCAAAGAAGTGTTTCCTTAAATATTAGATTACTTTACAGTGTGGAAACAGGCCCTTCGGCCCAACAAGTCCACACCGACCCGCCGAAGCGCACCCACCCAGACCCATTCCCTACATTTACCCCTGCACCTAACACTACAGGCAATTTAGCATAGCCAATTCACCTAACCTGCACATTTTTGGACTGTGGGAGGAAACCGGAGCATCCCCACGCAGACACGGGGAGAATGTGCAAACTCCACACAATCAGTCACCTGAGGCGGGAATTGAACCCGGGTCTCAGGCGCTGTGAGGCAGCAGTGCTAACCACTGTGCCACCGTGCCACCCACCTTGCCTTCTGCTTGCCTTCTCCTCTGTTAGCTCATGGGTACACGTAGTCATGCAGGGAAATGAATAACTGTTGATGACTGTAGAGATGATGGAACTGCCGTGCTTAGGAGCACATCTTGCATGATTTGTTCAGAGTAGGCCAGTGAAAACGCATGGAAACAGTGTCCTTTGAAAAAGACTCCAAATAATCAAAGACAGTCAACACGGATTTGCATGAACAAATGGAAGTGAAGCCTTCTTTTGCTTTTGTAGACACAATTTGTAGTAGCATAAAGCTGGTCTATTGTATTCTCATCACAATTTATAGCTCTACAAAATTAAATAATCCGAATTATTCAAAGTACAGAAAGAGGCCTTTTGGCCTGCTGTGTCTGTACCAACAAAATATCTGACCAAGTATCACTTGTCAGCTTTTGATTCTTAATCGTGCAACTTATGGCAATTGACATTCCAAGTATCTTGTTAAATTGAATTGATGTTTCAATTCACTAGTGTCAACATGGTTTCATGAATGGCAAGTCGTGCTTGATAAATTTGTTGGAGTTATTTGAGGATCCAACTTGCAAAGCATTTGACAAATTGATCTAAAATTTAGTTCCCAATGGGTTAAAGAGTATTGACTTGAATAGCGGATTGGCTGACTGACAGAAAGTGAGAGTCGGGATAAATGGGTCATTCTTTGCTTCGTGAACTGTAGCAATTCCTCAAAGGTTCACTTCTCGGATGTCATCTATTCACAACCTCTGTAAGCAATTCAGTCTACATAAATGATCTGCAAGCAAAGGCAGAGTGTAACAGAGCAGATTCATGGGTGATACTATAATAGGTAGGAAAGCAGTCAGTGTTGAAGAAACAGCGTTTATAGATGGGCATTGATAGGCTCGGTGATAGGGCCAGAATCAGGCAGATAGATATTAGTGCACATAAGTACACAGTTGTCCATTTTGGCCAAAGCAAATGAAAATTACTATTAAGCTGGAAACAGATTCAAAGCCCATGAGTGCAGAGGGATCTCTGCATCTATGTACATGAATCTCGGAAAATGGGTGTGGAGGTGCGGCATATAAGAAGAAAGACAAATTGGGTCCTGGCGTTTATCGCAAAAGAACTGAATTATAATAAAAATGAAGTGCTGTTGCAATTATATAAAGCATTAGTGAGACAATACCTGGAGCATTGTCTCCAGTTTTGATCTCCTTACATGAGCAAGAATGTCGTGGCACTGGAGCAGGAGTTTTGCCATTAGAGGAGCATTTGCATAGCTTGGTCTGGTACTCACATAAAATGAGGGGGGGGGGGGGGGAGGATCTGATTGAGGTATATGAAATGCTAAACAATATTGATAACAATGCTGAACAGATGCGCCCCTTTGTCAGAAAGAGAAGAGGTCATAGATATGGATTGAGCGAAGGTAGGTTCAAAACTGAGATGAGGAGAAATGATTTGTCTTAGAGGATTGTGAATCTGTGGAAATCACCGCCCCTAAGTGCAGTGGAGAAAGAATCAATCAATGGAAAGAAATACACATGTTACTGATGAAAAGTGGGACAAAGGGCTATGGGGAGCAGGTTATATAGTGGACCTAACACCAAGATAAGTTTAACCATGATAATGTAAAATGGCGGAGTGGGGTTGAATGGATGAATTGCCCACTCCCACTTCTAATTCCTAAGTTCCTCCTTGAACTCCTGTTGTTCCACTGGGCTAGAACCTTGATGAAAAATACACACACACACGCACAAATCCCAGAATATTTGTAAACCTGGTATAATGTAGCTAAAATACAGGCCTGTTATTTATGAAACCAATATATAAGAGCACAGGCATATTCTTGCCCTCTGTGAGGTTTCCCTACATCAGCAAAATTGAACAGATCAATTATGTCAACTCACAGCCTTCTGTGTTCTGACAAAAAAAATCCTTTCCAATCTTTCTTTCTAACTGATGTGCCCGAGTATGTTCAACATCTACAAATTTGGACTTTGAAACATTTCTCATCCTCGCACATTTCTTAAATATTGTAATATAGAGAACACCGGCAGTACTTCAGCTACAGCTTTCACAGCCTAGTTTTGTTGACAATTACGACTGTATTATTATCCGAGATCTCTTACTTAATAGCTCTGCTAATTAAATCACGTGTACACACAAATGCATTCTTGACCACCTTAACTGTCCACACAGCGACTGTCAGAGATTTCTAGATATTGACAGCTATAGTGCCCTTCTTCCTTCACACTTCTTAATGCCCTCCTTTTAACCTATATTAAATGTGTTGCCAGGCTTCCCCAAGTTCATTATCTCACAGATCTGGTTTCTTCAGATTGACCCTTAGCTAGTTCTATTCTGCTCAGGTAATGCATTCAAAGATACCTTCAAATTCAATTCAATTGCTTCTGTTGTCCAAACAAGCACTTGAAATATTAACCTGCTCTGATTTTTTCTAACCACACTATATTCACGTAACAATGGTTTTAGCATCATATGCAACAATATGTCCTAAATAGTACACTTCAAAACTGTTGTCTTTGTTTCAAACTAAACACCTACCAATACTTGTTGGATTCGGCCACTTCAAAAAAGTTTAACACAAATAATAATTTTTTAAAAAGCTAACAAATGTCCCTACATCTGTTCAAGTATGGTAATAATATATACTCTCATGCGAACTGCTCGAACACATTAATTAATCTGTTCATAAACGCATGCAATGGTTATCTTTAATTTATTTTTCTACGAACATTTTCAGTCTTGCACGGTAAATTTCACCATTCAATATCTATCCATTGGGAAAAAAAATTATCAGGCAGCATCTATACTGAAAGAAGCACACGTTGAGGAGAAGCGATGCCCTCATGGTATTATTGCTGACCGTTTATGGGAGATCCAGGTCAAAGCTCGCCATATTAAATGGTGCAGTTTGAGTTCATTGGATATCTGGAATTAAGAGTATGGTGATGATCATGAATCCATTGCAGATTGTAGGGGGGAAAGGTCTGGTTCACTAATGTCCTTCAAGGAAGGAAGGAGTCTGTCATCCTAGCCAGGTCTGGTCTACCTATTACTCCAGACTCACATCAATGTGGTTGACTCTTAACTCGTCAAAGAATAAAAAAAAAGTGTCATTGGCTCGGCTAGCATTTATTGCTCATCCCGAATTGCCTGGAGGACATTTGAGAATCAATCACATTTCTGTGGATCTGGATTCACATGTAGGCCAGACCATGCCTGGATGGACGTTTCCTCCCTTAAATGACATAAGTGCATTTTTCCAGATATTCGACAATGAATTCATGTTCAGCGTTAGACTCTTACCTCAAGGTATTTATTTAATTCAAATTCCGTTATCTGTCACGACGGAATTCGAACCTGGGTCCCCAGGATCTTGCCTGTTTCTCTGGATTAACAGTGCAGCAATTAAAAAAACCTGAAACCTTTCCCTTTCAAATTGTAAGAAATTAAAAAAAACAGGTTTGCGCAATTGCAAAAGCCGAGATGGAATAATTACAGAGATTCTCATCTGCAAAATTTGGCTGCTGAATCTGCAACAAACGTAACCTTCAATTCAAAAACAAATGGTTGCTTAATATGTAATAAGTTTAAATTTGCTACGTGGTGTATTTGAAGATTTTAATGGTTTGGCATTCACATTTGAAATTTTCAAAACATTTTTGATTTGTTGTTCTTTCTTGACAGAGCTGAATGATTGCAAAAAATTATTGAATGGTTTAGGTGAGAAGGAATTGTTCTGCTTCTTCAACCTATCGCACTTTTAAAGAGTGATGTGTATTTCAAAGGGCAGGACCATACAATGGCGAAGGTTCATTCGCCCTCACATGATTCACACTGCACGTGCAATACATTTTTTTAAATTGTATCTACATGATTCGACTGCACCATGTGTTACTGGTATAAAAACCCTTAGATTCTTGAAGTATGTCTTAAAATAAGAGAGGAATGTGGGATGGCATGATACAATTTTTTAAATTTACGACACGTTTGTATCAATGGAACACAGAGATAATGATTCCAATTGTTGTTAGGGCATAACTAGTGGATGTCAATATGTTGGAAGTTCGTAATTAGATATTATGCAGAGATATATGAGGACATTGTCCTCGCTCCAACATATTTAAATAAGTAACACAAATGCATCTAGTGGGAGATTAGGAAAGCTTTGTGGAAGAATAAAATGAACAGTTGCAATAATAATATTTGATGTGAGAAGTCTGAAAATGTCTCCAGGCCATCATAAACACCAGCTCAATATTTGTTTTGTTTTGACACTTTTCCTTTCATCTGTTTCTCAACGCTATAAACTGTATGCCTACTTTGTTACATTCATTATCCTGTGAATTACTACCCCCTTAAAATTGAGAAATATCATAACAAGCAAGAAGCATTTTGAAGCAAAGCCATATTAGATTTAGCATCTAATGTATGTGTAACCAACAGAAACAACATTGTGTGCAATTATTGAGCCATTAGGCATTAGTTTTTTTGGCTGTTGTGATACAGAACACAGAAAACAACGAGTACGAATGTACATTTACGTTTCAGTTTGCAACATTCTGACTAGGGTCGAACAGCAAGCATCACATCTTGGTGCAGATGCATTCACAACCTATGTCAATGCTTTGGGCTTGAGAATTGATAGTAATATATTCAATTTTCTGATGTTAGTCCACCGGTGAAAATATGTGTTTTGACATATTTGAAATCGGTGATTTCAAACCGATTCAATGAATTTGTGTAGTTTCTGAAATAAACAAACATTTGGCGGAGAGAATATAGTGTAGATAATAGTAAGGATCATATATGATTATATGATGTAGGAACACTGAATCACTGTCAGGAGGTAATTGTCACTGAAGCTTAGAAGTGTTAAGTTTCAAAGTGGCTCGGGTATCCTTATTAATGAGTCATTGCACACTGAAGCTCTGCCAAAATGAACACGAAGAATGCATATTATATGCTGTAAAGAGAGGTATTATGTGCCGTTTTGGACACGTTATCTTAGGAAATATACCTGTGACTTTTGTCATGACGGTATAAGGGGTACTGTAAGAGAGTTAAAAGCTAGCAATGACTTAGACAGGTGCAGAGTTAGGAACAGGGTAACAATGTAACATTGGTCACAACAGCAAGCACTTTCTGGGTTGCTATGAGACAAAAAATAATTCAAATTCGACCAATCAAGTTTAAATTATATCCCAAGATACCAAAATTCAATCAAGTTTGAATTTGATATTATGACAATATTAAGACCAATGAAATGATCCGATACTTTGGGGTGTAAGACCGGGCAAAATTGAACAGTTTGGGGAGAACTGCCAAAGACCAACAAATGTAGGCTGCTAGTAAGACAACTCTGAGTTTGATTAGATTAGATTAGATTAGATTACTTACAATGTGGAAACAGACCCTTCGGCCCAATAAGTCCACACCGCCCCGCCAAAGCGCAACCCACCCATACCCCTACATGTACCCCTTACCTAACACTACCTGTTTGGAGAAGGAGTTGAACTGAACACAATATTCCGAGTGTAGTCTAACCAGGGTTTTATAGAGTTGCAGCTTAACCTCGCGGCTCTTACACTCAGTCCCCCATTAATAAATGTCAAAACACCACATGCCTTCTGAACAACCCTATGATCTTGGCTGGCAACTTTGAGGGATCTATTTAGGTGGACCACGATATCCCGCTTTTACTCCACACTGCCAGGAATCCTGTGTTAACTCTGTAATGAGCCTTCAAGTTCGACCTTCCAAAATGAATCACTTCCAATTTATCCAGGTTTAAATCTTATGTCTCTTCTCAGTCCAGCTCTCCATCTTGCCAATGTCTTGTTGTAGCCTGCAACAGCCCTCGACACTATCTACAACTGACCTTTGTATCATCGGCAAACTTATTCTTCTACTTCCTAATCCGAGTCACTTATAATCATTTGTAAGAACTACAAAGAGCATAGGATCAAGAATACATACCTACTGGACACCATTAGTCACTGAACTCCAGGTGGAATACTTTCCATATACTATCACTCACTGTCTTCTTTCAGCCAGCTAATTCTGTATTTAGACAGTCAAATTTCCCTGTATCCCATTCCTCCTAACATGCTGAATGAGCCGACTATGGGGAACGGTATCAAATGCCTTACTGAAATCTATATACACCACATTCACTGCTCGACCTTCATCACCTTGTCTCGTCACATCCTAAAAGAACTCTATAAGACTTGTGAGGCATGAACTGCCCTCACAAAGCCACACTGACTATCTTTAATCAAATGATGTTTTTCCAAATAGTCATAAACCCTATCTCTCTGAATCCTTTCCAATACCTTGCTTGCAACAGACATAAGACTGACTGGTCTGGAATATCCACGGATTTCTCTACACACTTTCTGAACAGAGAAACCAACATTTGACTCCCTCCAATCATCCGGTACCATTCCCATGGAGAGTGAGGATGCAAAGTTCATCACCCGAGGCAAAGCAATCTAATTTCTTGCTTTTCGTAGTAACCTTGAATATATCTCGTCTGGTCCTGGGGATTTATCTTTCTTGATGCTTCCTAGAATTTCCACCACATCCACTTCCTTAATATCAATCTGTTCACGCGTTATATCCTTTTCCATGGTGTTCTCAATATCAACAAGGTCCCATTCTTTAGTGAATAGTGAAGACAAAAAAAAAACTCATTTGCGGCCTGTGCTATCTCTTCAGACTATAGTCACAAATTCCCTCTACTATGCCTGATCGATCCTACCTTCTCTCTGATCATTCTCTTACACCTCACTTAAATGTAGAACGCCTTTGGGTTTTCCCTAATCCTTCACACCAAGGCTTGTTCGTGCCCCTTCCTAGCTCGCTTCAGTCCATTTTTGAGTTATTCCTAGCTACCGTGTAATCCTCCAAAGCTGTACCAGATCCTTGCCTCCTCAATTTTAAGTAAGTTTCCTTTTTTGTTTTGACGATAAACTCGTCTTCTCTTGTCATCCAAGGCTTCTTCACCTTAACATTTTTTTGCCTGTCTCAGTGGGACAAAGTTATCCAACACTCACAACAAGTGCTCCTTAAACAACCTCCAGATTTCCGTTGTGCATTGTCCGTAGAAATATTGTCCCCAATTTACACTCCACAACTCCTGTCTAATAGCAGTTTCATGTGCCCTCCCACAAATACTTTCCCGTACTGTCTGCTCCTATCCCTCTCCATGGCTATGATAAAAGTGAGGCAGTTATGGACCCTGTCACTAGAATGCTCTCCCACTAAGAAATCTGACACCTGACCTGGCTGGTTGCCTCGCATCAAATTTAATATGTCCTCCCCCCAAGTCGGCCTATCTACAAGTTGAATTAGGAATCCTTCCTGAACACATCTGACAAAATCGGCTTCATCCAGACCATCTGGACGAAGCAAGTTCCAATCAATATTGGGGAAGTTGAAGTTACCTATAACAACAATTCTGCTACATCTGCACCTTTCCAAGATCTGTTCTCCAATCTGTTCTTCCATCTCTCTGCTGCTATTGGAGGGTATTTAGAAAACAATCAATAAACTGATTGCTGCATTCCTGTCACTGACTTCCACCCATACTCTCTCAGTAGACAAACTGTCTTCGACAGCCTCCCTTTCTGCAGCTGTGACGCATTCTCTAAACTATTAACATTCAGGGAAAATCGTAAACTTATGCTGAGATTGTTCCTACATTACACGCCCATACACACCTCTCCCCCTAACCCCCGGAATAAGAGTGATGAACTTAGAGCATGGATAAGTATTTGGAACTGCGATGTTGAAGTCATAAGGAAGATATGGATTTCAAAGGACCATTACTCAGAACTGGAATGTCCTTTAGAAGTGGAGGCCTCCAACGTCTCTCTTTCGTTATCTTGTGACCTCTCACACTTGATAAGTTCTCAGATCTTACTGCTATTGGCTCTGGTTTGGGCTCACTGAAGTGTAACTACACAGTACATATGGATAACCTCCCATATAGTTGTCATTCAGACTCATACTTCAACCTGATTTTTCATGCTTCTTCGTTCTTCTCTACCACTGTATGAGTATAGGAATAGCCAGGTGTTCATTTTATTCTCGAGTAAGGCTTTTCTGAAATCCCTGGTATCGTTGAATTGCAATCACTGAATAGACACAAATGTTCTCTTTTCTTGGTCACTGAATTAGCTGCTTGCTGATATCATCTTTCTGTTCTTTGAAAAGTATTTGTTACTGTTTGCGACACTAATGTGATGGGTGATCACTTTAGATGCAGTTCAAAATGAAAAATATAATTTAAAGATTTCGTTATACTGTCAACAACCTATCATTTTGAAATGGTAAACAATCAGTGTTCGGCTTGGCTATTAATGGGTATTGTATTCTTAAGTCCCAATAAAAAGAAGAACACGAAAACGTGCTTACTTCACATGTGAAACGAAAGTGAGACGAGACTAAAACTGCAATCAGCACGAGCAGGCTCCGGCTCTCGCATGTTGCAACGTTGGTATCATATACAAAACATTTAATATTGAACTGCAATAAATAACATTCTGCCTGTCTTGTGCTCTCGGCACAATGTCTGTGATAATAAGCAATATTGATACTGCCCAGGCACATTATTTGATGTGCATTTAATCAGCGAATCACAGTTATGAACGATATATTGGTCTAAAAAATTAACTTTCTTTACAAAATTCAACAAAGGTTCAAACCTATTTCAGAGTCCATTGGCAAAAAGTGTTTTGTTTATGCATTGGTATTTTGACTGGTAAAGCGCTAAAAAGAGAGCTCAGTTAAATGAACATAGAATTTTGTCTAGACATATTTGGATTAATGCACGCAGTCCTGTTTTCATGCTATGTACAAAGAGGAATCATTGGAAAATCCAGAGACTGCTGACATGGATGATGGAACGAATAGAACATCGGAAATACCAGCGGGAAAGTGAGCAGGATTAATCTCATACCTGTATAAAATGGTAATGTGGGAAATAACTTAGTGTTGCAAACTAAGAAAGCGAGTACATGGTTGGAATAAAGTACTTCGATGTTTCAGTCAGGCATAGGTATAAAGTGATCGTCAAAGGAGCACTGTATATCTACTTCTTCCAAAGAAAAATAGTGGGTGTAATAAGAAAGAGAGCAGTATGTGTGACATGGATTTAGTTAAGACGAAGTTATGTAAATATCTGGTTCTAAGCAACAATTAGCTGTTCGAAATTGAAGACAAAATGTGAGGGAAAGAAGTACTGATGAGAGCATTTCCCGAACGATTTTAAACTGATGCTTTACTAACACATTTTCAAATGTCTTGTGCACAATAAAAAAAACCAAGTAGCCGAAACCTAGCTACCTTTTTACTTTAGAGACCCTCTAGATACTACTTCTGATGAATTTCAAAGGAAAATGATCTGTTTTATTTTACAGAAGATATCACTAAAAATGATGGTATGTCAATTGAAATTATCTGAAGAATGTCTTTGAATGTGATATGTTTTTGCTTCCATGTTGGAGGACTCAACCTAAAATAAATACAGAAACCAAAGTACTATTTAGCCGAGTACGTTGCAGTAAACATTAAGTTGAGACATGTTTCACACTTCATGCATATGTAAAGAATAACAGGCCATTATGTTTCGAAGGACAGGGAGTTTTCTCCATTACAGTTTGGCCAATAATTCATCCTTCATCAGCGAAAAAAATCTCATTTGCTTTATTTAGCTCCAAAACATATTAATGCCCATGTTTCAGGCTCAGTAGAGTGACAAAGACACAAAAGTACTTAACTTTATTTAATAATACTATTTGACAGCAGCCTATTGATTCGAAATTATGAATATTGTTTAAAATGAAGCACTTTTTTTGTTTTCCGATGATAATTCTTAAAAGGCCACTTATTTTTGCAGCCCATCATTAATTCTCAGAACACTGAAGCCACTGAATGTAAATATAAATCGGATTGTTTATTCAATGGCTTTCCATAACAGAGTGCATGCAGTTTAGATGTCCTTTTCCAAAATATAAGCTCCACACCGGCTAACACATTTATGACTTCATTCATGCTACCAGTGTCAGGTTTACTGGATTCCCCGTATCAGTTCTATGCAACTCATTTTCAGAGCATTGACTTAAGGCACTTCAAATGTAAAATGAACTGGCGGAACCCACCTTCCGAGTAATGTGTGGAACTTTCATCAAGTGTAATGGGAAATCTATTATGTTTCCTATGTTTTTGTACTGTTTACACCACTGTGAAACTCCATCTCTTTTCAACGAATAATTTGTAAGCCTTATTTTCCTTTTCCCCAAGTGCCTTCTATCCACGTGATATATTGATTGTTGCAGGAGAGCCATCCTTCAATTGACTTTGTGCAACATAATGTCTTGAATAGTCACTCTATAGAGTCATAGCATCATGGAATCCTTACAGTGTGGAAAGAGTTCATTTGGTCTAACAAGTCCACACTGACCCACCGAAATGTGACCCACCCAGAGCGATTCTCCTAACATATACTCGATATTTACCCCTGACTAATCCACCTAACCTACACATCCATGAACACTGTGGGCAATTTAGCATGGCCAACCCACCCTCGCCTGCACATCTATTGACTGTGGGAGGAAACCGGAGCACCCTGGAGGAATTCCACGCAGACACGGGGGGAATGTGCAAATTCCACACAGACAGTCGCCCTAGGCTGGAATCATAAGGTCAATCTTTTGCACACTGATGTAAAAAGTCATGGTAAAAACAATGCAAAGTGTTTAAAATTGTCTTGGACAGAGTGTATTTGGACAATATCGAAAGCAGTTTCAGGCTGTGTTCTGAGGTATCACTATTTTGTTGTCTGAAGGCTACATGAAGTTAAATGCTTTTGTGTATATTCTTTTTTTCTTGACAGCATTACTCTGATATATTTTCAAAGTAAACAATCTGCTGTTCTAACAAGGAAGGGACATAAAACAAAATAACCAAAAAAAAGAGCAATTCACCTTTAAAGTTTTCAGGAACAAATACATTGCAGTGCAATAAATTTCTTCCTCTACTTTTCAGTACCACATTTCAAATCGAGAATATTAATACGATGAAGAGATTTGCTGCATAAACGATTTTTATGTTGCAAACCACAGCTTAGTTAATGACATTAAAGCGATCATCCGAAATTCAGCAGATTCATACATATTATGTACTGGAAAAATGTAATCTCTTCTATATTATCTTGTAAACCTTTTTTGTTCTATTTAGAAACATGTTGATCGCTTGAGATGTTTTCTATAATGGTAGCTCTGAAATTAGCAAGAAATCTCCGAAGTTATCTGAAAGTCAAGCTCAACTGAACTATTTAAATCATTTTACCTCCTGGAATATTATCCTGTCCCTTCTAGAACTTATAAGCTACCTGGAGAGAACCGACCTATCATAGTGATGACGGCATACAAAAGATTTAAAAACAATTACTGTTTTATATCAAGTTGAAAATGGTTAACCAGTTAGTCACTAAAATGGTCAGTCGCACATCGTGTGACTGCAATGGGCATTTCCATAACGGGAAACAAGTTATCCGGTTTTTCTTTCACTCTCTGAGTCAATTAGCAGAAATGAAATTGCCACATAATTAACACTGCGTCAGTTGAATCCAATTTGAATTAACAGTTACGTCTTTTCACTTCAGTTGCTGTTTCAGCACGGAATCAATTAAACCTCTAGAAAGTAGCAGTTGCACGGTTTGCTCTCTATCTATCTCCATCTCACATGACAAAATGGTGAATTTTCAAGAAATCTGTTCCATTAGATAATAACACTTGAAGTACTCTGACA
The DNA here is from genome assembly GCF_037043375.1 of Chiloscyllium plagiosum. Taxonomy (NCBI): domain Eukaryota; kingdom Metazoa; phylum Chordata; class Chondrichthyes; order Orectolobiformes; family Hemiscylliidae; genus Chiloscyllium; species Chiloscyllium plagiosum. The sequence goes on from NW_028270176.1 coordinate 12,845,023, forward strand.
AAACAGTACTCTGTAAGCTCATGGAACCACGAAGATATGAAGTATTCCTCTCATACTTAATTGGGATGGTCGAATCCATTCGGCTAAGATGATTCAGACAATCTACCTTGAACAAAAATGGTTGAAAACTGACATCTGAAATGAATGTGTTTAAGGAAAGTAGATTTCTAAAGAGAAGAAAATAGCGAATCAGAAGTGAGATTGAATGACCTGAGGTCCAAAGGACCGAGTAGTAGAATCTTCACTATATTGCAGTCGTCAGGACATGGGACCAAATAAGAACTCGTCCATCAGTAAGATAAGAAAGTAGGAGAAATAAATGCAGAGTAAGCAAGTTCCGAAGTGTCATAACTGAATTTTATAGATAAAAAAGTGATAGAACGTAATCTATTAGGAAGAGAAGGAGAAACATAAATTGTGGGATGGAAGTATTGCTGATTGATGGAGATGCAGGCCAAATGGAGAGGAAGAAACCTTCTCTCATGGGTAATTACAGGCACAGGGATGTGTAAATGTCCCGAGCCAAACAGAACAATTGGGCAAACACACCAGGTCTGGCAACATTTATGAGGAGAAAACATAATTAATGTTTGAGTCTGAAGATTCTTCATCCGAACTGCCAGGCAAAGTCAATGGACTTGAAATGGTTTATCTCCACAGATGCTTCAGGCCTCTGCTCATTGATTTCTTGAAAAGAGAGGAGCCTAATTTCCTGCTGGTGTAACACTGGCATTTATTCTGACCTCAGGTTCAGAGCAATGAACTCCCCACATATGTCACATAAATATTACACGCTGTCTTACTTATTTCATAAGCACTAAAGGAATGCAGCAGAAAAGGGGCACATACCTGAGGGCACTTGCATTATTAGAAAATGTGAGAGAGTAGGCTTAACGCTGTCTAAAAGTAACAGAGCAGCTTAAATAATTAAATCCAAAGTCACATAACTCTTATGCAAAGTAATGGGGATTGTATATTATTGTGCTGAAGTTTGCCTGCAAAAGAAACACTAGAAATTCATTCTATTGTAGTTGAAACACATTTAAATTGAGACGAATAGAAAGCCAAAGCTGAAAAAACAGAGAAACCTTGAACATAAATATGTACCACTCAACATACCAACATTCTTTTCATACAATAATTTCAACGTTGTTGCATCGTGGGCGGCACGGTGGTTAGCACTGTTGCCTCGCAGCACCAGAGACCCGGGTTCAATTCCTGCCTCAGGCGACTGACTGTGTGGAGTTTGCACGTTCTCCCTGCGTCTGCGTGGGTTTCCGCCGGGTGCTCCGGTTTCCTCCCACAGACCAAAGATGTGCAGGGTCAGGTTAATTGGCCATACTAATTTGCCCGTAGTGTTAGGTAAGGGGTAAATGTAGGGGCATGGGTGGGTAAACATTGTTTTGGCAACAACTTTTGCACTTAGGATGTCAGGATTAGAGCATTCAAACCTCGCTTTTTTTTCATTCAAGCATGGGAGGTGGACATCTCTGGCTGAGCCAGGATTTGTTCCCCATCCCTAGTTACCTTTAGTAAATGTTGTTGTGCGCTGTAGTGTTGAACCACCGCAATCCATGTGCTGTGGACATAACCAAAATAACATTAGAGTGGGACTTCCAGCTTTCGACTCGGTGGTACAGAAGGAATTGTACTTTACTTTCAATTCTTGATGGTGAGTGGCTTGGGGGGGTGGGGGGGTGGGGGGGGGGGGGGTGGGGGGTGGGGGGCGGAGGGAATGTACAGATGGTGGTCTTCCAGACAAGGGTATCTGCTGACCTTTTCCTCCCAGATGGAATTGGTCGTAGGTTTGGAATGGTATGACTCGGAAACTTTGATAAATTTCTCCATTTAATCTTGTAGATAGTAGATGCTACTGCTCTGGCATATCAGTGTTGGAATGACTGAATTGTTGTGGATATAGTGCCAATCAATCTGGGCACTTTACACCTGAATAGCGTAAGGCTTCTTGACCTCTGTTTTAGCTGCATTCATCCAGGCCAGTGAGAGGATTTCCAAAACATTCCTGCCTTGCATGTTTTGGGGAGTTTGGAGACTGTGAGGATTCAGAACGTTCAATAAAGGTACAGCTAATATGTGATCGAATTTTATATTTTCCTATGAAAGTAGACATCTAATGGCTTTGATTAGCAACTTGCTATCGATCCTATATTTATGGTAAACAGTTCATCCAACTTCACTCGTTATTTGCGAAGATGTTCTCAATTGTTTAACACTCTTTGCATATATAAAAGCTCCCAGATGACCTGTCTGCAGTTATCATCCTATTTGTATTGGATTCCGCAGATGACAGAAATATAGTGACGATGTTTGTCCAACTATATCTTGCATTTTTTTTCAATGAATAACCTGAACACAGTCTAAACATTGAAATTGCAAGGAAGTAGCCATTCTCTGCCAAATCACTCATTGTCGTTCAAAAGTTTGATTGCTGTTTTCAAAATTTCATTCTCCTCAGCTCGTGTTAGTTCTGAAGTTCGTCATGTCTTTTCAGAAATAGCGTTTACGGAGCCGAACCCTGTCATTGTTTATTTTGCAAATTTCTAGCATATTATACCATTAGATATTGTGCTGTGATGCATTCTTTTTAGAGTACTTTGGAATCAGGAATGTTATTGGAATAAGTATTCTGTTGGAAAGTCTTTACAACGCATTTTTTCCAGCAGACTGAAAAATAGTGTCTATTCACTCTGCAAACCTTTGAAAATGGAGTCGGGTTAAAATATCAAGAATGGAATTTCTAACGAATACATGTAAATGTTTTCTCACCATATTACAGAACTGGCGAAATGCAAAGAATCATTGAAAAAATTACGTAAGGAGACAAATCCAAAATATTTTGAATTAAATGATGTTTAATTTAAAAAAGAACTACAATAAGCACATAATGGCTCTTTTGAACCATATATATGTAGTACATTTCATTGAATCACAATGTTTTAATAAGCTCGACATTCTATTAAAATGATTTTGAAATATTCAAATATTGCAAAAAATGTAGCTGAAAAAATACCATAAGACAACCAAATGATATATGCATGGAATTGTTATCACTTTTTGGAGGAGGTATTATTCAGTACATATTCTGTTTGCCAGACCCGGGTAAGATAATTATTAAACACAGTCGTTCAGGCAACATCCGAGGAGCAGGAGAATTGATGTTTTGGGCATAAGCCTTTCATCAGGATGAAGTTCTCCTGCCCGAAATGTCGATTCCCCTGCTCCACTGATGCTGTCTGAATAGCTATGTTTTCCAGCACCAAACTCTCGACTCTGATCTCTAGCATCTGCAGTCCTCACTTTCTCCTCCTCTGTAAAGTTATAAATATTCTAAACTGAAAGAAATCTCAGCACTTCACAACTTTCAAAGTTCGATGTAGAGTTCTTAACCTGGCTTGGTTACATGCGACGTTATGAAGCCATTTGGTACATTTTGTTGCAAGTATGTGACAGTACATCAAATCCATGGCGGATCATTTTATATAACTATTCTATTGGAATAAAGGTTGGCACATTTAATTTACTGTCAACACAATCACAACGAACATATGTTCCGAATCTATCTTAGTTCTTTAACATTTATTCTATATACTCTGTATGCTCTCCTCCAGTCTTCTCTCCTGAAAGGAGTGATATTATATTTTCTCTAATGCAATTTAAATAAGGGGAATCATAATTCGATTGTGCACTCTGTGCGTCCTGGTCAATGATAAAATATATTTATCTAATTTCTAAAGATTGCTCATCAGAATTTCATGTAAGGTTTCAGATGCTATCTACAGAAAATGCGTCTGTGTTCAACCTAACTTTGGGGAACATGACCACCAGCGCAAAAATAAAACAGATATTTATCACAACCAACTTACTTAGCTGAAATTAAAACTGAAGCAGACACAGACTCTTCACCTCGATGAACACTAATTTGCCAAATGATCTTGTTTCTCACCTTTTTTCCGGGACTTTCCTAAAGTCCAGAACACAAACATTATTCCTTCTTATTAATAACCTTGCCCTTTAGATTTTCAGAAATTTCTTTAATCAATTAAGCACTGTCAGCATTTTACAATTTTGTCCCTTTGGTATCTAATTTAAGCCTCTCTGATATATATTACACTCCCTAATTGTTCTTTTCCTTAGCCATAACGCATCAGCCAGCACATTATGCGTGCTTGTCTAGAGACGGAGAGCGACGGAGATGGCACATTACAAACTGAGTTTTGTTCCTTGTGTTCTTTACATCCCTTTTTGTAATGTTCTTCTGGCTTGATCAATGTCATGCCATTGAAATGGACCATATTACACTGCAATCATTCCAACTTAATTTGGTATCCAAATTAATTTATACTGATTGACACAAACGCCTGTCACATTAGCATGTAACGTTTCATAACTACTTAACTTCCATTCCATGTTGCTGACGTCTTCAACAGACAGTTTGTCAACTGCTATCACCATATGAATTCTGCCCCGTCAATGTGTGTTCATTGGCAGAATGCACTCCTAGTTGGACAATAAGGCTTATGCTGGAAATATGTGCATTTTACGTCTTTTCCATGCCCCCCAGATGAACGTCTACTAATTCCGGCTCTTCCTGCCGATGTCATATTCAGTTTTATAAAAATATATGCAGTGAAAAACATAAACATATTTCGTCTAAGTGTCTCTGTAATGATTCTAACTGTCATTCTAATTTGGTAATTCTGAACTGGAGCAGAAAACTTCGAGGCACTTACTATATGCCTAGAGACTAAACACATATAACATGTCACTTCAAGAATTTTAAATAGCAGGTCAGAAAATAAAAACCTATTATTGAAATTAGTCTGCATATTCTTTAAAGAAATATTTTATTTAAAGTATCTATCCTTGTCTGTATCCTCGTCACTTACAGCAAACTGTAACAATGTACAGGCAATGTGATGTGAATGGCGGTGATTTCAAACTAAAAACAGGAGAGAAACGTAACAGGACTGACAGTCTATGTGTATAAAGAAAAATAATAACAACTCAACACAATATGATGCTTCTTTGGAAAATCGCAATTAAGAGTCTCATTGCAATCAAATAATTAACACTGCTTCTCGTTCCCTCAATGCTGCCTAACGTGCTGGAATTCTCCATCATTTTGTGTTTCAAAATACTGATATATTATCTTAATTCTGTTTTCACTGATATCAGGACTTGCTCGGATTATCATTTTTTAAAAGTTGCCATTGAATAATTTTAATATTTGTCTTGTGCTGTACAAAAAAACAAAAGATATGGTCAATAATAAATGATTATTTATACTCTTTGGCTATGACCTACATTTTTGAAATGGTTTCATCTACTTGGATCCGTTTGAATCTTTTTTATTCTTCCTTAGATATTAGTACTGTTTCTGTTGTGTCTACTCTTTCCCTTATTGCCTACCTGCCACCAATATATTTGCTCTCTTCTGGAATAATCTTTTTATTTATTTTTACCTAAAAACTCATGATAGTGTTTCCATGTTGCATCTAAACTTGAATCGTTGCTAAATTTAAAATTCTTGGAAAGGTTTTGGTGTATCTTCAGCATAAATACATTTATGTTTTCACAGAAGAGGAACTTATTGAAAAAGGCAATGGTAAACATATTTGCACTTTCATTGAATAGCAAGATGAAAATTGTATTCATATTAATTTTCAATTTCAATTTGTATCGATGTCACTGTTGCTGGTGAAGGGATATTTTATTATAATTTATGCATCAGCTATGCCTCAACAGTCGCTTGCACCATCCTCCAACAGACCCTAAATGCAGATTTAGGTAATTTCTATTATCATGTTGCATCAGATCATTGATGGCTCACTTCACAGAAATTGCTATCATTCTTCTACCGTGTTAAAAGAAGATCAGGTAAGAGAAAAAAAACCCAAAAATATAAGTAAACAAGAGATATAGTGCTATTGTACGTGTGAAGTGGAATCGACATAAACTCATGTTATAAATGCAACAGTGGAAGATCCACAAATCTCCCTTGTTCATGGGTTGCATATTGCAAGATCCAATCAGTCAATCCAATTCATCTTCTTCACGTTGTTTTTCTCTTCAGGTAGTTTCTCAACCTTTTTGAAAAAGTCATTATTTGACCCACTTATATATGATTTTCAGGCATCTTTGCAGATTGTAAGTACTAGGTTAGAAATATGTTGACTAGTATATTCTGATTTTCAGAATTTCATTTCTGCAGTTTAGATTGAGGTTGAGCAATCCGACTATGGGATTGTGAACAGTTAAAGCTAATACTAGTACACAAAATTTTAGAGATAAGCTATCGCTTATATGCATACACGGGACTTGTTGGGTTCTTCTGGATGTTTCCTGATGTGATGATATCTTCAGTCAGAAAATTCAAATTCCAAAGCAAATCTGAATCAATTACTCCAGGTATTCTGTGCACAATCGAAACCTCAATCCGTTTGTCCCAATGAATAAATATTAGCTTTCACTTGAAGTTATATTTTTGTGAATTGTCCTGCTGTGCGCAAAATATAAAGCTTGGAGAAACAGTTTCTTTTTACCTCAGCAACTTCTAGCTAATACCAAAAACTGCAATTCAGATAATGGAAAAAGACATCTGAACGCTTTAAAAATAGCACCAAATTAATCCCAAGTTAACACAAGTAAGGAGCATATTTCCTGCCACCCGAGCCTTCAGCCCGGCACCTCAAAGCCCTGATATCCAGCGCCAACCAGGACTGACTGACTAAACTAGATTTTAGCCATCATGAATCGACTTCGACATGCCTTTCCCCTTCCCCATTGGCCTGGTCACCTCTTATTCCCTGAACCAGCCCACTCTCCAGTTATTCGCAGTCAGCAGTGTATACCACACAGTAGACCCGAGCCTGCCAATTATCCTCAGGCCGGACTCCACAACTGTCTAATACAAACCAGGCGTTTACTTTCAATGAGTGCTTGTAATTATTTTCTTGAAAGTATTGAGCTTATGAATCCACCACCCTGCCATTGGAATCTCTTCCTCAAATTGAAGTTTGTTGATTTGCTTCCATCGATTTGTAATTCAAATTATTTCTGCCTCATAGCCTTTTTTAAAATAAGAAACAGAATTAAATTTAGGATTGTCAAGCGTAATTTTTAACTGCAGAATCCATGAACAGTATCCCATCCAAATAAATTATGTGATCTTTAATTAACCCTGAGACATTGAATGTCATAAAACCTAATATTCTTTGCATACTGGTAGATTCCTACACTCAATTATGTAAGAGACTTTCCAACATATAGTGTATAAAATGGCTCTCAGGCTGCATTTTTGCTTGGAATCTAATTTTAAAACAATACAGAAAGGATGACTTTCAGGACACAAAATTATGTACATGTCACTTGGTGATAGAAGTCAAAAAAGTCAGAGCCAACTCTGCATATAAACTATTCGTCAAGCAATATTGTACTGTTATGTGTATTTGTGAGAAAGGAGAAGTCAAAAGCTTTATAACATTCGAGAATTACCTTGGAAACTTGGCTGGTATCAAGAATACCTGTTGGTGAGGGCAAACTTCAAGTTTATATGGAAAATGTTGGTGATATGCTCTTTTTTAAAATCATTCATAGGTTGACTACGTCGCTGGTTGGGCTAGCATTTATTGCTTATCTCTAATGGCAGTTAAGAGTCAAACACATGTAGGTCTGCAGTCAAATGGAGGCTAGATCAGGTGAAGATTTTAGTTTTCTCCCTCAAAGGTATTAATGAACCGAGATGGATTTCCCCGACAATTGACAATAGGTTTGTAGTCAACAATAGATTCCTAATTTCAGATTGTCTTTTTGTTCAATTCAAATTTCGCCATCTACCATGATAGGACTAGAACACGATTCCCCAGGATATGACTTAGGTTTCTAGATTGACAGCAAAAGTACTACTGTGCCATTGCCTCTCCATTTTGCACAGATCTTCCAGAGGTAAACCCGGGTATCTGCAAAATAACAAATCACAACATTCTTAATGTGGTTTATTAAAAAGAACAACAAAATTCGTCCATAAATCGTGGTCTTTGCTGTCTCGAACTGAATTTATCACCCACCTCTTACTGGTAAGAGAACAGTGAATAGTCATACCCAGTGCTGTGGGTCTGGCATCCCAAAATTACCTTTCCTGAAAGACATAAGTGAATTCGAAGCGTTTTTGTACTTCCAGCCTTTTAATGTTCATCATTTGGGCCTTAAATCAGGTTATGACAATTAAGTTCCATCATCTTACAAAACGGACTTGACTCCATGCCCCCAGAACGTGACTGTGTGGGATTACTCCAGTAGATCCGCTTTTATTCCACAGGTCAAAGATATGCAGGTTAGGCAGCTTGCTTATACTAAATGCCTCATGGTACCTCGGAATGTGCAACATAGGTGGATTAACCATTGGAAATTCAAAGCACTGGGACTGGGTAATGGATAGGTCAGGGTGGGACGCTTTTGGAGGTTGGTGTGGACTCCATAGCCCAAATGACCCACTTCTACACTGCAGAGGTCCTGCCATTCTAACATTACTTGGATTGTTGGATCAATAATCTAGCTATAATACCTGTAGGCCACCACAAGTGGCAGGGGAAACGAGTCAGAGTGATATGAGATTTACAAGTTGGTGGTTAATGATCATATCCATGGGAAAAAAAGTACTTGGCAACATTAGCTAGATTAGCTAGATCATTCAGATGGGAAAATGCAGAAAAAGAGTGGCCCTTGTCAATAACGAAGGAAAATGGCATTATGTAAATTCATAAAATAAAGAATTCTGGCATAGTGTCAGGGGATGACGAACTGACTCGCAAAAATATTATAAACAGGAGGTACTTGCAAAATAACAACTAAAAGTGTGAAAAATGGGGCGGCACGGTGGCTCAGTGTTTAGTATTGCTGCCTCGCAGTGCCATGGAACCAGGTTTGATTCCCACCTCAGGCGACTGTCTGTGTGGAGTTTGCATATTCTCCCGTGTCTGTGTGGGTTTCCTCTGGGTGCTCCAGTTGAGACCCACAATCCAAAGATGTGCAGGTTAGGTGAATTGGCTATGCTAAATTGCCCATAGTGTTCGGTGCATTAGACAGGGGTAAATATAAGGTAGGGGAATGGGTCTGAGTGGGTTACGCTTCTGAAGATCAGTGTGGACTTAATGAGCCAAAGGGCCTGTTTCCGTACTGTAGGGAATCTAATCTAATCTAACATTTTTAGCTAAATATTTTTATTTTCTGAGGAATCAGCTGATGGTGATGATACTGTCTCTGCACATTTCTGAACAAATTAATGTGCCTTTAATCTTAACAAGAAATCTATAATGCTCTAAAATTGGAAATTTTCTTGGAAGAAATTTCAGCATTTTCAGTACAGCTCAATGAAGCTGAGTTCTGTATCATTTCTAATAGAATTAAGAATTGTGCATGGAACTGAGGAATGAGCTGTCATTACCACTGAAAGTGAGACAAGTGATTTTAAATGACAAGCATGTATCGTGGAGATACTAGGGTGACACCAAGAACGCTGTTGGCAGGTGCATTAACTTCTCTGTGGACGAAACATTGAATATTGTTCTATTGGGTCAAAATATTGGTGGATTGAGCTTAGCGAGTGGTCACTGGTTCCTTCTCTGCTGTTGAGCTTTAACATATAGAATGAAAACCTCTCAGTGTCATGGACGGTGCAAAATGATCTGTGCCACTTGGTCGGCTCCAAAACTTGGGATTCCAGGAACTGCAGCTGGAGACCCATGAATATGTTCGCCTCTACCAGTTAAACTGCCCAGATGCCCAGTTAAGCCAATAAAAGTAAAACATGGCCTTCGTTCTCCTTCCACAAGACGCCTAAAGTACACTTGGTAGACCCTTAAATCCAAATAATTCCCATTCTATTGATAAATTACCTAGTTATCTAGTACGAAGGCGTTTAAATTCTGACAGTTTGGACAAGATTCTGAATTTTGATATGATAATCAAGTGGCATGCATTAAAAACGTTCATTTGATGCGATCCTGTGCATATATTCAATTGTTTTCAATTTATTTAGCTCAATCCTGGATGGTGAACATCGATGAGAAAGAAAGCATTAATTCTGATCATTATTTGTCCTTGTTAATGCATTTTCTGCAAGTAAACCTACATTATTTAATCAGTGGCTGTCGATTTTTGATGTTGCTGTTGAAAAATATAAAAGGCAAGTGTGCTGAAAACTTTATTTTCTGCAACTCAATTGAAATAGAGTTGACCTAGTTAATATACCTTTCTTATATTCATTAGAACTGTCCAGGTGCAACAATTCCTTAGAAGATTTCGGTGAGAATTTAGTCCGTCTTTAAAAGTTGTGCACAGATGTTGTCTGGACATGGCGATTCGTGATGCTTTGATCAAACGTTGGATTTTGAACTGATTTAGAATTATTATTCACAGAGCACATTTGTTTGCAAGCTAAATTCTACGTAAATGAATATTTAAAAATGTGGATTTGTTAAGAATTCGGAAAAGAAGATGCATTTTGTGAAATAAATTTTTACGTCAATCACATCTTGTCAGTATACATCATGCTAACATATTGAAAACCTGAAATTCCTGGGTTCACTCATCAAGACTTATAGCCTGAACGTAGCAGAACGCGACATATGAATTTGGAGGGATATGGTATCCACCACTAATATTCCCACTGGTAAAATAATAATAAAACTTCCGTTATTTTTCTGCAAGTCACTCAGGTGAGCAAATGTTTTGACAGAATCCCATTAAATTTGTGATCACTGCAAAGAGAGGCAATTTCGGTCAGATTTGAGCTCTTTGGTGGTAATAAGAGACATATCATTCGGAGGGAAGTGTCATGTATCAAGATTTACTGCACCGTTTATTTATACTCCCCAAAATGCATTGTTCTGTTCGAAACTAAGAGTTGCTAACAAAAACAAAGCAGTTTGCTCTCGTGCAACATATTCTAAATTCATGTAGTCTCAGCTGTTCAATGTGGAATAGTATAGCAGGAACTGCACTGTCAATTAATTTATTTACGTAACAATTCTCCAAGATATCAGATTTCTCTCTAACTCAAAATAAACAGCTCCAGGAGACTGTGGCGATGTGAGTAACTAAGGATATTTAAAACAGAAATAAAATTAAAGGAGCCACATACAACTTTCCCGTGGCCACACCAGCGCACATTGCATTGCAGTTGAAAAATTGAAGACAAATTCACGTCTTTATGAAAGTGAAGAGTATCACAAATTATTATCAGCGTCGTAAACTTTGCCAAAATCCAATGGAGAGATAACATTCCTCATTTATTTTTATTTTTCTGGAAATACACTCCTGCGTATTGTAATAATAATAACAATAATGAAATTAATAAATGGCCGTCCACAGAGAAAAAGCTGAATGCAAAAGAGAGTGGTAAGGATTCGAAAAAACAATCATGTATTTCCATTTCTTTTTTGTGATACATGCATGACTTTGGCAAGGTCACAGCTTTTAGCCAAACCTAAACTGCCCTTAACAAGATTTTGCATAGTGACAACCCTGAACACCTTTTGTACAGGTCCACTAAGATTGTAGTGATAAATGGAGTGTAGATTTTTAACTGCATGTTACCGAGGAGCACCAATAAGTTGCAGCTCCTTACAAGGATGGATTGTCGTTTGGAGGAACAATTCATATTAGTCATGTTCACATTTATAACCTTCTGTATACCTTCAATTTCAGAAATATCATGTTTCGGGAAAGATTTTTAAGCAGCCCTGGACATTTGCTGGAGGGCATTCTTCATGGTGTTGCACACAACCCTGCTTGAGTAATTATGCTTTACTGCTGAAAAGATTGTTTATATCAATTATTCGGTATATGAATATATGTATGTTAGAACAGATTATTCTGATGGCATTAATGGATGAGTAATGCGTGGCAGATTGAGTCTATCAGTGTCAGATAGATTTACAAGTACATAACAGCAACAATCTGGGGGATATGATTTGTAAATAGCTGATATGGATAACTTAACAAAAGTTTCCATGAGCAGTACACACAGTTCAATGAAATAAGGAATGCCACATCAAATGTACAGTGCTGGATAAGTAGCATAAAATGCAGTTAAAATGCTATGCTTTCAAGGATAATTAGATCTGGACAACTGATTATGGCTTAGGATATTATTTAATGTCGTTTGACGATTATTGGCACCGTTAACATTGAAAATTTTCTCTGAACAATCAATATAATGAAGTTATGACATTCCAGAAAATTACTTACTGTGTTTCTACGAGTTTAAAGTTTTCATTATGCCAATTCTGTAAGCAAAAGAAGTATTTATTATGGCATGCTAAAGGGCTAATCATGTTCCATTCATCAGGTTTTAACATTCTAGGGAGTTTAGTAATGTTATGCCCCTTACGTGAAATAAGAATGGAACCGCTAATCTCAAGAACATGCTCAGATAATTGGGTATGGATAATTCATCTGGACAGTCAGTAAATATTCTGGTCATTTCGTTTCCAAAGAACCAACTGCAAATTTAAAATGGCACAATTCTTTCAGAAGAATCTGTCGGATTATTGTTCCTATTAGTTTACCTTTGTAAAAGAAAGACATAATCACTCCAGCGATACATAATCATGCTGTGAGACTTATGAAGGAAGAATGATAAATATATTAACGTAACTTTCAGCAGTTCCCTCTTTTATGGCCTTCCACAAACCAACTACTCACTTAAAGATCAGGATATCCAATCTAAAAATACAGAAGGAGTGTGTGACATTTCTAATCTGATACCAATTAGCATCAGTAGTCGTCTTTCCATGGCGATGATGAGCCAAATCTGTGTATGCACTTTACACTGGCCGCAAGTTTCTGACTGGCAGTAGTCAAAGACGCAACACGTGTAACTGTTGATATTGATACACAGTAAGTAAAGTGCGAATTTCATAATGCATTTATATCAAAACGCACTTTTCGTCCTGTTTTTTGCCGATCTGTGTACTAGAATGACAACCCTTCGAAAAGTGACTTGACAATGTTGTATAAATTCTAGTTTGTTTCTACTTGCCATCAATCCACTCATGATTCCACTCGATATGCATTTTCTTGGCGCCAACGTCTTACTTATTTACATTTCACCATCCATGTTTCTCCATATTCTGCCTCCCAGACTCCTTAGTCGTACTATATGTTTCCCTTTCATTTATTCACTTTGTTGTGTCGGTTTAATTTACTGTGGTAGACGTTTTAAGCATTGTTTCTATAATTTTCGTCAACACTGACCCAATTCCTGGCAGGTTCCTTTCGGAAAAAAGCCTTGGTTTCTGAAGAAATCAGAACAAATTCCTTTGTTTTTCCTGGATGGAGCATGTTAAAGTCAAAGAAAGAAATGAGAATTCAACACTGGAAATGACACAGGAAGCTTTTTAAAGAAAGTACAATATCATAAGTAAAGAAGTGTCAGAAGAGTTTTCACATGTGAGTTTTAATACACTTTAGAAACACGATTCTCAGATGCATGCATTTAAAAGACATAATAAATTGAAAGTAATACATAAGGGTTGATGACATTTGTGGGTAAGTTGTAAAGCCAAGCTCATAAAATTAAGTAAGTCCCGAGAGAAGAATTAAGAGAATCGTATTTATTCATAGAATGCACATAATTTGGGCCACTTTATCCCATTAACCACGTGAACAGAACAGCACAAGCTTATTCGAGGAAACCCTCAAAAAGTGTGAGAGAAACAAAAAGAAAATCAATTTTATGAAGTAAAAGATGGAGTAAAAGACCATTTTATGCCGATCACAGAACGATATAATCCCCGCAGCTTGGAAGCGGGCTTTTCGGCCCATCAAGTCCAACTCCAATCCTCTGATCAGATGCTCACCCAGACAGCTCCCCCGCTTCATATCCATGCAACCCTGTTTTTTGAAGCCTAAAGCAGCTTGCCTGTACATCACTGAATACTACGGGCAATTTGGTCTGCGCAGTGAAACTGGAGTAGCCAGAGGAAATCTACGAATACACGGGGAAAATGTGCAAAATCCATGCAGAGAATTATCCAAGAGTGGAAGTGGACCCATGCCCTTGGCACTGTGAAGCTGCAGTGCTAACCACCGGGGAGCTGAGTCTTAGTCAAACGAAGTGCTGTAGAAAATTGCAGTACAGAATGATTTGTGGGTCATGGTGCAGAAGTCATAAAATTTAGCATACATGCTCGATTTGTCAGTCTTGTTAATATTATGGAAAACGGCACTAACTACAGTATATCAATATTAATCAGTGAGCCATCGTGCTATTTTCCGGCTCTCCATGATCAAGTAATAACACATTGAAGTGGAATGAGGCAAAAACATTTTTTTATTCCCACTATTTTATGCCAGAGCTAAATAAATGCAACGAGTCTTTGAAAGAATGTGGTAAGAAATGTTTCCTTACTTACTTTAAAAGTATAGACACGTGTCACTGTAAGCAAGTGACTGTTCTATGTACATTTTGAGTTGAGAAATAAGTCTCTGCTCATGTAACTAGCCCTTCATATTGCTGTATAACCAATGTAGTAAACAAATTGCAGGTATTAAGAGTGATTAATTGTTATATATCTTAATATACGATGCAATTTAATACAAGTCATAGTTTCATGTCTGGAAAGTTGACACCTTCAAAGATGAAATGCTTAACAATTTCAGGTTAGGAACTCAAAGTACAACTGACATCCACGTGCAGAAAAAAATACAATCACTTCACTACACCAATGTAACAGCAACAGCATACCAAGGAGTGATACCATTCGGCAGTGTTTGCTGCTATAAACAAAACAAGAGACTTCAGTCCCACTTTTCAACACCTGTTCCATGACCATTTAAGCGATGGTAGTTCATGACACTCTAATACATTTTCTAAGAGGTTCCTGATTCTAACACCATTTCAAACTGAGTGTTCAGAACCCAGTCAACCTCTGGATTTAAAAATAAAACAATTTCATTCTAATCCAGTTTCTTCAACTTTAGAAATCAGTTCTTGCTTTGAACACATATTGTGTATCTGAAAGAAAAGCAAAAAGGACAAGAGGTTTCATCGCCAAGCAAGCAAGTTCTGTCCTTATTGTCTGCAGTTCATTTAGGCCAACATCCTACTTCGTTTGCATGGCAATTAATGTATGGGAATGTCGACATCTGCAAGTTGCCCTCGAAGACACAAAGGATTCTGACATGGAGTTTTGTCGACGTTTCTCCATTGTTCTGAGCTAAAACATAGGAACTTCCTTCTATATAGTATGTGGTTGCAGCATGCCACACGGACTGCAGCTTCTCAACCACTGAATCCACGTCTATAATTGCATCTTCCCGAAAATGTGGAATAATTGCTGGAGTAATAATGTGCAAGTATGTTTGACATACAAAACCAAAGACACATGCAAATATTTCAATTAGCACTCCATAGTTCCACTGTCGATTATCAGTAAAATGATGGAATATGTCATTACCAGTATGATCAAGCAGCCCCTGTTTCGTAATAACTTGCTTTCTAATCAACAGATTAGTTTCTGCTGGTGTCACATAACTGCTGACCTCAATCGGACCTTGGTTCGTATGTGAAAAAGTGAGAAACTCCTAGAAATGATGTCAGGTCTAAGGCCCTACATACCAAGCCCTCATTGGGCAAATTGTGTCACTGAGAAGACCTAGCATAACTACAATGGGGGAATGCTCATTGCTGTTTGGTCTCATGTCTAGCTCAAAGGAAGTTGGCCGTGATCACTGGAGATCAGCCATGTCACTTCCAGGACATATCTGCAGGAGTTCTTCAGGGTCCTGTCCTAGGTCCAGACATTTTCAGCGTATTCATCAATGACTTTTAAATTATCAGAAGAATAGTGTTGATGGTCCTTGTCATTGCACAATGATTAGCACAATTCGAAGTCTCAAAATGCTGAAGCAGACTATGAAAAATACAACAATATGGAACAATATCTAGCATCACATTCGTGTTTCAGAATTCCCTGGCAATAACCACCTTCAATGATAGAACTTGACCCTCATCCTTTGGCATTTGTTGAGTTTGCTGTTACGGAATTCCACTGTATCAGCGACCTATATGGGCTGCCATTGACCAGAAACGTTTCGGGACTCGCCATATTCTGCCTGGAGGGCACATGATTGAGTCATATAAGACATAATCAGGCCCTTCAGTCCAATTCGCATGGACCAACCAGACATACCAACTGATCTAATCCCATCTGTTGGTATTTGGCTCATGTCGCTCTAATCCCTTGTATTTCATCTGAGATTAGATTGGATTACTTACAGTATGGAAACAGGCCCTTCAGCCCAACAAGTCCACACCAAGCCTCTGACGAGTAACCCACCCAGAACCATTCCCCTACATTTACCCCTGACTAATGCAACTAACAGTACGGGCAATTTAGCATGGCCAATTCGCCTGACCCGCACATCTTTGAACTGTGGGAGGAAACCAGAGCATTCAGAGGAACATACACCGACACGGGGAGAATGTGCAAACCCGACACAGGCAGTCACCCAAGGCTGGAATCGAACCCAAGTTCCTGGCGCTGTGAGGCAGCAGTGCTTACTACTGAGCTACTGTGTTTCATTTTCAGGTCTTCAGCCTGAAAATGAAGTTCACTTCTCGTGTCCCAAGTCTCCGCCATCAGATCAACATTTATTCTGTTTCATTATTCTTTTCGACTATACAAAGAATTGGCTGCTATTTTTCCCACTTTGATTGTTTCTACTAGCAAATATTGATCTGTTTAGTTTTATCTCCCCGTTCAATGAACTCATAAATTGAGTTCCAAACACAAAACCAGAAATTTCTGGGAAAGCTCGACAGAACTGGCAGCATCTGACGTTTCTCTATACCGATGCTGCCAGATCTGTTGAGTTTTCCGAGCAATTTATCCTTTTATTTATTTCCAGCATTCATAGTTCTTTTTAGTTTTTAACTTGCTTTTCAATGACGTCCTCGAATGATTCGTTTTGTTTCTGTTATGACTCAGTAATCCATGGCATCTTGTGGCCTATCGATTTGTTAGTCACAATAATTTGCATGAAGGGAATAAAATTGCTCTGAAAGTTGGCTCTGGCCTCCTCTGCAGAGATCGGAAATTAATTTCCCTTTGAGTAGAGTTTGCAGTTCACTTGACCGAGGTTATATCTCTCATTAAGGGAGATTTTGTTCAAGTCATAATTTTATTTAAATGCAACTTTATTATATATTTTTTATATACTGTAGGACTTGAAAGCCATCAGTAATTTGAGTATGGCATACGTAGACTTTGGGATGCTTCCAATTAAAGTGAAAACTTTGTAAGAGAACAGGATGCATTCATAACAGTGCACTGTAGGATTGTGTTAATTCATATTTTTCCCACTTTTCTGCCAACAACTTTGTATTAAGAGGCTCTCCTAAGCTGCAGTCCTGTTCCTCATCCCTTCTTGGGACTGAAGACTAACTCAAATACACAAGTAAACCTTCGATAACTAGTCTGAGAGCGCCATTAATTTGTCAATTGGCGATCGTGGTTAGAGGTGTCAAACGTTACTGAATTCCTTTGTCACCTCCGCCACGTAGACCAGGCTTAGTAAGGATCAGGAATCATCCACTGGACTCGATAAATGCAGTTTGATGAAAAGAAAGCACATCAGGAAAGGTAAGCAACCCATTTTATTTTCACTCCATGTAACACATTCGACATTCATTTGCTCAGTCACACAGAAGACAGGAACGGCAAGGTAGTCTGCCCAAAAATGCTCTATAATAACTCACCGAGGGCCCGAAACCAACGTTTCACAAACCTGTGACATCCACACTAAGACATAGAAGTGTATTCATTTCTAAGAATTTCATCATTTCTTGTCGAAGAAATGTCACATTTCAGTTTTAATTATATAGCTGTGTACTCAGTGTGGTTTTGCCAACATTCCCCTGCTTCTTCTCGAACAACACTGTGGGTGCACATACACCTCATGAATTGCATTATGTCCAGTGAAATGTTTGTAAGAGAAATTAGAGCCTGCGATGTCTGGGGTCTCTTTAAGCACTGAATACATGTAGACTCTCGCCATTTGAGCGTTGTTTGTTCAAGCACTTGCATTTATCAATAGTAATCTTATAGGAGTTAAATAGACGATTGAAAAGTTAAATGTTATAAACAGAATTCACAAAGAACCAAAAAAGTTCTATGTAAAGTAATAGAAGTTGCCCTTGATTTATTTGATGTTGTCAATATTCTGATAAATACTCCAGTTCGGTTTTTACATTTCCTATTGGCATTTGCTGATTGAGTGCTACTGTCCAAACTTCTTTCAAAAGTTCACACAGTCGTCCAAGTTTATCTGATAAAGTCGACACTAATTACAAAATATTTCCTCCCGTACAGCTCAGAAACTGAAAGAAGCAGGTAAAGCAGATGTGGACAAAAAGAAGCCACATTCCTAAAAATTCCTATGATATGCTGACTTTAGCGAAATTTTCTAAGATTGTCTGATACTTTCCAGAGCTAAACTAATATTGGCCTCTCCTGTGTTTTATGTTGTCATGGAAATCTCTGTATTATTCGTCATTTGAACTGAGTTCCCCGCGAAATGCATGGGAGAAGAAAAACATAACATGACTTTTACCACCTTCACCTGAAATATTTGAATCTCCACTAGAATGATGCATTGTACCTCAGGTGACAAAAAAGTCGTTTTGATTATGACTCTTCATAATAAAGTAACACTCCATTTTCTATTTACACAGACACGTTTGCTTCTATTTTCTCATCATCATCCTCCTACATCAACTGCTTCTCTCATAAATGTCTTCCTTGTCAATTACTTATTTTCTTTTTAAGTCGTTCTACCGACTATGGGTTTATCTTGAAACTCTTTGTCAACAATGTTTTATCATGCATTCCTTTTATTGTGACCATCTTGGTGCTCCGCCGTTACCATGATCATCTTGACTTTCAAGCTCAAAAAATTCAATTACTTGTCTTCTGCCGTCGTTTCTCGTTAGAACTCGATTTTCTGCTTCCCTTCTTTCAGGTGATGATTTGTCCTTTACTCCTGGAACTCAGTTTCTTATTTTCTCTTGTTCCTCCAGAACTTGCTCTGCCATTTATCCTTCCTCATCTCATTTTTCCATTTTTTGCATATTGGATAGATATGTTGCGGCATTTAAATTGTGCATTTAAATGCTGAAGCCCTATTCTGACAGTTTCCATGCCAAAACGTTTACTGCTTCGATGTGCTACGGTGCCAATCCTCAAGCAATTTTCTGAAAACGTTGCGAAGTTGTAACGGAGAAATATCCTTCCTTGTGACTTCATTTTTTATTTATCAAGCTCGAGGATTCAAAGCAACATTATTTTTCGGACTTAAAATAGCATGGTCAAATAGGTAAGCCGCCACTGATCATAGTGGATTATTTCACCACAAAGTCAACTCATGGAGTATTGTGAGTGAGCATGCTTATGTCATGGTAGGAAGTATTTATTGGTTACTCAGCTCCTGTATAAAACAACCTGCTAATTTTTCAAAGTGAACAGCATGATATTTTGTGAAGTTGTGTGTTGAGATGATTTGCTTTAAATAACGACATCGCTATTTATGATTTCGGTAAGGAATAAAACCTAAGCATATTTTTCCTCATTGGTTGCACGACAAAACATTACCTTAAGGGACAGAACAACTGAACAATATTCAGCCACACAAGCACGATCTGTCCATCTATTATAGAAGGATGATCGGCTTTTGGTTTTAACATTTTTTTTCTCTTCACCTTCTTAACAGGTTGCATGCTTCTCAATGAAAAACTCAGCCAACTCAGCCTTGATTGCTTTTATTGTTCAAGCCTCCATTAGCTTAATTCTGGAAAGCATCCAGCGTATTTGAAAGCTCCCAATGTAATACTTTTACTTAAATAGGGAAAGAGACAAAATAAAAATGACAAATGTAGACGTCTGTTATTAGGAAGATATCAAATTCGATTTTAAACGTCATACTAGCAGAACACTCATGCATACATAGTTTGATCAGACAGAATCGGAATGTTTTCATAAAGGGAAAAAAATAAAACAAGCATTAATGATCTATTAGAATTATTTGATGAAGTGATATACATAGTAGATAAAGGACATTTGGATATAGAAGGCGTCTGATAAGATGCCACAGTTTAACTACTTGATGTGGTAAAAGCCAATCGTGCAGCATGGAACAAATTAGCGTAGATGAAGTATTGACTAGATAATGGAGGAGAGGGAGCTTGGAAATTGGGGGAGGGCCTTTTGAGTTTGGTAATCTGTAATAAGTGGAGAGCCACAAGAATCAGGTAGGTAAAAACAAGGACTGCAGATGTTGGAAAGCAGAATCTCGATTAGAGTGGTGCTGGAAAAGCACAACAGGTCGGACAGCATCCGAGGAGCAGGTAAATCGAAGTTTTGGGCAAAAGCTCTTCATCAGCAACAAATGCCAAGATTCAGTCAAGTATCATAACTATTTATATTACATATTAATAACTTGGATAGGGAAAACGACAGTGCTTGACATAAACTAGATTGTACTTGACATAAAATAGACAAAATGGCAAATGGTGATAAAAATTGGAAGTGCTTGAAAACAGAAAGAGACAAGATATGAAAATGGATAAGCAAATGCCAGATAGAATATGAAGTAAGGAAATATGAGTCTTCACAATTTGGCAAGAAGGAAACGAAAGGTCTTGCATTTTATTAAAGTGATGAGAGCGAGCAGAGGAAGATACAGAACAGGTGAATTTTGGATTACGAGTGCATGAATTTCAATAAAAATCACTTCACTGGGTATTGGATAAGTTAAACGGACTTTTGACTTCATTTCAAGGAAATAGTATATAAAAATAGGAAGATTAGCTAAATTTGTGCAGGACGCTAATCATATTATTAATGGTGTATGAGGGTCCTTTCCATTGAAAAAAACAAAGAACATAGACAATTACAGCATAGGAACAGGCCCTTCGGCCCTCCAAGCTTGTACCTATCCAGATGCCATATCTAATCCTGTTGCCTATTTTCCAAGAGCTGAATCCCTCTGTTCCCTGCGCAGATATATCTTAAATGACGCGAAAGTGCCCGCCTCTACCACCTCCACTGGCAACGCATTCCAGACACCCACCATCCTCTGCATAAAGAACTTTCTGTGCATATTTCCCTGAACCTTTTCCCCATCACCTTGAACTTGTGATCGCTCGTAATTGAATCACCATTTTTAAATTGGCTCCTAACTCATCAATTCTGGTTGTGGGACCACTTACCTTTTATTACTTATATTATTGATGACTGTATGCACCACAATAGCTGACTGTTCACCCTCCACTTTCAGAACATCCTGCAGTCGGTCTGAAATATCCCTGACCCGTGCACCTGTCAGGCAACATACCATTTGGTTGCCTTGTTTTACACCAAAGAACTGCCTATCTACTCCCCTTACAACTGAATCTCCGATTACTATAACACTTCCACTCTTTTTCCCTCCCTTCTGTACAATGAAGACAGCCACGATGTCATGAAGTTGGTTACTGTGCTCTCCTAGTGAACCATCTCCCTCAGCAGTATCCAAAATGGTGCACCTGTTTTGGAGGGAGATGACTACAGTGGACACATACACTGACTTCTTGCTCTTTCTCTGCCTCTTGGTCACCCATTCACTTTCTCCATCAGCAAGCCTAATTTGCTGTGTGACCAATTCATGAAACGTGCTATCATCTACCTTCTCAGCATCGTAGATGCTCCAAAGTGACTCCATCTGCAGCTCCAAGCCATTATATGGTCTAACAATAGCTTCAGCTGGACACACGTATTGCACATGAAGGAGACAGGGACATCAGCCACGTCTCTGATCTCCCACATTGAGCAAGACGAGCATAACACGGAATTGGGATCTCCTGCCATTTTTACTCTTAAGCTTAACTTAGACAACTATAATATCAAATAATAAGTTTTTTAAACGGATCACATTACTTATCGGCACGTGATTTAAAAAAAAAGGAAAAGAGGAACTTTACCTTATCAACACATCAGAGTCTTTACTTTTATTAGAGAATGAGGGCGGTTAGGAGACACTACCCGTGTAGTATTCTGTGTTTAGCCAAATGTAGCAGGTCCCTCATCTTCCCAGAGCGCAATTCGACCGCTCCCACTCAGCTCCTAGCTCTGGCCACTCCCACTGCTGCTGCAAAATGGCAGCTGCTGATTCCATGAGACAAGTATTTAAATGGTAAACTGACCTTCCCAGCAGCCCTCTGGTCATAGCCCTCACAGCTCCCGCTGGCGTTGAGAAATGGAGGCTACTGGTGTTGGAGGCAATCCAGAAAATGTTCATTAGTCTGACACTAGATACGAAGGTTATATAAGTTGCTTATGTATTCTTGACGTTTAGCAGAATGAGAGCAAATTTTATTAAGGCATGCCTGACTCTTAAGGGCAGGGCAGGGCAGATGTTTCCTTGTATGGAAAATTCGAGCGGCAAAGCACACAATCTTAGAATAAAATGTCACATTTAGAAGAGCAGAGGAGGTTATTTTCTCAGCAGCTTGTAAACCTCTGGAATTTCTTATTGCAAAAGACTACTGACGCTGTGTAACCAATTATGTTCAGCATTGATTAGAAGTTTTTGAAAATGAATGAGTATTTATTGTGAGAAAAAACAGGCAAGTGGACTTGGCCATTATTAAAAAAAAAAGCACACTGTGCCTGAATGGTGGAGCAGCGTTTGTGGACAGAAAGGTCGACTTCAGCTCCTATATATGATGGCCTCATTTTCTCACCAGTGTGAGAACTTCAAATCCTTAAGACGCTTTGAGATGACTTATAACTCCTCAACTGCACATTGGCTGGAGACCCTTTTCTTTAACTATGCCAGGGATTCATTATCTCTCCTACTCTAATATCCAAAACAAGTCAGCGGGAAACACAACCTAAGCATTTATCTTTGGTACACCCCTAATATTTGAGGAAAAGGTGACGTCACCCTTTTAAACTTGAAAAGTACAAGCACAATTTTAATGAGAAGACAAGCATTGAATATCTTGTAACACCACAGATAACTGTTATGAAGATATGGCATGCAAACGTCTTGTTAGTGACGTATATTGACTCAGAATGCATGGGATTCTGGAGGAGTCAATGCACAAAGTGTCTGTTAAATGCTTGCAGGCAATGGGCTCAGCTGGGCCTCCTGCTGCAGTCAACATGTTCAGTAACTGTAGGTGATATAACATACTGATATTTTCGCAAAAGGAATTGTTCGTTTCCAGTTTGTGATGAGTAATTTGCTCATATTTAGGTGTCTTATATCCCTCGTTCTAACAATGGACTTATTTAGAAAAGTGAAATGATTCGGGCAGTATTCAGGAGTTTCAGGGCAAAAGAATCTCTATACTTATTTAAATAAAATAGGTCATTTTCATACAAGAAATAAAGACAAATGTAATAAACAGTGAAATTGACACTAGCAAGTATACAGAGAACAGTAATTAGATACACTTTTGAATTACAGACAAGCTAAACACAGTTTCAATCACATAAACTTCAATCAGGCTTCCGATCGTTGGGGTCCCTGCATTGTTATCACACATTTTCTCCTCCCCACCTAACCAGGCTGAAGACTTTGGGGTCATGGGAAGAACACCATTTTGAAATACAGCTGACTGTTCCAACTTGCCATACCTGGTACCTCAACGAAGACTTCGGATGGTGTAGGACATCATTGTGAGTTGAGTTCACTGATGCAATAGGACGCATTTGGATTTGTTGAGTGAATACTTAGGTTTCCTAACTTTCAGGTGGTGTATGCAGTTTATCTCCTGGAGATAGCACTTTGGAACCTCTCTTCTGGAGATGGATGTAAGGATGGCTCTCAGGGTGGTAGCTCTGTCTGGTGAGGTCGGGGCCTGCTATTCTACTAATTGTGGATCTTTTAACGTCATGCCACTTTAGTGCTTGGTATTATGTTATTGGTATTCCCCTTGAGGTCTGTTGGCTTCCTGACAGTTAAGCACATGTCTGAATGTACTTTGATTAAAGTTGACTGTCCTGGTATCTCCAAAGGCTCTATGATATCTCAGTTGGGGTAGCCGATGAGCAAAAGTTAGTTTCAGTCTACAGCATTAGTTCTGGTTGATTGTTCATTTCAAGTCGAGGTGTGAATTGGATTTTTGGGCAGAACAATGGTTCCGAGCAGTTATCTCTGCTCCGGTGTTTCTTTTCAGCACTTAGTCCTGCTGCCTTTTTAATTTTCAAAGTTTTTAAGAAGTTCAGAGTTTTGAGACAGCATTTTAAATGTTAAGGATGTTGACTCAATCCTACATATCCTCCCTTTGATAATCTAGATCCCCGCATATCATTGTGGGTATCGCCGAGCCCCAAAAACGAACAACCCGAATTATCTAACCCCAACATACACATTTCCTAGCTTGAAAGGCAGAACATTATCCCCTGAAAAGAAAACATACGGCTGGATTGGGTTTTGGGATTTTTGGGCTCGATACCATGCCCTCCAACTGATCCGCCCTTGGTTTAGTGTTGGCTAATGTGTTTGTTATTTATGTTTGTTTGGTTTAGGTCTCCCAAATTCCATCTGTGGAACATTCGAAGCATCTCCCGGCTTAAGGTTTTGTGCAGTTGCTCTGTCTTCCTTGGGCATCACTGGGGTGAATGACTCTTCATTTTAAACTTTAGTGCATGGGAGATCACGGCCTATTGACCCGATTCCCCCACATAAAAATTACACCCTGGTCTCCTGCATGTGACATGGCATCCATCTAGTGAAATGTCCCTCTTACCATTTCCCCTACTGTCCCCTACTGTATGGGCTTTCCCATTTCCCCTACTGTTAGCGCAACACAGCAGCAAAAACCTTGACCATCTGACCATGCTTCCCTGGCGAAACACATTTACATAATCGCCCTTAAGCGATACTCAGGCTTAAATCCAGATTAAAACAATCAAATATCCGACAAAATACATAACCTTTATTCCAAAAATCTACAAAAATCATAATGCACTCAAACTATTAAAACGCCATGTGTCTGTGGGTTTCCAGACTATTACCTGGCAGTTCTATGTTTCTTGTGGTGTCTGGTTTGGATACCGGGTAGTTCTCTTCAGTCCTCCCCCCTTTCTAACTGGTGATACTCCTGTATCTCAAACCATGTGCATCGTCTGGGGCTGCTGTCTTATCTGCGACCTGTGAAAGTATAGTCATGCCTGGGGTCTCTGGAGAACTTCCTGAGTCACAAACTCCCAAAATAAAGGAGGGCCAACCTGCCCGATGAGGCAGTGCACAATATGTCTAGTGACACATTCTTAAGTGAAATTAGAGACTGTGTTGTCTGGGTCTCTTTAAGTATCAGGATTTCAGCGTTGTTTTTTTAAGCAATTGTATCACTTGATTTGGTTGTCAATAGTAATCTTGTAGTAATTAAATAGTCGACTGAAAAGTTAAGTGTTATAATCGAAATTCACAAAGATCCAAAATAGTTCTATGCAAAGTAACAAAAGTTAACATTCATTGTTTTAATGGTTTCTATATTCTGATAAATGCGCCACTTTGGTTTTTACATTTCCCGTTGGTATTTGCTGATTGATTGCAACTCTCCAAAATTATTTCAAATGTTCCTCTGATGAAGTCGACATTCATTAGAAAATATTTCCTCCTCTACAGCTCAGAAACTGAAAGGAGCAAGTAAAGCAGTTGTGGACAAAATAGAAGCCACATTACTAAAATGCTGGGTTTCTTTCCTTTCTTTGGTATGCTGACTTTAGTGAAATTCCCAGAAACTGTCTGGAACTTTCCAGACCCAAACTCATATTGGCATCTCATCTGTTTTATGTCGACATAGAAATCTCTGTGATGTTTAGTGTTTGAACTGAGCTCCCTGGGAGAAGTAACAGAAAACACGATTTTCTACCACCCTCACCCAAAGTAGTTGAAACTCCACTAGAATGATGCATTGTACCTCAGGACATTGAAGGTGACAAAAAAGTCGTTTTTATTATGACTCTTCATAATAAAGCAGCGCTTCATTTCCTTTTTTACACACAAACGTTTGCTCTGCTTTCTCATCATCACCTTCCTACGTCAATTGCTTCTGTCATAAATGTGTTCCCTGCCATTTCTTTTTCTTTTTAAGTCTTTCTTCCTTCTATGGGTTCATCTTGAAACTCCTTCTCAGCAAAGTTCTATCATGCTTTCCATTTATTGTGACTATCTTGGTACTCTACCTTTACCACTATCACCTTGTTTTTAAAGATCAATAATTTCAATGACTTGCCTTATGGCGTTGTTTCTCATTAGAACTCGATCTCCTGCTTACGTTCGTCCAGTTGGTGATTTGTATTTTTCCTCCTGGATCTCAGATTTCTTCCCTTGTTCCTCCGCAATTTGCTCTGCCATTTATCCTTCCTCTTCACATTTTATCATTTCTTGCATTATCAGCAACTGTCCCTCAACTTGTTTCTTGAAAAACATTGCAAATTGTTCAAAGCTTAATTTCCATAATCCTAGCTCCAAGATTTCGTGAAGCACGTAAAATGAAGATTTGTGCATGCCCCATCAAGCAAATATTTCTCACTGATCTGTCCACTATGTCTAGATTACCCGAATAAATGCACGGGACATCAGTTTGAAACTCATCTCAGGGCTTTCTTTTGATGCAATATTATTTTGTATTATTAATGCAAGAAGTAAAAAAAAAAGCCCCTAGATTCATGATGATTATCGTGTTTATTGAACCCACAAGTTTGCAGACATTGTGGATATTGAACAGATACATTGCAGAATTGAAAGTTGTGTATTTAAATGCTGAGGCCCTATTTTGAGAAAGTCCGTACCAAAGCTTTTGCTGCTTCGACGTGACAATTTCTGCTGCAGTGCAAATCTTCAAACAATTTTCGGGAGAAAAGGTTATTGCGAAGTTGTAATAGATAAATATACTTCCATGTGACTTCATTTTTATTCATCAAGCCTGAGGATTTTTTAAAAACAACATTTTTTCACATTTGACATAGCATGATCAAATAGGTAAGCAGCCAATGATCATCGTGGTTCATTTCGCCACTCAGTCAATTCATGGAATGTTGTGGGCGAACATGGTTATGTCATGGGAAGAAGTAGTTATTGGTCACTCAGCTTCTATATAATTTTTCAAAGTAAACAGCATGATATTTTATCAAGGTGTGCGTTGAGATGAGTTGATTCACATATCAACATTGTTATTTATGATTTAAGTAAGGAATATAATTTTAGCATATTTTCCAACGTTGGTTGCATGACAATACATGACATAGAACATAGAACATAGACAAGGGCAGCACAGAACAGGCCGTTTGGCCCACAAAGTTGTGCCAAGGACTATTCCTAATCTATAATAAAATAACCTAACCTACACATCACTCAATGCAATGCTGTCCATGTGCATGTCCAGCAGTCGCTTAAAGGTTCCGAATGCCTCTTTTTCCACCCTCCACCGCTGACAATGCATTCCATGCATTCACAACCCTCTGCGTGAAGAATGTGCCTCTGATGTTTCCTCTATAACTTCCTCCTAATATACCTCTCGTGTCAGTCAATCCTGCCCTGGGGAAACGTCTCTGGCTATTGAATTTTATCCAAGCCTCTCATTACCTTTATTAACTCGATCAGGTCACCTCTCCTCCTCCTTCTCTCCAGAGAGAAAAGTCCGAGCTTAGTCAACTTCCCTTCGTAAGACAAGCCCTCCAATCCAGGCAGCATCTTGGTAAACCTTCTTTGCACCCTCTCCAAAGCCTCTGTATCTTTCATTTAATAGGGTGACCAGAACTAGGCACAGTATTCCAAGTGTGGTCCGACCAGGGACTTGTAAAGCTGCAGCAAAACATCACGGCTCTTAAACTCGATCCCCCGTTAATGTAGGCCAAAACACCATATGCTTTCTTAACAACCCTATTCACTTGGGTGGCAACTTTGAGGGATGTATGCACTTGAACACCCAGATCCCTCTGTTCCTCCACACTGCCAAGATTCCTGTCCTTAATCCTATATTCAGAATTCATGTTCGACCTTGCAAAATGCATCACTTCACATTTATCCAGGTTGAACTCCATCTACCATTTCTCAGCCCAGCTCTGCATCCTGTCTATTTCGCACTGCAGCCTGCAATAGTCCTCGATACTATCAATGGCACCTCCAACCTTTGTGTCATCTGCAAATTTACCATGCCAATCTTCTCATCCAAGTTATTTATGAAAACTACAAAGAGCAGGGGCACAAGAACAGAGCCGTGTGGGACACCACTCAGCAAATACCTCCAGGCAGAATACGTTCCATCTACAACGACTCTCTGCCTTCTGTCAGCCAACCAGTTCTGAATCCAGACAGCCAAATCTCTGTGTATCCTATACCTCCTGACTTTATGCGTGTGCCTACCATGGGGAACATTATCTGGGTTTATGCTGAAGCCCATATACACCACATGCACTGCTAGACCTTCATCGACCTGTCTTGTCACCTTCTCAAAGAGCTCAATAAGATTTATGAGACACGATCTGCCCCGCACAAAGCCATGCTGACTGCCTTTATAAACACTCTATGCTTTTCCAAATAGTCATAATCCCTATCCCTCAGAATTCTTTCCAAAACCTTGCTGACCACATACGTAAGACTGACTGGTTTGTAATTACCAGGGATTTTCCTATTCCCCTTCTTGAAAAGAGGAACAACATTTGCCTTCTTCTAATCCTCTGGTATGACTCCCTTGGAGAGTGAGGAAGCACAGATCTTTGCCAGTGGCTTAGCAACCTCCTTTCTCGCTTCCCAGACCAACCTAGGACACATCTGGTCTGGCTCTGGGGACGTATCAATCTTAGTATTTGCCAAACATTATGGCTTTAAGAGACAGAACAACTGAACAATGTTCAGTCACCCAAGCACAATCTGTCCATCAATAATATGATGATCAGTTTTCGGCCTTAACCCATTTTTTCTCTTCACCTTCTTAACATATAATATACCTCTCAATGGAAACCTCAGCCAACTCAGCCTTGAATGCTTTTATTGTCAAATCTACATCATCTGAGTTATGGAAAAGATTCAATGTACTTGAAAGCTTCTTTAACACTTTTATTTAAAAAGGGAAAGAGACAAAATAAAAATGACAAACGTAGATCAGTTCACTTAACCTCTGTTATTGGTGAGATATCAGATTCGACTTTACACGTTATAATAGCGGAATACTCATGCATACATATTTTTGATCAGACAGAATCGGAATGTTTTCATGCAGGAAAAATCAAACGTTAATGAATTATCAGAATGCTTTGCTGAAGTCATATATATATATAGTAGATAAAGGACCTTTGGATATAGAAGACGTCTGATAAGGTTCTACATTGAATCTACTTGTTGTGGTAAAAGCCAGTTGTGCTGCATGGAATATGAAGCACTCAGAGAATACATATTTGGACTTTTGTTAAATTTTAAGGAATGAATAAATAGAGCGGACGCGTTGGCCATGCAGCGTTTAAAAGTATCACAGCATACAATGAAACAGGAAGGAGACAAGAAATCAAAAAGTCAAAAAGTTGCTATCGGAGATAAGGTAGTAATGTTGGTTCTCGTGATAGGTGAACCTTTAAAGCAAGGTTTAATGAGACTTATCTAGTCGAAACTGGATTGATTGAGTTGAACTATTTAACACAGACTCCAGAAACAAAGAAATCTCAGAGTGTCTCATGTGAATATGCTCAAAATGTATTGTGATAGGAAAGCAAAGCAAAAGAAAGATGTGTTATAATTTGTAGCATGGCGTGAAGAACCAAATTCAGATGATTCTTAATTGGGCAGTCCTCAAATTGTATTGAACAAAGAGGAAGTTGTCAAAAATTGGGAATGCTATTCAATTACATTCCAGAGGAAAGTCGAAATGACCTGAAAGTGTTATGACTATCGTATGTGGAGATAACTGTAAATAAGCTGGGAATTATTAACATAAAGAGACATGATGTACATATAGGAGATGCTGCTCCGAATAAGCCATACCCTTATAGGCGAAAGTTGGCACACGTTCAAAAGGATATTGAATACATGATTCAAGATGACATGATTGAAATAATTTGCAGGGACTGGAGCTCACCAATAGTAATGGTGCCAAAAACTGATGGTACTGAACGGTTATGTGTCGGCTCTTTACAAAGTAAATGAAATTACAAAGACTGATGCGTCTTTAATTCCACGTTTGAAAAGGTTGGACACGCCACTTTTATTTCTAAGTTGGACTTGCTCAGATGATACTGGCGAGTACTTTTGTCAGAAAGTTCGAAGGTATTTTCAGCTTTTGCAACGCCAAATGCACTGTAACAATTTAAAGCCATGCCATTTGGCATGAAAAATGTGCCAGCCACATTTCAATGGCTAACCGATAAAGTCATTTCTGGATTATCAGTTGTGTGGTTTACTTTGATGAAATGGTGATTCTTAGTCACCTACGTAATGAATATTTGCAACATTTATTGGAATTGTTTGGTTGACTTTGGGAGGCAGGCTTGTTGGCAAACCTGGCTAACAGAGAATTTGCCATGGAGGAGCCGATGTTGGACTGGGGTGGACAAAGGTAAGAGTCACACAACACCAGGTTATAGTCAACAGGTTTATTTGGATGCACTAGCTTTTGTAGCACCGCTCCACAGCCACTTGAAGAAGGATCAGCACTCTGCAAGCTCGTGCTTCCAAATAAACCTTTTGGACTATAACCTGGTTTTGCGTGATTTTAACTTGCTGGGCTATATTATTGGATAGGAGAAAGTGAGGTCTGCAGATGCTGGAGATCCGAGCTGAAAATGTGTTGCTGGAACAGCGTAGCAGGTCAGGCAGCATCCAGGGAACAGGAGAATCGACGTTTCGGGCATAAGCCCTTCTTCAGGTTGATTCCTGAAGAAGGGCTTATGCCCGAAACATAGATTCTCCTGTTCCCTGGATGCTGCCTAACCTGCTGCGCTGTTACAACAACACATTTTCAGCTCTATATTATTGGATATACACATATGTCCCCACTGATTGCAAAAATAAAGGTGTGATTGGAGAATTTCCCATGCCATCGACTAATATAGCAGTACTACAACCCATAGGATTGACTGGATGTTATCGGAAATTCGGACCACATTTAGTAGTGTGTCTGCTCCACTCACTGAACTGCTAAAGGATTGCAAGAAGTTTCAGTGGATGTCAAACTTTCAGAAGTCTTTTGACCGCCTGAAAGCTGTGTTTACCACCGTCCTAGTGTTAGCCACACTTAATTACGTGAAGCCATTCAAGGTATCCATCGATGTGAATGGTGTGGGTATCGGTGATGTGCTGTTACAATAAAACAATGACAAGATAGAAAGACCTCGCAAGTATTTCTTCAGGAACTTGGACATTCATCAGCAGAACTATTCAATAGTTGGAAAGGAGACTTTGAGCTTGGTGTTAGCGTGACAATAGTTCAATGTTTATGTTACAAGTAATATATATGACAATTATATATACTGATTATAACCCATTTAAATTTTAGGAGTAATTTAAGGACAAATAATCCAGACTGTTTAGATATAGCTTGTTATAGCAGCCATTCAATTTAAAAATTGTGCATGTGGCAGGATGAAAAAATGTGATTGCTAATCATTGTCTAGACTTGGATGAGAAAGAGAGGCGTTTGGTGATAGGAGTAAAACAGACTGAAGTACTGTTGCATGTTTGCATGTATATAGTCAATGTAATATATATGGGTATTGTAGTGTGTTATCAGTGTAAGATTAAGGGGTCTTAAAATGAAGGCATGTTTGGATGTTCATGTTTTTTTAAGGTAGAAGGTGTGATAATGCTGCTCCTTTAACAAAGTTATTTTGTCCTTGGTTTGTTTCTAAAAAATGTTGTAAAAGGCAGAGGTCCTGATTTGTTGGGGAATGACCACTGTTATTATGGCCAATAGATACTGCCTAAGGTAACAATCAATGAAAAGATTTGATTCTTTTTCCAAAACACTTGGACAATGAAATGGGAGTAGCCAAATCTCCCAGTTCAGGGATTTTTTTCCAGTTTGGTTTAATGTTTTACCTGTGACCCTGCGAAGCTACTGGGGGCAAAGTGGTTTCAAGTTTCAGCTAATGATCCCGAGTTGATCCTTTCTGGCATCTCTCTCTCCTGTACAAAAACCTATGTTTGAATTGACATTTTTGACAAAGAGCTGTTTGTTCAGTTTGAACGTGTCAACAAGGTTTTTGAAATCGTTGTTCTTCTAAATTCTGTTTTCTTTGGGTTTCATTCGGTGGTGTGTAAATGGATGCTGTTTTATTTGAAAACAAGTGGTTTGACCATTTCCATCACTCCTGGGATATCCATCTTAACATCTACCTGAAACAATTGGAAACGTTGGGGTCTGGGCTACCTTCTTAAAAATGTTTTGAGTGGGTCTGGCCTGGTCTATAACATCTTGAGCAAGCATCTTGAATATGCATTAATATAGATGACACCACGAAGGCAACCCTTCACAGGCATTTGCTGGATGGCAAAGACCTCAAAACTACAATTGATTATCATCTTGTTGAACGTTTAAATATCTATGTTTGCGTTCTGATTGACATGCCTTCTTCTTCGCTTTGTTAAAAATCACTTGTTTATCCTTTGGAAAATTTCTGTTCATCTAACATATGATTTTCTTCCTCAAAAGATGAGAAGGAGAAGGGCAAAGGTGGGTTTGTTCTAGAATTGTGGCATTAATTGAAATGTCCACCATTGGGCAGCTGCCAAGAACAAGACATTGTTATATTATAGAACATGCAGGGAAATTATTTCAGTTTGAACTGATTTAGAGTATCTAATAAAAACAAATACATTGTATTCATTATGCTGAATTGGGCGAGAGATTAAAGGTATGTCTTACAAAGTCAGGCATGGTCATGCATTATACATAACGAAAATGGCTATTAGAAATGTTGTGACTATTGCATAATGTGGTATTCCCGTTTGAATTGACCTACACATATTTCTTCATGTCTATATCCCTCTATCGTTCACTATCTATTTCTTTCTCTCTGTGTAATCTGTAATCAAGGTGATATCTCTGTGAGAGGCTTTAGAAATGTTGCCAAATATGTTAACATCAATGAAATACGACATAAATGATCGTTTTGAACGATCAAAGAACTCTTGAGCATCTTTTATACAATTAAATAATACGTAAGTAAATACAGACGAAGCTTCAATTGCAGGTATCCATTAAGAAAGTAGAGCTGACCATCATAAAGAGCATTTCAGAAAGTGCAACATGAATGTGTTCAAGATGAGTATCCATAAAATAAATAAGGGATAAAACCATACATTAGCGTTCAGGATATTATGGGATATGGAGTTGAAAATTGACGGGAATGAATGGCAAAATCTGTGCAAATAAATATCTCTGCACTATGTAGTGCATGCAATTCCGAGGGCTACAATCAATGACTTCATGTAAATACTGGAAATTAAGTCGTGAAGACCAGATCACAACCAAAGACTACAGGTACATATTAGTGAAGTGAATATCTGTTCCAAGAGGAAACAAATGGTTCAGGAATGAGTTGACTTCTTACAAAAAAAAATTTGGACTATTTTGATTTTCAGTTGAAGGTTAGATGCTGACATTTTCTTATAAATTTCAGACTTACTCGATTGTCAAAAATCCTTAAAAGATTTAGGTAAGTTAATTTTGCCAATGCCCCTTCCGACGCGCCCTCTAATTTATTCATTGATACAAACCTTGCCCATAATATCTCCAAGGGTGGAAATGGGTTTCTGGAGATAGGCCTAAACAAGCCATATTTGAAACCAGTGAATCAAGCAATTCTACGTTCAGTTTTGGAGACTTGAAAGCATTTTGCAGTCAATTTTCGATTTTAAATGAGTCATGTCAACATAAGGACTGTTTATTTAGGTCTCAAATTTATCATTCGTATAAAACTTATACAATGGATTAAAGCTAAAAGCCACAAATCAGATTAAGTAGGTATATTCGAAATGAATGCAGCCTTGTTTGAAGGCATGAACATATTTTCCTCTTGCCAAACGGCTATTTGAATTGTAGTTAAATTGATCTTAGAATTACAAAGTATGTTATGTAGGGGATGTATTAAGAATGAATTGTAGAAAGAATAAGATAATGTTCAATCGCGAACTAAGGAAAATCATAATCACATAGAATCGATTTAAATTTGAAACTAGTTTCCACAGGGAGTGGTTACTTGGTGAGAACAGCTCTCTTTTGGAAAATCTGTGCAAAGGCTTCAGGAAGAGATTAACGTGGGATGAGGTGTTCAATACATTTGGCAATTTTATTTTATCTTAATTTATCCTATCACGTAGAATTCTGTTCTCATCTGCAGAAGATAAACTGAAAAAGAAAGAGGCGGGTAATTATGTTATTACTTTGTTGACTGTGCACTGTTGTAATGTTCGAATTGCTTTGCGTTGCCATGCATAATGATAATCCATTTGCATTTTACCAGTGAGAAACATACAATATTTTATTTACAAACTGTAAGATTCCTAATTAAAACTCAGATCCAAGATTATGCTTGCAATTGCCCTTCCAATTAAAACAAAACTGCATCTAAACTTGTTTTGATATCTTCACTGTGTGACATAAATACCATATTCAATTGAAGAAAGTTGCATTAATCATCACCTCGTATGATTAGAGATTGAACTAGCTTTGCCTCAGCCACCTATACACAATACCAAGCTTTAGTAGTGAACATTATTTCAGCAGTGAAAATTTGGCTGACAGATTCTGTTTCTTTTTTTCTCAGTTTTTCTTGTGCCACTGCTCAGCTACAAAATTTTGTGGAAAGCAATTGTTATACACGATTACTTTTGTTTTCAAAACCAACTTTTATTCTTTGAGATTGATGGAGCAAGTAAAGCTTTCGAAAGTACTGAAATCAATCTGTTACTGATAGGTCATCACATGCAATGTGAATATATTGTCAATTTGTGCAGTTCTCCACTGAAGTAGGAACACATTTAAAAATGCATTTATTTTCACAAAAAATGAAACTGGTATATACGTATGCAGAAGAACCTTTATATGAATTCTAAAAAGTTAGCAGGTGGTCAGATTTATCAAATAGGAAATAAGCATGGATGTAATTTTGATCAAATTGTGTGAGATTCAAAAGACGGAGAAATGTAAACACATATAGATATGGAAATGCTCAAATCTTAGTTGGACAGCAGCATAGCGCTTTTGTCTGCTGCCTAAGTGAAGGTCATACTTGTCCTGGAGTGAGTAAAGTGAACTTTATATAGGCAAGTTGAAGGGAAGTAATGTAGGGCAGATATTCAGTGATAAGGGCCTGCAATCTTAGGTATAATGTGAACAAAGACGATCAGATTGATAGACATGAAAATGATAATGATCTTTAGAGGTTAAAATTTTCAGAAGGTACTTTCTGGATGGAGAACCCAGAGTATTGTGTTGTAGTCTCAAAAAGAGAGATCAAACTATGTTGAGTATACATGAACTCATTTTGTCATGAACATATTGTGAATCTGGAAATGCTCACACAAAAGTTGGTTGAAAATATTGCGTGTGCTCGCAAGATATTGATCCACAGAACTTGGCTTTCTAAAGGAGTCGTGGGCAGTAGAGGGTTGGGCAAAATGATTGACCTGAGATATGGCATAAGCCACCATTTGATGGAATTTTGGAGGTATATCGGTGTTACAAATGGATTGGTCCAATCATAGTAATATTAATATGTTATGACATTCTAGAACTTCAAGGTTGAGGAAATTGTTAATTTGTCAATCTGAAAATATCTATTGTTTGTATTTCAGAATTGGAATCATGTCAAGAAAATGTAGAAGAACGTGGTAAGTGTATTGGAGAATGCTTCATATTATCTTCAGTTCATTATTATATAAATCCAATTGGCTATTGATTTGTTAAGTGCATTCAGGAAAGTTTCCTCAAGCAGTATATGGAGGATCCAGAATGGAAAGGGGCAACATTCGAACTATTGGGAAATAAAGCAGAACAGTTGACGGATGTGATAGTGAGGGAGACATTTGAGACCAGTGGCTATAGTTCTGTTAGTTTTAATATAATTGCGGAGAGGAACAAAACTTGTCTATGGGTTCAAGTTCAACATTGTCACAAGGCGAAGTTTGGTGGAATTAGACAGGAGCTTGCAGGGGTTGTTTGGAATAGTTTGTTTCCAGGCAAAGTGGACTCCAGAAAGTTGAAAGATCAGACTGAATCCGAAGGGGTCCTTTTATTATATTAAAAAATATAACAAGTGTATTAAACAAGAGTAATAATTGACCAGAGAATAGGACCAACTTGGACAAATGTGTGTAGAACTGCAGGAGAGGAGTAAGGTTCTTGATCAGTATTTATCATCTTTTATTAGCGTGGAGGAAATCTTGGGAACATGGGAAAGTTAGTGGTGATATCTTGGGAACAGTTCATGTCATAGTAGGGAAGGAATTGGATGTGTTAGAATACGTGAAGTTCAATAAATCTGGTTGTGACTATATATAATCAAAAACACTTCAAAAGTCTAAAAAAGAAATGACTGAGTTGCTGGCTGAAATTTTTGCATCATCGTTAGCTATGGGCGAGGTCCCAGATGACAAGAGGGAGGCGAATGCTCTGTCCTCATCCGAGGGTGGCACGGTGACTCAGTGGTTGGCACCACTACCTCAGAATGCCAGGGATGCGGATTCGATTCTAGCCTGGGGTGCAGAGTTCGCACATTCTCCCCGTATTTGTGTACTCTGGGTGCTTCGGTTTCCTCTCACAGTCCAAACATGTGTAGGTTAGGTGAATTGGCTATGTTAAATTGCTCATAACGTTCATCGGATGTATTGGTAAGATGCATCATTTAGGGAAATGCAACATAACACATTAGTGGAATTGGTCTAGGTGGCATATTCTTCAGAGGATTGGTGTGGACTTGTTGGGCCAAATGGCCTCTTTTTACACTGTATGGATTCTCTGACTCTTTGAAGGGCTGCAAGCAACAACAGTGAGATATGGTCCAGTAAGCTTAGCATCTGTGGTAGGTACATTAATTGAGAAGATTCTGAGAGAAAAAGTATACATACATTTAGAAAGACAAGTTTTGATTAGGAATAATCAGAATGGCTTTGCGTGTGTGAAATTATGCCACACAATTGTTAGCGTTCTTTCATGAATTGGACAGGAAGGTTGATGAGGGCAGGGTAGTAGTGCTAGTCTTCAGTCGAAAAGTGTGATGCTGGAAAAGCACAAATTGTCAGACAGCATCCGAGGAGCACAAGAATCGATGTTTCGAGCATAAGCTTTTCATCAAGAATGAGAGGGTGGCCAAAGGGAGCTGAGAGATAAATGGGCAGGGGTGGGTGGGTGGGGGGCAGTGTGGGGCTTGGAGCAAGGTAACTGAGATTATGTTGAGTAGATGAAGTTGGAGTGAAGGTGAATGTTCGGAGAGGTGGTTGGGGCCGACAGGTGGGAAGGAAGATGGACAGGTAGGACAGGTCAGGATGGCTGTTCTGAGTGGGGAGGTTAGATCTGGGATAACGTGGGGGAAGGGGACATTAGGAAGCTGGTGAATGCCACATTGATCGTGTATGGTTGGAGGGTCTGAAAGCAGATGATGAGGCGTTCTTGCTCTGTGTTTTGTGTGGTCAGATTATGGTGGTGGAAGCAGTCAAGTATTTGCATATTCTTTGTTAGAGTGGATGGGAGAGTTAAAGTATTGATACGTTTGATTGGGCTGCCTTGTCTGGTATTGTTATTGTTATCTTAGTGTTAAATGAAAGTGGGACTTGAGATTTGTCCTCGTTTCCTTGTTAATGGATTGATAGGGTTTGGGATCTGGCCTTGCTGCGCTTTCCTCTGTGAATAGTAGTTTATTGTGAACTGCTGGTTTTTGTTTATTGTTAACTGTTTGCAGTTGTACTGTTTCATAAAATGAAAAAAAATATCAGCAGGAGGTTTAGAATTTCCTCAGTTCAGGTGACTGAGACTGAGCAAAGTGGCCACAGCAAGGGTACTGTGCACAAATAAATGAAGTGGGACTTGCAGACAGGATTCCTGACTGTGCTGTTATTCCAGTGGTGACGAGAGTGGGATGTGATTTTGGATGAAACCAGAATAAAATGCTTACAGACCATTTGGTATGTAGGATTAAAGAATCGACTCATAAGGAAGCCCAGCTGAACTTCCAACACACACTGCAACTGAATGTGTCATGAGAAAATGTGGCAAATGGAGCAACAGAACTACAGGTCGGACAGAGCTTGGCAAACACCACTTGAGCCTCTTGCAGATTATGTCCTGAGCGCAGGGAAACAAGGGCAGTCCACAGTCGATTGCCACAACAAAACCGAGCCTTGGTGAAGTGAATGAAGTATTATTTAGAATCTGGGCTGGCAAACTATTGTCGTTGCTGCCGGTGTGCATACTCACGACAGCAAAGAAGTCCTACATGGCCTGACTGGAGTAAAAAAAACTTATCAGACGGTATCCCCAAGAGAGTGCACATCCTGGAAAATTCCTCTATGTGTAGTTTGCAAAACTTAAATTGCTTAGCAACATCCAAATCAGAACTAATTAAAATTAATGTTTGGCTAAATGGACCCCAGTTCCTATGTAGGTCGTTGCAGGTGCAGCTCCATCTGTGAATGCAGAAGCTATCTTTAACAAGATTCGCCCGGGATGCAAACCCTTATAATTGTACAAGATTTCATTCATACTAAGAAGACGCTGGGGAACTATTGTAGGTTAAGGTTATGACTTCAGTTCCGATCTCTGAAGAAAAGCAGTTGATGCAGTTACCAATGAAGGTGGTGAAAGGGTCAGCTCAAACCATATCTGGACAAAATTGTTTGAGGAAGATTCACCGAGATTGGCTCACCATTTTTCCATTATGAAATTGCTGCCTCAGTGAAGCCCTACTGAAATACTCAAGAGTTTTTCAGGAAGGACTTAGGATTATCAAAGTTCAATATTCATTTTGTATATGAACCAGAAAGCAACTCTGAGAGTTTGCAAAGCCTGCATGGTGGTATTTGCATTGCGGGCAAATGTAGATATGGAAACCAGGAGGCTGAAAAATGAAAGAATCATCTAACTCCTGCAGTTTACAGAATAGGCAGTACCTGTCATCGATTGTGAAGCATAATGGTTCAGTTCGCCTTTGTGGTGATTTTAAGCAAATATTAACTCCTTCTCAAATACTAAAACCCTCACATATGCAAAGTTGGCAAGCCTGCCGTCCTTTATGAAGCTCAACATGAGTTGATAAAGTATGGCACTAGAAAAGGCACAGCAGATCAAACAGCATCTGAGGAAGAAAAAGCATAGACGTTTCAGGCAGACCGTTCTTCATGACTGGGGAAGGTGAACAAGGCTGTGAAATATATGGGGGTGGGGCTAGGGGAACATAGGTGGGATGGCGATAGTTGGGTGAACATAGGAGGTGGTAGTGATATGTTGGTGGGAAGGAAAATAGACAGGTTGGTTGGGCTAAGAGGGCACAACGCATCATTCCAAATCCAGTAGAGATTTACTAGTACATCCTCCAACCATATTTACTGTATCCAGTGCTCTCGATGTGGTCTCCTCTGCATTGGAGAGACCAAGTGAAAACTCATAAAACTCAGAATGGTTCAAGGAACATCTCTGGTCTGTACGCACCAATCAACCTCGTCTTCCTGTGGCCATTCACTTCAACTCCCCCTCTCACTCATCTGGGGACATGTTCATTCTGGGCCTCCTCCACTGCCAACACAACACCATCTGTGACCTGAAGGAGGAACATCCCATCTTTTGCCTCAGAAGGCTACTACCAAACAGCATCAACATTAAATTCAACATTTCAAAATCTCCCCACACCAACCCCATCACACATGCAACCCTCTGACTTAGCTCTGCCATCTTGATCTGAAATACTTCTCCATCTTCCTCCCCACCCATCTGCTCCACACTTGCCACCAACCTGTTACCATCACTTGCCCCATTCGCACACCTATTCCCATCCCGCCTATGTTTTCCCTGGCTCCATCCCATATCTAATTCCCAGTCCTCTTCCTCCTTCCAACTACTTAAGAAGGTCCATGCCCAAAACGTCGACTCTCTTGTTCATCAAATGGTGCCTGATCTCCTGTGCCTTTTCCAGCCCCAAGCTTTATCAACTCTGACTCTCCAGCATCCGCTGTCCTCACCTTCTCCTAGAATCTGGGCATGAAGAGGAGACCACTTCGGGAGCAACGGATACAATAAATGATATTGGTGGATGTCCAGGTAAATCTTTGATGGATTTGAAGGTTCCTTTGGGACCTTGGAAGGAGGTGAGGGAGGAGGTGTGGGCGCAGGTTTTGCAATTCCTGCGGTGGCAGGGGAAGGTGCCAGGACGGGAGGGTGGGTTGTGGGGGGGCATGGACTTGACCATGTAGTCATGGAGGGAATGGACTTTGTGGAAGGCGGAAAGGGGTGGGGAGGGAAAATATTCCTGTTGGAGGGGTCCGTTTGGAGGTGGCAGAAATGTAATTGGATGATTTGGTTTATGAGAAGGTTGGTAGGGTGGAAGGTGAGCACCAGGAGGGTTCTGTCCTTGTTAAGGATGGAGGGTGGGGTCTGAGGGCGGAGGTGCGGGATGTGGACGAGATGCATTGGAG
Organism: Chiloscyllium plagiosum; assembly: GCF_037043375.1. Taxonomy (NCBI): domain Eukaryota; kingdom Metazoa; phylum Chordata; class Chondrichthyes; order Orectolobiformes; family Hemiscylliidae; genus Chiloscyllium; species Chiloscyllium plagiosum. The sequence goes on from NW_028270176.1 coordinate 12,885,715, forward strand.
GGCATCTTTAACCTTGTGGAGAGGGAAATTGCGGTCTCTAGAGAAGGAGACCATCTGGTGTGTTCTGTGGTGGAACTGGTCCTCCTGGGAGCAGATATGGCAGAGGCGGAGGAATTGGGAATTCGGAATGGCATTTTTGCAGGAAGTAGGGTGGGAAGAGGTGTAATGCAGGTAGCTGTGGGAGTTGGTGGGTTTGTAAAAAAATGTTGGTGTCAAGTTGGTCGTCATTAATGGAGATGGAGAGGTCCAGGAAGGGGAGGGAGGCGTCAGAGATGGTCCAGGTAATTTTAAGGTCAGGGTGGAATGTGTTGGTGATTTTGATGAATTGCCCGACCTCCTCATGGGAGCACGAGGCGGCACCAATGCAGTCTTCAATGTTGCGGTGGAAGAGGTGGGGAGTGGTGCCCGTGTAACTACGGAAAATGGACTGTTCTACGTAGCCAACAAAGAGACAGGCATAGCTAGGCCCCATACAGGTGCCCATGGCTACCCTTTTGATCTGGAGAAAGTGGGAAGATTCGAAGGAGAAATTGTTGAGGGTGAGGACCAGTTCAGCCAAACAAATGAGAGTGTCAGTGGAAGGGTACTGTTGGGGACAATGGGAGAGAAGAAACGGACGGCTTGAAGGCCCTGGTCATGGCTGATGTAGGTTTAGAGGGATTGGATATCCTTGGTGAAAATGTGGCGTTAGGAGCTGGGGTAACAGAGGTATTGGAGGAGGTGGAGGGCATGGGTTTGTGTACTTGTAGTAATTTTGCCACTATACCTATTGTGCCATTTGTTCAAGAATATACTAAATCTTCATCCATTAAAGAAGTAGATTCAGATTCTCTGAACAAGATTTGTGAATTTAGCTGTGATCACACTTAGCCCATGAGTGATGACTTAGTTGACACTACATAATGCACTAAAAAAACGTCAATTTAAATGGAAAACCAATCTTTAAAATTGATCATGACATTTTGGAATAAACACGATATACTGAGTTTCTTTTATATGGCATAACCTGACTAGAATCACAACAATCTACATAATACCATAGGAGAATATTGCGTTGCTACTAAACCAATGCCATCCTCCCATACAGTTAATAACAAGTTAGTACTGGACTCAACCTTATACATAAGGATTATGCTATCTTTAGTATTTCTGTTTTGCTGTTGCATTAAATCAACGTGAATATTACCCATTGTGTCGTCACCTCTTCGATTATGCTGACAAGAACCAAAAGCATTGCTACATTTTCGTTCCAATTGATTGAAATAGAGACATATAAGATAATCAGAGGGTTAGATAGGGTAGACAGGGAGAGCCTTTTTCCAAGAATGGTGACGGTGAGCACGCGGGGGCATAGCTTTAAATTGAGGGGTGATAGATATGGAGCAGATGTCAGAGGTATTTCTTTACTCAGAGAGTAGTAAGGATATGGAATGCTTTGCCTGCAACGGTAGCAGATTCGCCAACTTTAAGTACATTTAAGTCGTCATTGGACAAGCATATGGACGTACATGGAATAGTGTAGGTTAGATTGGCTTCAGATTGGTATGACAGGTCGGCGCAACACCGAGGGCCGAAGGGCCTGTACTGCACTGTAATGTTCTATGTTCTGTGTTCTAGGAAAAGAATGGCATCCAGCGTTCACTGTGTGTTTTAGTTTTGAAAGTAAAGCAAACAGGACATGTGTAGATTTATGCACATTCCTCAAGCCAATGTTGAAAAGCAAAGCTTACAATATATGTTCCAATATGATCTAAATGGAGCCAGAATTTGCCCGTTAACCCAAAGTATTTTAACTAACCAGAAGGATTCCCTCAAGGGCATACTATTCCTGGCCTCCCTGCAACATCAAATCCAAGCCACCAGCCAACTGAAGGAAGAACACCTCATTTTCCATCCGGTGGCCCTTCATCCACACATACTCAATACTGACCTCACCAGTTTCCAAATCTCCTCATTCCTCAACTAATCCCAGATACAACCCTCCAACTCTTCACTGCACTGTTGAACTGGCATCCTGTCCATCTTCCTTCTCACCTAATCCGCTCGACCCTCTTCACCGACGTATCACAGTTACCTCCCAACTGCATCTACATATCAGCACCCCGTCAAACATCGCCCTGCCCAGTCCAACTGCTAACCCCAATTTGTTTCTCAGACCCTTCTTCCTCCACATTGCTAATTAATGACATGTGCCTCAAACGTCAATTCTCCTGCTCCTTGGATGCTGTGTTTTCCAGCGCCATACTTTTCGACTCTGACTTTCCAGCATCTGCAGTCTTTACTTTCTCCTAACCAGAAGCAATCATCACTAAAGAATAATTGGGTTGGCTAAAAAAAATTCGACCAGGACTATTGGTACATGGAAAATGGAAAAAAATGTTGATATGTTCAACTGCAATCAATCCAAATTATATGGTACACTACAAACATCGGCAAGTTCACGGAGGAGTGATGTAGATTCAATCCAGATGGTTGTGAAACTTTCTCAGTATTGTCAAACAAGTGTTCATGAAGTCAGAAACTAAACATGGTACTGTTACATTTGGAGAATAAATAATCTTATTACTTGTCATGAATATTCACAAATTAAATCTTTTGTTTCTTATAGAGGATAAATTGAAAGCAAAAGAGAAAGGTAAACCGGAAATATGAATGAATATTATGCAGAGCTTACGTCATACCGTTATTTTGAACACGATGACATCAGTTACTAATATCGAAGAATGCCTTCTGAAGAGTACTAATCATTTACTTTGTGTGACATTTCTGCTCCCACAGCTGATTGACGCTTACTTACAGGATAAAGAGCTGGGAGTGTCTTAATTTTTTTTCAAGCGATCAGCAAACTTTGTTGCAGAAATCTCAGCAAACTTTGTTGCAGAAGTCTGAAATGAAGACATTAATCCTTAGAATTCAGCTGCTTTTACTGAGCAAAGGCATGCAGTTGTAAAATGTTGATAGACATTTAATTACACCTTGAATATTATGGCGGTATGTGAATGCTGCCTTGTTCGTGTGAAGATGATTGAAAATTAACGAGATTACTCTTTCTACAACTTTGATTTTTGGGCAGTATGTGTCAGGTTGCTTCGCAGTATTAATAGAAATTTACTTATTTTTCAGAGAGACAAAAAAAGAGAAGCATTAGGCTGCAACTGATTTAGAAGATTCAATATTGATTTTAACTTAGGAAAGTCAATTTAATGGAAGGCATCTTCTTCCATTCAAAGGTGGCATGAACAAAATTGGATGTGAGTGTAGGCCAAAAGGGAATTTTATCAATGAAGTCAATGGTGTAGGATACCTCAGTGCAAGGATTTTAGGTTGTGAAATTCTAGACCAGGACTATTTGGTTTGAATTCTACCAATTATTTTAATTCTGAGAAAGTATAGGCACTTACATCAGTTAGTAACCCATGGAAAATTCTTCACAATTTCTGGTACTAATACTAAAATGAAATATAAAGTAAATCTACAAATTTTATAGGGAATGCAATTTCTTTCGAATTGTAATTAACTTTAAAGTAATTTTATTGGGGAGTAGACAGAACTTTGTTTTGTTGTATGTATTGAATTTTCTAAGCTAGCTTATATTTATGTAACTTCGTTTGGTTTGTTTCAGTTCTATTGATATTGCGTAGAAGAGATTCACTTTCTGTAAACAAAAACACCTGTCACCTTTTATGCTTCCACCTCAGTGAATGATGGCTACGTTTAAGGACAAAACAATATATTCTGTCACGTCAGCTCTCATTCTACAAGATTGATTTACCAATCATAATAACAGCTGGGATCATAATACGAGGAAGCATCAAATGTGAAAAAAATGCCAGTATTCGCTCGATAATGTATCATCAGATGACATAAAGTCAGTGGTGACTGGCTGAGCATTTCCTTTCTGTCCGATATATTGTGTCTCTGAAAAATCAACTGTTATCTTAAAAAATTAGCACACTAGCTTCGAAAATAATTATGAAATGTTCTTAAATTTGTTTTCAATCTAACTGCATATTTCAGTAGTAGTATAATATTCCATTCTTTTCTTTAGAAATTATTAAATGCATAGAATCTTTGAAAGCCACAGGTAAGGAAAGTAATTGATGATAAACTAATTTTCCATTATCTGCATTCAGAAAATATTTAAGGGTGACAGAAACAATGAAAATATAGAATGTGATTGCAAGTGTATTCTATTTCTGTATTACATCTACGGTGACATTTTGCAAAATGTCCAGATTACAAAGGATGAAGTGCTGGATGTCTTGAAACGGTTAAAAGTGGATAAATCCCCAGGACCTGATCAGGTGTACCCGAGAACTCTGTGGGAAGCTAGAGAAGTGATTGCTGTGCCTCTTGCTGAGATATTTGTATCATCAGTAGTTACAGTTGAGGTGCCGGAAGACTGGAGGTTGGCAAACGTGGTGCCACTGTTTAAGAAGGGCGGTAAAGACATGCCAGAGAACTATAGACCAGTGATCCTGAAATCACTGGTGGGCAAGTTGTTGGAGGGAATCCTGAGGGACAGGATATACATATATTTGGAAAGGCAATGACTGATTAGGGATAGTCAACATGGCTTTGTGCTTGGGAAATCATGTCCCACAAACTTGATTGAGTTTTTTGAAGAAGTAACAAAGAAGATTGATGAGGGCAGAGCAGTAGATGTGATCTATATGGACTTCAGTAAGGCGTTTGACAAGGTTCCCCGTGAGATACTGAGTAGCAAGATTAGATCTCATGGAATACAGGGAGAACTAGCCATTTGGATACAGAACTGGCTCAAAGGTAGAAGGTAGAGGGTGGTGGTGGAGGATTGTTTTTCCGACTGGAGGCCTGTGACCAGTGGAGTGCCACAAGGATCGGTGCTGGGCCCTCTACTTTTTGTCATTTACATAAATGATTTGGATGCGAGCATAAGAGGTACAGTTAGTAAATTTGCAAATGACACCAAAATTTGAGGTGTAGTGGACAGCGAAGAGGGTTACCTCATATTACAACAGGATCTGGACCAGATGGGCCAATGGACTTAGAATTGACAGATGGAGTTTAATTCAGATAAATGCGAGGTGCTGCATTTTGGGAAAGCAAGTCTTAGCAGGACTTATACAATTAATGTTAAGGTCCTAGGGAGTGTTGCTGAACAAAGAGACTTTGGAGTGCAGGTTCATAGCTCCTTGAAAGTGGAGTCGCACGGAGACAGGATAGTGAAGAAGGCGTTTGGTATGCTTTCCTTTATTGGTCAGAGTATTGAGTGCAGGAGTTGGGAGGTCATGTTGCGGCTGTACAGGACATTGGTTAGGCCACTGTTGGAATATTGCGTGCAGTTCTGGTCTCCTTCCCATCGGAAAGATGTTCTGAATGTTGAAAGGGTTCAGAATAGATTTACAAGGATGTTTCCATGGTTGGAGGATTTGAGCTACAGGGAGAGGCTGAACAGGCTGGGTCTGTTTTCCGTTGAGCGTCGGAGGCTGAGTGGTGACCTTATAGAGGTTACCAAAATTATGAGGGGCATGGATAGGATAAATCGACAAAGTCTTTTCCCTGGGATCGGAGAGTCCAGAACTAGAGGGCATAGGTTTAGAGTGAGAGGGGAAAGATATAAAAGAGACCTAAGGGGCAACTTTTTCACGCAGAGGGTGGCACGTGTATGGACTGAGCTGCCAGAGGATGGTGGTGGAGGCAGGTACAATTGCAACAATTAATAGGCATATGGATGGGTATATGAATAGGAAGGGTTTGGACGCATATGGGCCGGGTGCTGGCAAGTGGGACTAGATTGGGTTGGGATATCTGGTCGGCCTGGACGGGTTGGACCGAATGGTCTGTTTCCATGCTGTACATCTCTATGACTCGATGACTCTATGTTTTAGTGTTATTTAATGCTATCAGTTTCTTATCGTAAGGCTTATAGCGAGTACATTTGATTTCCATTTTACTTGTTGCAGTTATTTTTCTGAAATGTAAAGAATCCTGCATTTGTTTAATCTACATTCGAGACAGCAGCTGCAATTAAGTGAAATGTGCCACAGAATCACATAGGTGTATAGCTTGGAAACAGACCATACAGCCCAGCTTGACCATGCTGCCCAGTTTTCACAATTAAACTAGTTCATTTTCGTGCATTAGGTCCATATTCCTCCATACCTATCCCACGCACGAACTTGTCAAAATCCTTTTTAAATGACAAAATTTTACTTGCTTCTACCGGTACCTCTGGTAGCCCAATCCTTTCATTTACGGTCCTCTCTGCGAAATATATGTCCCTGTCCGTGAAAGGATCCTTTTGCATCTCTCCCCTTTCACCTTAAAGCGATGCCCTCTAGCTTTAGACTCCCCTGCCATGGGTAAAAGCTATTCGCTATCTAACCTATCTATGTCTCTGATGATTGTATGTACCTTTATAAGGTTACCTCAGTTTCCTACACTGCAGGGAAAAAAAGTCTCAAATGTTACAGCCCAGATAATAGCGTAATCAATCTTTTTGTACTCTTTTTAGTTTAATACCATCATTTCTATAGTAGAAGAAAGTGAAGACTGCAGATATTTGAGATCAAAGTCGATTAAGGGCTTGATGAAGGGCTTTTGCCGAAACGTCAATTCTCCTGTTTCTTGGATTATTCTGCCTGACTTGCTGTGCTTTTCTGGCACTACACTCGTGACTCATTTCTATTGTAGCATGATCACATAATTGTCTAAATGGTCCTTACCAAGGTTTTGCACAGGTATGACAAGACTTCCCAAATCAATGTTCTGACCAAGGAAAAATTGCATGTTGAAAGCCTTCTTCACCAATCTGTTTACCGGTCCTTCCTGTTCAAGGTGCTAAGAAACTGTACCCTTCGATCTCTGTGTTAAATAAAACTCCCCAGAGCCCTGCGATTGACTGTGTACATCCTGCCGTGGTTTGACTGACCAAAATGTAACGAATTTCATTGATATAAATTCAATTCCATTGGTCATTCCTCATCCCATTTCGTCCAGTTGATCAAGACGGCGATGCCTTTCCAGATAACCTGCTTTATGTTTCACTATACCACCAAACTTCACCAAATTTAGTGAACATAACTCCTAAATTTTCATCCATATTATTTAAATAAGTGCTGAATAATACTGAACACAGCACGGATCTGTGTGGCACACCACTGGTCACAGGTCTGTAGTCTGAAAACCAACCTTCTATCACCAACCTGCGTCTTCCATTGTCAGGCCAACTTTGTTTCCAGTTGCCTACGTCATACTGGATCCGTGAGATTTAAATTTACTCAAAAAGCGACCATGAGGAAACTTGCCAAAGGCTTTACTAAAAACCTTGTAGACAGCGTCTCCCGCATTGAACTTGCCTATTTTCTTGGTCAGCCATCAAAAATGTATTCTAAATTCATGAGACACGATATCCCACGCACAAAGCCAAACAGACAACATCAAACGAGTCATTGCCTCTCCAAATGCTTGTAGATCCTGTCTGCCAGAACCCCTCTCACAATATACCCACCATGGATGTTCCTCTTTGAAAAATACATTAACAAAGCTCCATGCATAGACAGGCAAAAAGTGTCACTCCCACGTCTTTTTAAACATATATAGGTTTGTCTAGAACATTGCATTTCAATTCTGATAGTGACATTTCATATGCAGAAGAAAATGATTATCCAGTATATAATGTGCACAATTACACATTCTTAGACACAAAATATGAAAACTTTAAAAACAGTGTTGTTTGATTAGTTACATTTTGTGTTATCAGAGTTTGAAAATTATTCTCAATGCCTAGTCAAAAACGAATGGTCTACTTTACAATTTCAACACTGATTCACAATGTGTCATTTTTGTGAGGCACGACCTAGTATTCAGTTGCTGGGCAAGCTGACGAATTCATTGAGAAGAAAAATCTCAAAACGTTTGCCCCCAAGACACATAATCACTCACTATTTAAAAACACACACACTTATTGGAAGGACTGATTCGTTTTTACTCATAATTATGTTTTGTTTTACAGAAGAAAAGCTGAAAGCAAAAATTAAAGGTAAATAATTTTACAATACATTACAGATGAATATAGATGCGGCTTAAATGAACTGGCTGCTGGATTGGCTTTTCTCTTTTCACATTTTCCATTAACAATGGTAGGTTACTTTAAATATAATCGGGAAAAGTAAAAGTAATCCTCAAGAAAAGCACTTTGTTGGAAACCAGTTTCACCTTGTGATTTCTGGCCTAACATCCAGTGTGGATTCTTCAACAAGCGTTGCTAATAATAGCCAATATTATCATTGCTATTTGGCTAAACATCTGTTAGAGATCGAACGTAACCATTCCCTTTAACTTAATGATGAGTGGAATTTAAAACTGTGTTTAACTTGTAATAGAATTTCTCATGTATATGCTGCACTCTGAAAGTTCATAAAGCATTTTAAGACAATTTTATGTAAACATGAATGAAGTTACGCATTAATCTTAGCAGAGTTAGACGAGAGAAGTTTGATATGTTCTGCCGTGTTTTATTTCTCTTGGTTTTGATGGTCAAATATTCCATTCAAAGCTGAATAAAGGTTGCCCTTTGTGGACACAATGAAAGAGACAACCCTTCCTGATCAATCAGGATGAATCAACCACAAATAAATGCTTTTGAAAAGTTTTAACCTATTGGCTTCACCACAAAAGAAGAGTGCAAACTCGTAGAGAGTGTTATTAAGCAATACTTGTTCGAATTTGTTGCATTTCCTGACGTACATTATGCTCATATGGCGGGTAGAGATTTTTAAAAAGCCCTCTGACAACTAGTCTACACTGTATTCTTGTGAGACATATGATAAAAACTAGCATCTAAAGTTGTCGTATTTCTATGTAATTCCTTTCATTCTCACAGAGCTGGTCATATGGCTATTTATGCTATCATCTGACTGATTTCATTTGATATCAAGTCCAACTCAAACCAAATGCACACCAGAACTTTCAGTACTGGTTCGAATTAAAATGACTACCTCATAGTTCTGAATGCTGATTCCAGATTTTGGAAAATCAGCTTAAAACTTTCTTTGACATTTTAATGTATTTCATTCCTCATTTATCTAAATCCACACTCCTTTAATTAAAAATAACATATCATTTATCTATGCCTTAAGTATTACTTCATATGATTATATTATAAATTACCTCGATTACGTTTTATTCTTGAACAAATATGTTTGTTGATTTTTTTGCTTTTCTTCGTGTTTTGATGGAATAATTAAAGGAAAGAAAGACTCACTACTGAAGGTCACAAAAGTAGCAGTTATTGCTGTAGAAAAGGGATTAATAAATCGAGTCAGAATTGTGTGAAAAACGGGTTTACCAAGAATGCAGAGAAATTTCAAAAACATTTCTAACAAAGAACTAATTCATGCTTATGATAGACTGTTTTTTTACAACATGTGATGGTGTGCATATGGTAAAGGAAAAATTGGTAGGGAAAAACGAGAGGTATCCTCTTTGGTACTTCGCTTGAACAACTAAATGGAGCTTCACAACAGATTGAATACCTTTGCCTGGATGGTCTTCCTTTTCCGATTAGCATGTGCCATGCAATTCAACCAACTCGGTATTTGCATAAGAGAAAATGTATGAAGCCAATTTGAACTGAAACGATTTCCTAGATTTGCAATATCACATCTTACGTCTTTGATTGTACCATGAACACTGTAACCCTGAGTGAACAATCAGTATATCATTAAGGGGAAGATGGAAATGAAAAAAACCCGCAGCAACTTTAACACTGTGTTGTTCTCATTTATAGAGTTAAGCGGACATGAAGATAGTTTGGAAGAATTAGGTTTGAAAAATATTTGCTTTCTATGCATACTTCATGTCTACCTGCGACTCCACTTTCAAAGAGCTATGAACCTGCACTCCAAGGTCTCTTTGTTCAGCATCACTCCCTAGGACCTTACCATTAAGTGTATAAGTCCTGCTAAGATTTGCTTTTCCGAAATGCACCTCGCATATCTGAATTAAACTCTATGTGCCACTCCTCATCCCATTGAGCCATCTGATCAAGATCCCATTGTCATCTGAAGTAACCTTCTTCGCTGGCCACGACACTTCCAATTTTGGTGTCATCTGCAAACTTACTAACTATATCTCTTATGCCGAAATCCAAATCATGTATGTAAATGATGAAAAGTAGTGGACCCATAATGGATCCTTTTGGGACACCACTGGTCACAGGCCTCCAGTCAGAAAAACAACCCTCCACCAGCACCCTCTGTCTTCTATCTTTGAGCCAGTTCTGTACCCAAATGGCTAGTTCTCCCGGTATTCCATGCGACCTAATCTTGCTAGCCATGGGGAACCTTGTTCAACGCCTTACTGATGTTCATATATATCACGTCCACCAGTCTTCCCTCATCAATCCTCTTTGTTACTTATTCAAAAAACTCAATCAAGTTTGTGAGACATGATTTCCCACCCGCAAAGCCATGTTGACAATCCCTACGCAGTATTTGTCTTTCCAAACATATGTACATCCTGTCCCTCAGAATTCCCTCCAGCATCCTATCCACCACTGACGTCAGCTCACTGCTCTATAGTTCCCGGGCTTGTCCTTACCACCCTTCTTAAACAGTGGCACCACGTTAGACAACCTCCAGTCTTGCAGCACCACACATGAGTCTATCGATGATACAAATATCTCGGCAAACACCCCAACAATCACTTCCATGGCTTCCAACAGCGTTCTAGGGTGCACCTGATCAGGTTGTGGGGATTAATCGATTCTTTTTCACGTCGTGTAGTTTGGTCAGTCACAATGGGTCTGGAAGAATCACTTTCATTAGCCTTTAAAATAAGAAGCAGTTAGGGCGGAAGTTAATTTCTTAACATATTTTGAGAAGATCTTATCTGGTCCATAATGCAACTTATTTATTGATTAGAAGGGACTCATTCGTTTTTAATGCTGAGCATGATAACACATGTTTTGTATCGCACTACTCGTCCTTTTTTCTCCAATGTTTCATACGTTCACTCATTCTGTCCCTTAATGTGTTGTTTACATCAACAATGCAGGTGTGTACGTATATATATATATATATATATATATATATACACACACACACACACACAAAACAACACACACACATTCTGGCATTCCAATTGCTTACCTCTAATGAATATTTTAAAACTAAACACCTTTGTTTTACTTAAGTTTTTTGCTAATTTAATTAGTTTATTCTGATTTCATCATCAATGATTTGAACTTTAACAGAGGAACAACTGAAAGGAAAAGATAAAGGTATTTTTTTAAAAAAAGAAGAATGAATCATGTGAAATTATATAAACATAAAGTTACAACTGCATTATGTGTGACTCGGGAAAGGTGGAACTGTATTGTTTTTGTATAAATGCAATTTTAGAGTCATGGAGTTGCACAGCATGGCAAGAGAAACTTCAAAGATGGAAATGTGTTGCTGGAGAAGCGCAGCAGGTCAGGCAGCATCTAGGGAAAAGGAGAATCGACGTTTCGGGCATTAGCCCTTCTTCAGGAAGTTTCCTGAAGAAGGGCTAATGCCCGAAACGTCGATTCTCCTGTTCCCTAGATGCTGCCTGACCTGCTGCGCTTCTCCAGCAACACATTTCCATCTCTGATCTCCAGCATCTGCAGACCTCATTTTCTCTTCAAGAGAAACTTCAATCCTACTGACCAGATATCCTAAATTAATCCAGTCCTAGTTTTCTAGCATTTGACCATATCCCTCTAAAACCTTCTTATTTCATGTACCTACCAAGATGCCTTTTAAACGTTGTAATTGTGGCAGTTCTCACCACTTCCTCCGGTAGCTCATTACACACACACGCGTGACTCTCCTCTTGGAAAATTTCACCTTTGTTCCCTTTTATGTTTTTCAGCTCTCAGTCTAAATTTATGCCTTCTGGTTTTGGTCTCCCCCACCTTGGAGACAAGACCTTGGATATTCAGCCAATCTATGCCCCACATGATTTTATTAATTTCTTTATGGCCACCGCTCAACATCTCACATGCTGGAGAAAATAGAACCACCTATTCAACGTCTCCCTCCAGCTCAAACTCGCCAGCCCTGCCAACATCTGTGTATATCTTTTCTGAACCAATTCAAGTTTGACAACATTCACCTACAGCAGGGATGTCAGAATGGAATGCAATATTCCAGAAGCAGCCTCAGAAATGTCCCGCACAGCTGCAAAAACTCCTATATTCAATGCACTGACGAATAAAGGCATGCATACCAAGTGACTTCTTGGCAATCTTATCTACTTGTAACTCAATTTCAAAGAACTATGCAATTCAAGTTTCACCCCAATGTCTCTTTATTCAAAAACACTCCACAGGACCTCAGCATTAAATGCACATGGCCTGCTCTGTTCTGCCTTTCCACCATGCAACACCTTACATCGACCCAAATTAGGCTCCACCTGCCACTCCTCGGCCCACCTGCCCATCTGAGCAATGTCCTATTGTACGCTGAGGTGACTTCTTGTCTCTCCACTAATGGTTTGATCTGCAAACTTATTCACCATACCACCTGGTGAATAACATACAAATCTTTTATAAAAATGACAAAAAGTGGATCCAGCACTGATCCTTGCAGCACATCGCTGGTCAGAGGCCTCCAGTCTGAAAAGCAACCATAGACCTCGACTTTCTGCCTCTTATTTTCGAGCCAGTTCTGTATCCAAATGTGTAGGACTCCCTCTTTTCTATGTGATTTAAACCTGCTAACCATTCTACGTGTGAAACAGGTAGAATGCCTGAAGCCCATATAGATTACATTTGCCTTCATCAATCCTCTGTGTTAATTCTTCAAAACCCCATTAAGTTAGTGAGACGCGATTTTGCACGTGTGAGTATCCCTAATTAGTCCTTACCTTCCCACATATAAAACCATGTTGAGTATCCCTAATCAATCCTTGCCTTTGCAAATACATGTAAATCCTGTCCCTACTGAACCCTTTCAACGACTCCCCATACTGACATCACGCTCACTGGTCTATCGTTCCCTGACTTTTCCTTACCATCTTTCTTGAATGGTGGCATCACATTAGCCAAATTCCAGTCTTCTGGCGCGTTACCAGTGGCTATTGATGACACAAACATCTAAAGAAATGGTTTCCCGAGCTTCCCACAAATTTCTCAGATACACCTGGTCAGGTCCTCGGGATTTATTCATTGTATCGCACAATGCAAGCAATTGGGCAATGGTATTGTGAAAAATAGCCTTTCTTTTTCCCTTCCATCATGGGTGACTGTAAAGTGAAATGAATTTCGGACCTCTTATCATGATTGTGTGCATGTTAGGTATGCACTAAATAATTCAAGTTTCATAAATTAGAAATGTTTTATTTGGCCATGTTTAAGTTAAGTATTCGATAAATATAAACTTTTTTTGGGATTGAAGTATTTATTTCTGAAAGTCTTTTGTCCCGAGTAATAACCACTCGAGCAAACTGGTTGTTTTGGTGGTAGCATAAAATTTTGTTTTCAAACTGTTATGATGAGTTGTGGAACAGTTTGGTAAAATCATCAGCCCTGTCATCACTTTCACATTGTGACAAAACTTTTTGAGATCTTGAGTCTGCCATGTTTCGAATGAAGACAACTGTACGTTTAAATGTGTAGTCAGGAAAATCTGTAAAGCATCACTGGACAAGTACCATGTTTGTCATTGACAACAGCTAAAACTCTTGAAGTGTTTGAAGGGTGATCCAGAAATGGATTGATAAAAACTGAAAATAAAAAAAAATAATGGAATTGGAAAGCAAGTTAGAGATGGAATACAATAAGAAGGTCTAATAAATTTGAAATATTGATAATTGATTTGGGTTTGGTGGAACTGAAAATGGTATACCAAGTCATGCTTAACTCCAGAAGGCCAAGTTTCTATTATGGTTACAACCACTGTTATATAAAAATGGGAGAAGTTAAAATTTTTCAGTTGAATAGAAAGAAAAATGATCCAGAAAGACATAATGTAATGCAAGTTTTATAAATGATGAAAACTAAACTGAGAGCAACTAAAAGGCTAGAATGAGAAATTCAAGCGACAACAAAGTAATTGGGGGGGGGCAGGCTAGTTTCATTTGATGATGTTAAACATAACAATAAAGTTTTTTTTAAAGGGGACAATGTTAATCGTGATCTACAGTCCACCTTTGAAACGTTTCATTCTGTTCAGACCCTACAAAAAGGATACCTGTTGCAGATGGAAGCATTTTGTGGGTCATTACAGAGAGCTTTCAGGCAACTAATTCAGTCAAAGGAAAACTGAACTGTAACACCAGTTTACTCTGCAATGCATCGGAGATCCATCATTGGCACAAAATTTGTCCCTTGATAATGAAACTTTTTTTTCATTATCAAGAGATGAAAGTGAGGACGGCAGATGCTGGAGATCAGCGTCGAAAAGTGTGGTGCTGGAAAAGCACAGCCAGTATCAGAGGAACAGTAGAGTCGCTGTTTAAGGCATATGCTCTTCAACGGGAATGAGGGAGCGGTCTAAAGGGGTTGCGAGATAAATTAGAATAGGGGTCGATCTGGAGGGAGCATCGCTGGATAAGTAGGTGAAGGTGGGGATGAAGGTGATAGGTCAGAGAGGAGGGTGGAGCAGGTAGGTGGGAAGGTAAATGGACAGGTAGGACAGTTTATCAGGGCAGTGCTGAGTTGGAAAGTTGAATCTGGGGTAAGGTGAGGGATGGGAAAATGGGTAAACAGGTGAAATCCGAGTGGTTAGAGGGTTACAAAGTGGAAGATGATGTGTTCTTCCTCTAGGCGTTTGGCAGCTAGTGTTTGGCAGTGGAGGAGGCCCAGGGCTTGCATGTCCTTGCTGGAACGGGAGGTGGAGTTAAAGTGTTCAGCCACAGGGCCTTGTGGACCCCGTGGCCCTCCCTCAGTGAATCCAGAAAAGGTACTTAGATGAACAATAACATGAAACAAATTGTCTCTTTAACTACAACCCCGAAACTTGAAGTAATATATGCCCTCAATGCACGCGAGATTAATGTGACAGGTGAGAGGTATAAGCATTTTCTTCGTGCAGTAGGATTTAGCCTCCCCTCTAAAATGTGTGATGAAACATTAGCAGCCAGCAAACTTGATGTGTAGAATATACCAAGGTTCCACTATATTTTACAAGATTAATTTTTTATTGTCTCGACCAGCTGTCGTAGGACTGTTTGAATAAATTGTCCACAGTTGAAGTTGACTTACTCCTGGTAGTGATTTAATTGATGTGAAGGTTTAGCTTGGCAGAAAACATGAACGTCTTTAAATTGGGAGATAAGTGGTACTAATTGTTTTGCATTGTATAAAGTGACCAAATAATTGTAAAACAAACTCCATCATAGATATACAAATCTTAGGACAAGCAAAAGTAGAGGGGCCAGATATATCTTACTGATGATTCAGCTGTCGAGACAGCAGAAGAGTTTGACTTTTCTTCACTGAACGAGTCTTGGAACGTAACACGTACAAATAAGAATCTACCTTTAAAAAAACGGACTAAATCTGAGGATGAGGTCCTTCCAGCTGAAGGAGTTCAAGCGTTTCATTGCATTGAAAATAGAAATTTGAAGAGAACGTTCAGTCATCCTCTGGCGGATGCAGAATGAACATTTGTTCTACATTAGTACAATGGGCGATTTATCATACGGAAATGTGAGTAGCACACTAACGTCCATTTAAAAAAGGAAGTACAAAAATAGTTCACATAGCCATGAGCACAGTTCAAGTCAGTGAAACATGTCACGTATATCACATAATCTGGAAACCTTAACATCGAATCAAACCAGCAATTTTAGTTGTCAGTGTCATATCAGTTTTGAAAGACTATTAATCTGAATGTGAATAGATTACGTAAGTCAATTACTGAAAATGAAAGGAATAATTATACAGTCTTATAATTGTGTAAACTATGAGTTACAGAACCTACTCTTTGAAGAACAATTCGAACTAAAGCATTTTTAGGAAATCTGTTGCAAAAAACAATTTGATTTGAAACCCTGATTTCTCAATACCCAATTTTTTGTTCATTGTGTCCAGATCAAAATCACTGAACTACCTTGATGAAATAGACTATTTCAAAACGAACTTTGCTCTATATTAACAATGGAAAAGAGAGATGATCACTAAGCGTTGGTCAAGCCAAAAAAATCCAATGCCCCTTTATAGAAACAGAAAAGACTGTTTTACTTTTCTGAATGGCGAGACTATAGAAGTTCAAAACACAGTCGTAAGAACATTGAATTTTGAAGGTAGCATTTCCATAAAGGCACTATCCAGAACAATGTGCTTAAATGAAGTAAAAGCACTATAGGAGACAGTGTGATTACCTGCACAGCTCAGCTACAGTCATTTACAATGTGTTGTACCCTGTGAGTAACATGGCATTTTAAGGTTAATGTAAAATTGCGCGTCATTTATGTGCATTATCAAGAGAAAGCTAACAACAAATGCATTATTACCACAAACGTTTATGAGGTCACATCCATATCATTCCAAATTGATATGGGATCAAATTACAATAATATGCCCATAATGCAATATTATAACATTTGTAACCTCGAAAATGAATGGATTCATTGTAATTTATTCATTCTAGAACAGCAAAAACTGATGGACTCATTGAAAGAATTCGGTGAGCAAAGTGCCTTTGTGTGTTCGTTAAACAATTTAATTTGTTAGCCACAGCAGAAAAATTACAGTTGAACCACCTGGAATAGAACATAAGTTAAATAACTACAACAACCAGTTTTGAACAGCAGTATGAAAGAGTTAATGAGAAATAGCCGAGTGATAATTGAATTCCCTTGTCCCACTACAGTCTGAGATAACAGGCCTCAACTACAGCCAACAATTATTCATAATATGTAATTCCGTTAGACTGTGGTTAAACATTTTTCAGTGAACATCAAGGAACGTATATCATACTGCTAAACGCCAAACGGTTCTCTCAATAAACTCAACACATTCAATAAAAATCATAATATTTGCCAATAGGCATCAGCAATATAAGCGTTGTTCA
This sequence comes from Chiloscyllium plagiosum, assembly GCF_037043375.1. Taxonomy (NCBI): domain Eukaryota; kingdom Metazoa; phylum Chordata; class Chondrichthyes; order Orectolobiformes; family Hemiscylliidae; genus Chiloscyllium; species Chiloscyllium plagiosum. The sequence continues at coordinate 12,902,742 of NW_028270176.1, forward strand.
CAGTATATTTGATCAGGAATCATGTTTAGTAGCAGATCAGCTTGGAGACTTGTTTCACTTCATGGTACCAAGAATGTCTCAATTGCTAGAATCTTTGTTCTGTATGCAATTTTCTGTGTAGAGTCTTGAACACAAAAGCTACACTGTATGTTGAAACACAGACTGACTGATGCACTCTAAGATGTGCAGTGTGTAAGATGGGATGTAAAAAAAAGTTATTTAAGGAGAATGTTAAACTTCCCATTGTTAAATTGCAAGAAAAATGTGGCAAAGTCCGTCTCCATTTTCCTGACTTACATTGCTTGCAATACATAGTTCAATTGTACTATTTTGCCATTAACACAGTGATTTTTATATGTAACTATTATAGTCAAATATGTCGTCATAATTCAGTCAAAGTATTAATCTTTTTACATGTGCATTGTGAAAATTCATCATTCTTTTTTTACTACCAAGTTGTTATTTTCACTCTTCACAGAAGAAAAACTGAAAGCAGCAATCAAAGGTAATTGGTTTAGAGTGCCATCGTTGTACACCATAAAAACAAATGTATAGGCTCTATAAATTCATAAGATTGCAATTACTGGAAATCTGTACTCTAACAAAGAATAAAAATAAAGCTGATGGGGAAATACACCGCCGGTCAGACAGCATCTGAGAAGCAGGAGAGTCGACGTTTCAAGCATCATGAATGCGGGGAGAGGCAAAGCAGCTTGAGAGATAAATGGCACGGTGGATGGGGCTGGGGGAAGGAATGCGATAGTTGGATGAAGGTGGAGGTTAATTGAGATAGGTTGGAAATGAGAGTAGAGTGGATAGTGGGAAGGAAGGTGGACACGTAGGACAGTTAAAGAGGGTGGTGATGATTTGTAGGTTTGGATCTGGGATAAGGTAGGGCTTGGGGTAGGCGAGATGAGGAAACTGGTGAAATCAGCATTGATTTCGTGTGGTTTGTGGGTCCCAAGGTGGAAGATGAGGTGTTCTTCCTCCAGTCGTCCTCCAGTAACCTCCAAGCACACGGAATCGTTGTTGACTTCACCAGAACCCTCCAACCACAAGGAATCAATGTCGAATTCAGCAGTTTCTTTATCTCCCCTCCCCTCACCTTATCACAGATCCAACCTTCCAACTCGGCACCACCCTTTTGAACTGTCCTATCTGTCCATCTTGCTCCCCACCAATCTGCTCCACCCTCCACTCAACCCATGACCAACACCCAACCTTCATCCAACTGTCGCATTCCGAGCTGTCTTGCCCCATGCCCCACGTCCCTCCCATTTATTTTTCTGTCTCTTTACACCTGAATCGCCCACATTTCTGATGAAAACTCGATTCTCCTGCGCCCCGGATGCTGCTTGACCGGCTGCACCTTTCCAGGCCCACACTTTTGTACTTTACCTTCCAGCATCTGCATCCTCACTTTCTCCGTGATCGAAAAATAAAACAATTTGGCCATATCATTCGAGATAAAAAAAACACAGTTGACGTTTCAAAACCAATATTACTCCCGAAGAAGAGGCATGCTGGACTTTGGAAAATGAAATCCCTTCCTCGATTGACAACGTTTAGCTGACCTTCTGGATTTTTCCAGCAGCCTTTTGTTTAATGACTCCAGTTTTCGGGATCAGTGAGGAACGAGGAATGGGGCGCCGTCGAGGAGGTAGGTTTCCCACTTTAAAAGGACTTATCTCGAGTATCAGGTCTCAATCTGTCGGGATATGCGAAGAGAGAGGAGCGGAGTCTGCCAGGAGGTAAGTGTCCCACTTAAAAGGGACTTACTTCGAGAGTCAGGCCTTCATTTTACAGGGCAGGGAGGAGAGAGGAGCGGAGTCTGCCAGGAGATATGTCTCCCACTTAAAACGGACTGACCTCGAAAGTCATCCCTCCATTTTTCCGGAGCGATGGCTGGCGGAAGTTACACCACTGCTTTAAAAACTTACCACGTGTATAGGTGGAGCACATGCTGAACAGGAATGAACACGGGACTGCTGAGTAAGTGAAATAATAGGTGACTCCCACCTATCCTCCTTCTCTAACGAAAAATAAAGGTTCTATGCGCCAGATTGGTAAGGTAACTAGATTTAAAAAAAAAATCTTTATTTTTTAATGGTCTCTTTGGGGATTTGGAATAGTGGGAATAGCGGTTAGAACAGTTTAATGTTGCTGCAGAATGTGGGACATAAGGGTCTCTGCTGACTTCAGCTGTGGGAAGTGCACCCAACACCAGCTACTTGAAAACTGCAACAAGGAACTGGAGCTGGGTGAACATTGGGTCATTCGGGAGGCAGAGGGGGTTATTGAGAGGAGTCACAAGAAGGTCGTCACACCTCAGCTACAGTAAAAAAAGTAAATTATTTACAGCCAGGAAAAGCAAAGGGAGCCAGCAGACAGTGCATGGATCCCCTGTAGCCTGTCCCCTCAATGACAAGTATATCGTTTTGGATACCTTTGGGGGGGGGGGGGGTGGATTTAGCATGGTTAATCCATGGGGTGCAGGTCTCTGGCACAGAGTCTGTCCCTGTTTTTCAGAAGGGAAGGGGAATGCAGAGCAGAGCATCTGTCATTGGGAGCGCCATGGTTAGGGGAACAGACAGGAGATTCTATGGGAATGAGAGAGACTCACGGTTGGTGCGTTACTTCCCAGGTGCAAGGGTTAATGATGTCTTGGATCATGTTTTTGAGGGGAAGGGGGAGCAGCGCCAAGTCGTGGACAATATTGACACTAACGACACAGGTAGGAAAATAGATGGGGATCTAAGGCAGAAATTCAGGGTGCTAGGGTGGTAGCTTGGAATTAGAACAAGCAGAGTTATTATCTCTGGATTGTTAACTGTGCCACGTGCAAGCAATGTGTGGAATAGGGAGAGAGGAGCGTTGAACATGTGGCTACAGCGATGGTGCAGGAGAGAGGGTTTTGGATACCCGGATAATTGGTGCTCATTCTAGGGTAGATGAGATCTCTAAAAACAGGATTATCCACACGATACCAGAGAGGTCCCAATATTCTGTGGTGTGGGAAGTGGGGGGCCAGCGGGAGTAATGTGCTAATTCACTCTATAGCACAGGAATGGAAACCTAAACTCGAATTACAGTTTCCAGGAGGTTGAGAGTATTGAGGTCTGAAATATGGTTTCAAGGTGGCAAGAGTACAATGGCAAGCAGGAAGGTGGTTTGGAGTATGTCTACTTCAAAACCAGGAACATTTGGAATAACGAGGGTGAACTTTAAACATGAGCTTTTACTTGGGACTTCGATACTGTGGCTACTTTGGAGGCATAAATACAGTCGGGACATGAATCGTTGTTGCAGGATCTGGGATTTAGATGTTTCAGTAAGAACAAAGAGGATGGTAAAAGGGCGAGGGGTGGCATTGTTAGTCAAGGACAGTATTAGATTAGATTAGATTAGATTAGATTAGATTAGATTACTTAGTGTGGAAACAGGCCCTTCGGCCCAACAAGTCCACACCGCCCCGCCGAAGCGCAACCCACCCATACCCCTACATTTACCCCTTACCTAACACTACGGGCAATTTAGCACGGCCAATTCACCTGACCTGCACATCTTTGGACTGTGGGAGGAAACTGGAGCACCCGGAGGAAACCCACGCAGACACGGGGAGAACGTGCAAACTCCACACAGTCAGTCGCCTGAGGCAGAAAAGACGTTTGAATACTCGTCTACTAAGTTAGTATGGGCTGAGGTTAGAAACAGGAAAAGAACGGTCACCATATTGGGAGTTTTCTATAGGCCTACGAATAGTTCCAGAGATATAGAGGAAAAGATTGAAATGGTGATACTGCATTGGAGCGAGAGCAACAGGGTAGTTGTTAGAGAGACTTTATTTTACGAAATATTGACTGGAAATACTATCGTTCAAGTTGTTCAGATGGGTCGGTTTTTGCCCAACGTGTGCAGGAGGGTTTCCTGACACAGTACATAGACAGGCCAACAAGGGGCAAGGCCACATTGGATATGGTACTGGGTATGAACTTGGCCAGGTGTTAGATTTGTAGTTAGGTGAGCACTTTGCTGATAATGACCACAATTCGGTTATGTTTACTTTAGCAATGGAAAGGGGTAGGTACAAACCACAGAGCAAGTCATAACTGGGGGCAAGTCAAATATGATGCGATTAGGCAAGGTTTAAGATTCATAGAACGGTGAAGGAAACTTCAGGGGATGGGCACAATTAAAGTTTCTAGCTTATTCAAGGAACAGCTACTGTGTGTCCTTGATAGGTATGTACCTGCCAGGTACGGAGGAAGTGGTCAGGTGCGGGACTCGCTGTTTACTAAGAAAGTTGAATCTGTCATCAAGAGGAAGAAGAAAGATTATGTTAGGATGAGACGTGAAGGTTCAGCTGTGGGAGCTTGAGAGTTACATGCTAGCCAGGAAAGACCTAAAGAGAGAATTAAGAAGAGCCAGGAGGAGACATCAGAAGTCATTGGCAGATATGATCAAAGAAACCCCTAAAGCTTCCTACAGGTATATCAGGAATCAAAGAATAACGAGAGTAAGATTATTGCCGATCAAGGACAGTTGTGAGCGGAATACAAGGAAATAGGAGAAATGCTAAATGAATATTTTTCACCGCTATTCAAACTGGAAAATGCAAAGATGTAGAGGAGAATGCTGATATATATGCTATTACACTAGACAGGATTAAGGTTCACAAGCCTGAGGTATTAGCAATTTTGGGAAGTGTGAAAATAGTAAGTCCCCTGAGTGGGATAGAATTTACCCTAGGATTCTCTGGGAAGCGACAGAGGGGATTGCAGAGCCTTTGGCTTTGATCTTTATGTCGTCATTGTTTACAAGAATAGCGCCTAGAAGACTGGAGAATATCAAATGAGGTCCTCTCATTTCAGAAGGGGAGTATAGACAACCCTGGAAATTATAGGCCAGTGAGCCTTACTTCAGTTGTAAGTGTTGGAAAAGGTTGTAAGACATAGGATTAAAAATAATCTAGAAAGGAATAGGTTTATCAGGGATAGTCAGCACGGTTTAGAGAAGGGTAGGTCCTGCCTCATAAATATTATTGAGTTCTTTGAGAAGATGACCAAATAGGTGAATGAGGGAAAAGCGGTTCATGTGGTGCATTTGAATTTCAGTAAGGCGTTTGATAAGGTTTATCATGGTAGGCCATTACTCAAAACACGGAGGCATGGTATTGAGGGTGATTGAGAGGTTTGGATCAAAAATTGCCTAGCTGTAAGAAGACAGAGGGTAGGTCCTTGGTGGAAATGTTCATCCTGGAGTTCACTTACTAGTGGTATAAAACAGGGATATGTTTTGGGTCCACTGCTGTTTGTCATTTTTAAAAATGACCTGGGTGAGGGCATAGAAGGATGTGTTAGTAAATTTGCAGGTGACAGTAGGTTCGGTAGAGTTGTAGATAGTGACAAAGGATGTTGTAAGTTACAGAAACACGTAGATAAGCTGCAGAGCCAGGATGAGAGGTGACAAATAACGTTTAACGCGGAAAAGTGTGAAATAATTTACTTTGGAAGGAGTAGCAGTAATGCAGAGTACTGGACTAAAGGTAAGATTATTGCCAGTGTAGATGAGCAGAGAGATCTCGGTGTAAAGGTACACACATCCTTGAAAGTTGCCACCCAGGTTGATAGGATTGTTAAGAAAGCATACGGTGTGTTAGCTTTTATTGGAAGACGGATTGACTTTCGGAACGATAAGATCATGTGTAGTTGTACAAAACTCGGGTGTGGCCATATGTGGACAATTGCGTACAGTTCTGGTCACCGCATTATGGTAAGAATGTTGAAGCTTTGGAAAGTTTCAGAGGAGATTTACTAGGATGTTGCCTGGTATGGGGGAAAATTCTTATTTGGAAAGGCTGAGGCACTTGAGGCTGTTTTCGTTAGAGGGAAGAAGGCTGAGGGGTTTCTTAATTGAGACATATAAGATAATCAAATGTTAGATAGGTTGGACAGTGAGAGCCTTTTTTTGTCTGATGACGATGGTTAGCACGAGGCAGCATAGCTTTAAATTGTGGGGTCATACATATTGGACAGATATCAGAGGTTGTTTCTTCACTCAGACATTAGTAGGGGCGTGAAACGCACTGCCTGCAACAGTAGTCGACATGCCAAATCTAAGGGCATTTAAATGGTCATTGGATAGGCATATGGAATTATTTAAGTCAGATGGACTTCACATTGGTTCCGCAGGTTGGTGCAACATCGAGGGCTGAAGGCTTGTTCTATGCTTTAGTGTTCGATGTTCTGTGTTCAAATGCAACATAACTTCCCAACTTCTATACTTAATGCCATGTATGTTGAAGACCACTTTGCTAAAAGACTTCTGCATTGCCATGTCTATCTGTGACTCCACTTTCAGAGAACCGTGCAATTGAACTCCAAGGTCCCTCTGTTCCACCACGGTCCTTGAGGCTCTACCTAACAACTGAAACTCTGAACTTGATTTGATTTAATATCAACCCATTTCCCCAGATGATAGGTATCAAAGTTCAATTTCTAATAGCCTTCCTCAGTGTGCACAATACCGACAACTTTATTGTCACCTGCAAACATAGTGCTTAATAACGTGACAGTCTCATCCAAATCATTTATATAGGTAGCAAACTTGTGGGCCCAGCGTCAAAGCCCGAATTACATAACTAATCACAGGTTTCCAGTTCAAAAAACATCCTTGCAGGTTTACCCGCTGCTTACAATCATCAGTCCAACTGTTTGCCAGCTGTTCCTGGATTCGATGCGATCTTCCAGAGCATCCAACCATGTTAGATCAAAAGCCTTACTGATACCCATATAGAATACGCAGTTCCCTCGTGGATCTTTCTTGTCCCTTCGTCAAAGGTCTCTAGAAAATTTGTGAGGCATGATCTTTCACGGAAAAGCTATTCTTACTACACCTTATCAAATCTTGTCTTTCCAAATGCGTGTATATCTTATCCTTCAAACTCTTCTCAAGTAAGTTACCTCCCATAGACTTTAGGCTTCTTGGTCTACAGTTTCCAGGTTTTTCTTTGCAGCTCTTCTTGAATAAGAGCACAACATTCTGTACCCTCCACTCTTCCAGGACCTCACCCACAGCAAACGATGATGCCACGATATCAACGAGGGACTCACCATTTATTATCAAGCTTCTTACAGGAGTCTTGGACATATCTGATCAGAGTCAGGGGATTTATTACATTCATGAAATCTAACAAGTCCACCACCTCATCTACAATGATCTAGACTGCTCCCAACAGATCACCACGAATTTCCTCAAGTTCCCAGTCCTCAAATTTTTTTCCACTTTAAACACTGGAGAAATATTTAACGAGGATCTTGCCCATCGCCTGTGGTTCTGTGTATACATGTTCGCTAATGTCCTTGAGTAGTCATATTCTCTCTCTCTGGTTACTCTTTCTCCTTTAATATATTAAAATAATTTCTTTGGAGTCACCCTCATCTTCTCAGCCAAATCAGACTCATTCCCCCTTCTGGCCCTCTTTATTTCCTTCTTCAGTAAACTCCTGCATTCCCTTTAAATCTTCTAGGATTCCTCAATGCCACCTTGCTGTACCAGAGTGATTTCTCTTTCTCTATTTTGGACAAAGGCTCAACAGTTCTTGCCACCTTTGGGATCCTGAAATCTGCCAATTTCTTGCGTTAATATGTGCATATTGATTGAGACTCCATACTTCTCTCAGGGAAAAGAACCCAAAGATTCAAAATCGTTTTCTGAATGAATCCATTCCCATTCTCAGTCTTAAAATATCACCCTTGTATTGTATGCACATCAGTTCTCAACACGCTGAGATGACGTACGACTCAACTACTACTGCCATCCATGCCTAATGCCTAATTCTATTCAATGTTAATGGTTAATGTTGGAAATATTTGATACTGTCACATGTGTACTGTATGTTTGTGTAAACGCTATTACTGAATGTTTATCAATCTCAGTGAAAAAAAATCGTAAACACCCACGAGATAAAAGAAATACAAAGGGAATTAATATTCATCATTTCCCATTGTTTGTGCAATGGTTTCTAAACCAAATTTATGTTCTTTTAAAACCTGTTAGGTTTAAAAAAGGTTCTTATTTAAGGAAGGTTATCCTCGACTAATGACAGGAATTGGAGTGTTGTTTTATGAGACCTATTGTGTCAAGATAGGCCTGCATCTGAAGTACCTTAAAACAGCAAGATGTGACTTCATGATAACATATATGGCCCTCTACAGTTTGAAATAATAGATGAAAAGATGTTGCTTCGACTCGTGAAATAACCTAGCTCTGCGTCGAGATTTTAAAAGCAAGGCATTGCCCATTTAAATCAGTTAGCCCCTCAGCATGTGAGATTTTGGAGCTCCCTTCCTCAAAAGGTAATAAATGTTGTACTTTAACTTTTTTTTTAAACACAGAGAGAGACTGATTGCTGATAAGCCAGTGCCAGGAAGATTAGTAGGGAATAGGTGTAAGTTTGACAGGTTGAGGTTGTATTCCAACACTTGTCATTTTACAAATGGTGACACAGGGGCTCAGTGGTTAGCACTGCTGCTTCACAATGCCAGGGACCTGGGCTCGATCCCAACCTCGGGCGACGGAATGTGTGGAGTTTGCACAATCTCCCGTGTCTGTGTGGATTTTCCTCCAGATGCACCGGTTCCCTCCCACAGTCCAAAGATGTGCAAGTTAGGTGAATTGACTATGCGAAATTGCCAACTGTGTTCTGGGATGTGTAGGTTAGTTGCATTTGTCAGGGGCAATATAGAGTAGGGGAACAGTTCTGTGTGGTGTAGTCTTCAGCCTGTTTCCATGCTGTAAGGTTTCTATGGAACGGCAGAAAAAGTGCTGAGGGGTCTTTTGTCGCAAGTAATTCATAGATTGTTTGTTTACAAGATTTAATTATAATCTAACAAACGATTGGAATGAATTTCTGAATATGCAGCAAACATATTTTTCGATTAATTTCTTCAGTGTCAGGACCATCCATCATATAGTCATTTATTTATCAAATGTCTGCAGTGAATATTTATATGTGTGCCTTTGAAATCTGGTGATCTGATTATGATGAACACATCATTAGCAGTCGTATGCAAGCGTTGAATTCTGAAGACAAACACGTTTAACTGATAATCAGTATCCGAATCTGGGTGATTAAAAAAATATACTGAATAAGACCAAATGTATACTGTTGAATTTGCTTGCAGTAAATAACATATAAATCATCAATTCAGTTTAGGAAAAAAAAAATGCCATAGGAAAATGTTGGAAATGGGAATTACAATGATGATTCTGCAACAGCTCAGCATCATCGTTCGGATTCACACAGCAATTTCGTAATTTAGAAAGGATACCTTCCTTAAAGATATTCGCTTGCCCCATTAGTTTGCTGCTTGATTGACTTAAAATAATAAGTAGCAAACGAATCCTAAATCAATGGATATTTAAATATAAACACTGTTTTTGTATTTCAGAAAAAAACACTTGTGAAGAATCTTTGGAAGATTTAGGTAAAGAGATTATTTCCTAAGTATTTCAATACCATGTACAAATTTTGTCCAATGTCAGACTATTTTAAAAGTATTACCAACATTTTGAATGTGTTCTTTCTGCGAAATAAGATGAATTGAGACGAATTGGTTTATTGATTTGTCTGTGGTGTTTCTAATATTCTGGTTAACATCTTCAACTTCGATTAATCGAAATCCTTTCTGTCCATATACATAACGGTTTCACAGCCTTTTGCGTGTCATCGCTTCATTGTTTCCTCGTCCAATAACATCCCAGATTCATAATTCCAGAGCTCAAAAAAATGTACTGGAGTTAATTTTCAATCCGTGACCTACAGGCAATTGGAGATGTGGTTTTCTGATGCTCTAAGCAGCCCGCACAAATACTTCACATTATGTAATTTCTTTGTTGTCGTTGAACTGGGTTGGTTGGCAGTAGCTCTACATGACCACATGTAGCAGGTATAGTTCAAGAGTTACTTCAAGCAGAAGCAAAGTTAGATATTTCAGTAGATACATCATCACACTATACCATGTATGTGGTCAAGGAAAGATAGCAATTATCCTTTAATGGAGTTTTACCAGCAAATCACGGGACATGGGTGCATGATGTGGTTCTTGGGGAATGAGTGAAGTTTGAGAAATTTGGAAATCTCCAATCAATTCTAACTGACATGCCTAGAATTGGGTGCCTAGAGTGGTTAGCACTGTTGCCCCACAGTACCATAGACCTGAGTTTGATTCCAGTCTCGGGCAACTTTCTGTGTGGAGTTTGCACATTCTTCCCCTGTCTGCATGGGGGCTGTTCCGGCTTTCTCCTATAATCCAAAGGTGTGAAGGTCAGGTGAATTGGCCATGCGAGATACAATAGTCGGGGTCAAAAAGGGTCTGGGTGGGTAATCTTGTTGTTCCACAGGGCCTGTTTCCATACTGTATGGAATCTCATCTTGAAGCATCCCAACTGCATCTTGCAGAACTCATGGAAGGTACAACATTTGTGTAGGCACACAAGATACTTTAAGCGTGAAGATAACAAAAATTAATAAAAGTTTCAGTTAAGTTTCTCTTATATTTTCTTTTTCATTCTCCCCTGGAAGTAGTCATTGAATCTATAAGGACGTAAAAGTGCCTATGTGAATTCACATTGGTACAAGTGGCGATTATTAATCGATATACAAGGAAAAGTGCCCAATAATTATGTAATAACCAATTATCTGTGATTCAGGGAAATTGTTTGTTTCGATCATTACATGGGAAATCGTATATTTACATCCTATCAGGCACAAACTTTACATTTATCTCCAAAATCCGATTGAAATAGCTCTTTTTATCTTCAACTTAAATTATTTTCTCTGAAACAGAGGAAAAGTTGAAAGAAAAAGACAAAGGTACTTGCTATTCAGAGATCGACGTTGTGAATGTTTATTATTGAATGATGTATAATGTTAAATTATTCCCTGCTTTCATCATCCACAATACATTATTGTCAATGATACAAATTCACATCTCCAAAATGAAACTCAAACTTTTTCTGATAAGGCCAGGATGTTTAATGCATTGTTTCACACATTTTGATTCAAAGTGTTGCAGCCCAGGCATGGGTCCAAGATACATTTCGACTAATCGGAAAATATAAGCTTCCAATTAACCCATTTCCCTGTAGACGTGTACCCACTGTAAATGTCTTTAAAGCTGACAGATACTTCCCGAAATCGATTTTGTAGTGCTCTTTCGTTCTTGCTTGGATAATTCCCCAGGAAATTAAATGGGAAATCATGTGGATCATCAGCTAGTTAATGATACAAATATGACCTGCACCCCGATCAGACACATCTCCTGATCAGAATTAAGTAGCACTGAACCTAGGATATAGCACAGAGAACATTTCGTGCAGTGCAGGCCCTTCTTCCTCGATGTTGCGCTGATCTGTGAAACCAACCTGAAGCCCACCTAACCTATAATATTCCATTTTCATCCATATATTTAACAATGACCATTTAAATGCCCTTAAATTTGGCGAGTCTATTACTGTTGTGGCAGGGCATTCCATATCCCTGCTTATCTCTCAATAAAGAAACTATCTCTGACATCTGTCCTATATTGATCACTCTTCAGTTTAAAGATGTGTTGCCGCGTGTTAGCCATCACCATCCGAGAAAAAAGGCTCTCACTTCCCACCTCATTTAACCCTCTGATCACCTTGTATGTCTCAAATAAGTCACATTGCATCTTTCTCTCTTGAAAACAGCCTCAAGTCTTTCACCTTTTCCTCATAAGACCATCTCTCCTTACCAGGCAACATCCTAGTATATCTCGTCTGCACCCTTTCCAAAGTTCCTACATCATGCCTAAAATGAGACGATCAGAACTATATACAATTCTTCAAGTGCAGCCACACCAGAGTTTTGCAAAGCTGCAACATGACCTCGTGGCTCTGAAACTCAAGACCTCGAACAAAAAAGTTGATGCACAGTACACCTTCTGAACAACTCCATCAGGCTGGGTGGCAACGTTCAGGAATCTGTGAACACGGACACCATAATCTCTCTGCTCATCTACACTACCAAGAATCTTACCATTTGCCCAGTTTTATGTATTCATGTTCCTTCCAAAGTGATCACTTCAAACTTTTCCGCATTGAACTCCATTTGTCACCTCTCAGCCCAGCTCTGCAGCTTATCTATGTACCTGTCTAACTTGCAACATCCTTCTGCACTATCCACAACTCCACCAAAATTAGTGTCATCTACAGATTTGCTAACCCGTCCTTCTACACCCTCATCTTGTTCATTTATGAAAATGACAAACAGCAGTGGCCCCAAAACAGATCCTTGTGGTACACTAATAAATGAAGTCCAGGATGGACATGTCTCATCAACAACCACCATCTGTCTTCTTTCAACTAGCAAATTTTTGTTCCAACCTAAAAAGTCCTGCAGGCTTGGCAACCAGCACATTCAATTTTACCACGTGTTAGACTACCTTTCAGTCACGCGAAGAATCTTCTATGATATCCAGAATCCATTCTAAACATTCGCCAATTAATGTTTGCAATTCATTATGAGCCAACGTCCAAACTGGGATGCCTCAGCATATTTTACCACTGCCCCACATCTGAAATGATGCTGCTGTTCCTTTTCTTAAAAATGTGTTGTGTTGCTAGAAAAGCGCTGCAGGTCAGGCAGCATCAAAGGAACAGGAGGTTCGACGTTTCGGGCATAAGCCCTTCTTCAGGAATCCTGAAGATTCCTGAAGAAGGTCTTATGCCCGAAACGTCGATTCTGCTATTCCTTTGATGCTGCCTGATCTGCTGCGCTTTTCCAGCAACACATTTTGAAACTCTGATCTCCAGCATCTGCAGTCCTCACTTTCTCCCGCTGTTCCTTTTACCCACTTCTCCATGTATTCCTGTCTGTAACTGTCACCTGCTGGAATTATTTATGGTCTTTATTTTTTACAAATACATTACTTGGTGCTTCTTCATTTATAGCTGTGTGGGTGATTTGTAACCACATGTACACAATGGAAAACATAGATTGGAACATTGACAACACAAGAAGAATTTCACCAGAAGTATCAATGGCCATTCATAATTATCGAGTAACTTTTCCTGAATTGCAGAGCTAACAAACTGTCAAGACGAACTGAAGAATTTTGGTGAGGAATTTGGCTTTCGATATTTATGGTAAAGTTTCAATCAATTCAGAATACATCAAATTTCTGAAAATCTGAGATAATGTCTGCACATTTTATAAAACAGTCGTCAACAAATTTTTCCAGATGCCTAACATTTAAGCGAATAGTGAAAGAGAAAACAGTTTTCATTATCGCAGTGTCTTTCAAAATAAGCTGCAACAAACTATAAAACCAGTGATTTGTTACTTTTCGAAAAAAAAAATACTTGTGACAGTGAAGTAGGACATATGATAGTAAATTATTACACAAAAAAGCTTACTCTATAGTGGTCTGGAAATTTTCCAATTATTAACTGTGGAGTGATAATAGGTGTAAATGTTTACCATGACATTGGATATTCGTCCTCAGTTCTGCACAATGCCAACTTATCTCATTTTTTTTCTGCTTTGGGTGATAGTAGACGTGGCCGCAGTTTAATTAGGTTATCAAAAGCCACTGACCGCACCACAGAGTACTGTACTCAGAAGACATGGATCATATTTTTGGACTTGATATTGGGCCTATCTCCCTTTCTTTCTCCCTCAAAGGCGGTATCAACTCCACCTGACCTACTGATGACAGAGAATATTAAATTAACTTTGAATATTGAAGTGTGTTTCATTCTCAACTGCATACTGAAATTCACTGGCTGGTGCAGAATTCTTACTGTGTTTTGTTACTTTTTCCTTCCATTAATAAAAATGCTGGAAGCCCTATGACAATATGTTACTTTGTACGGGCAATAGGAATTCAGACGAGGGAAAACAAGACAACATTACTTTTGTGCTTTTGCAAACAATCAATTTATATTGAGCACAACTAATGGAATAGAGTCCACGCATAACCCAAGATGATGTATCAGGAATGTTGACACACTGTACAAGCGAGTGCTTACCATAAACTTGAGGTTAGATTTCATCAAAGTGCTAGCTAATTACGACAATTTAATATTTTGATTTTTACTCTTTTTAGAAGAAAAGCTAAAAGGAAAAAGCAAAGGTAGCTTTTCATAAAAATAAAAAAAAATCACTTTCCTGCCTTACATTTCTGTGTGTTACTTACTGCTGTGTAACATTTTCCTGGAGCATTGTGATAACCACAGAACGAACAAGATATTGAATTCTTTTGCTGCAGGTTACCTAATATAACAGAATAAGTAAAGCAAAGTTAAAGAAATATTATTGACCTGTAACTGGCATAACCCAACTTACTTACTATTCCAGAATTAATCGAATGTGAAGAACGTGTGGAAGAATTAGGTCTGGAATCATTTACATAATGGCTTATTAAAATAACCACTGAGAAAGCAAGTTTGCTATGACTGTTCATTTCTGGGTTGCTTTAAACTTTAATTGTATCAGATGTATGGAATTATTTCGTCCAAAATAAGATCAAACTTTTATAGTAAATAAAATTAAATTCCTTATTGTATCAGAAAATTATATATTTCAATTCAAAGATTCTTAAATGCAAACAAAGGAATGCATACATGTATGAGGAGCAAGATGAATGTAATAGATTAGGTACATTAATTAGAGGTCATGAGTGTACCAGTGACCACTAACATTTAAGTAAATGGTGTTTATTTTGTAATAGTTGTGGATGCCTTTATAGAAGTATACAAAACCAGGAAAAAGGAACCAGTCCATGCTGATAAAAAAAGAAACCAAACAGAATTCGCAAAATTTAGTAGTCTGATCAACGAATCTTCGAAGGACTTGAATTCAGCAAATAATTATTTGTTTACGATATTAAAGTAGAATTTGACAACTAATATTGAAGAACGTCGAAAACTATGCAAAGCAAAGAAAGTGAAGACAAATGTACACCTCTTCGAAACTGAAAAAGTTTAATTATTAATGGAAAACAAATAGATACAGGTCTGTCTGTTAAAAAAGATGTTTTCAAAAAGGCAATCAGTTGTTTCAAGAATTGACATGAAAGATTATTTATTAGGAGGGATATGTTGAAGCAAATTGGTCTTAATAAGAAAAATAAATGTTGGAGAAATCCATCTGCTAACTCATCAAATCTGCATCCAAGTGTATTTCAAGGGGTAGCAATGTAAATAGTGGATGTTATCGTTGTAGCCTTTCGAAATTCTGTGCATTCTGGAATTGTCCAATAGATTAGGGAGTGATAAAAGTATTCGCACTGTTAAAAAAAAGAAAGGTAAAGACTGTTAAGAATAACATCACTGACACGTTCTATATTTAAAATCAGCCAACAAAGAACAGGTTCAACTAATTTATCAATATTTGTTTTAACTTTATACCTAACAGGAGGCAAACTGAAAGAAAACGAAAAAGGTACCTGACTTAGCCAAACATTGCATAAAAGATTTTATCAATTTTGGTGGGAAATTTTAAAAGTTATCTCCGTACTGCCAGATTGGGATTTGTCAATGTTCACAAGGAATGTGGAGTCCGTAATCAAGGTCCACTGCAGATGGAAAAAGAGAATAATAAAGCAATGGTATTGTAATAGTTATTGTAAATGTTTTGTTGGCAACTTAGAACTATGTTTGCACGTCGTGAATGACAGATCTGTTGCATTACCATGAACGTTTTTGCTTATTTTTATCTGAAGAAATTGTACATTGTCTTAGAGGTGAGGAAATAGAATTTCGCGAAATTAATCCTTGGAATATGCGTGATGGACTATGATGGGCAATTGCTCTGAGCAATATGATATTATTATATGCTTGTGGGAAGTGTGGATTAAAAATATTGATGCCTTCCCTTATGAGATAATTTAGGTATAGGATAACAAAACAAAAAATAGGAATTGCTGGAGAAACTCAGTTGGTTTGGTATAAACTGTGGAAAGAAAATGGAGTTGGGTCTCAGGTCAGCGAGCCTTCTTCAGAACACTGCCTTGTGCGATACATCAGTCATGACCTTAGTAAACTGCAAAGAATTCTGAAATGACTTTTTATATTTTATCATGCTTGTAGATCACATAACACTCAATTAGCATGGGACGAAGTGAGAACTGTTGAATGTAACCCATTTATCTATTATTTTCTAAATCAGGTTTAGTATTTTAGGCATAATATAGTGTCACATCAAACATTTTGTAAAACAGTGATTGTGACAGATTTTCCGGAACCGAGTTCTCCTCTGTACCCTTATTTTGAACGAAGTTGTATAGATTATGTGAATAAATAAGCCAGGTATTATTTCGTAAATGTTTCGAAGATATGCCAATAACTAACAAAAAGTGTGGCAGAGAATCATGATCAACCACTATAGGAAGTCACAATAGTATTTTGCCAATCATGCCATAAATTCTTTTTAGACAGCACTGTCTGAGTGCATTTTATCAGATGAAAGAAAAAGGATTGATTGTGTATCAAATGATAGAATGGGATCCATGCAGGGAGGAGGTTCCCAATTCTAGTGTACTGTAGGTTTTATGCTTCTTTTTTAGGTGTGCATTACGACAATAAAATGACACGGCACTAAAAAAACATTGATGAAGCTGCCTGCTGCTTCACAGGGCATTCTTTCTGTTCTACTTAAAATGCATCACATTCTACAAAAATGGCTTACGAATATAGTGGTGTTATTTTCATCCACATAACATTATTCAATTTCTGCATGCATGTGTTATTTTGATCAAGCCTGAAGAAGCACACGTTCACTTTCAAAATCAGGAGTACGATGCACACTTGTGCCCTCCATATCGTAACGTTAACCAGAATTGAATTATTGCCTGCCATTGTAATCAATGAGTACTTGAGATCAATGAATTTGGATAATTGTATACAAGTTTAATTATTCACGTAAATCATTAAACAATACTTGGGAATAAATACGGGACTCTGTCTCTGTATGCTTGGATAAACAGCACATTGAGCTGTATACTTGATAATTATATCCATAAACTTGTCTATATCATATATAGAATACAATGCATATGCCCGCCCTACATACAACTTCTCAAGAATATCGTGGACAGTGGTTTTGACATGTCTTGCAAGAGTTTGGAAGCACATGGAAATCTGTGAAGTTCTTAACTGCATATATCTTGATAAGAGACCTCGAAATTTACGGTATACAATACCGATTTCCATACTTATTTGGTCAAATTCAATGTGAGGGCCAAACGTTGGGACAACTGCAAACAATTGATTTAAAATTGTTAACCCATGACTGAGTAATTATCATTATAATCAAAGTTAGAATACACTACTGTCATTTATTGTGAACAGAAAACCGTAAACAGACTCTGTAGTAAGTTAGAGAGGTCAATGGACTTGCAGTTGGCAAAGCGTATCAAAAATGCATTAAAGAAACCACCAGGCAAACACACGAAAACAAACGTGTTTCACGATGTCATGATTCCAATACATATTTTATCGAGGGATTTGACTGCTCTGTTGCCTTAGTATCAATTTCTAGTATTAATTTGAATGATTGACGATTGAAATACCTTTGAACCAGGAAATCTGGAATTGTTGTAAAAACAACTTATCTTCATATATTACAGAAATAACTGAATTTAAAAAATCGTTGGAGGAATTAGGTGAGACCAAATTATTATTGTTGTCAAATGAATGTTTGCTTTTCTTCTTAAGCTTTTTGGAATAACATTACGATTGAACAAAGTGCCTGTAAATTAATGCTAGTTAAGGAATATCCCCGGTATAGTAATACAGTTTGCTTACATCAAGGATTTCCAAAAGAGAAAAGGAAGCAAGTGCCCAAAGATACTTCTGCAGCTTCCCTGCAATTGTTTGATTTAGAGCAACAATGGTTTACATTAGCACAGCAATTGCCCTTTCATTCATAACAGCATTTTAACTTAAAGTAACAATTAAATGTACCCTCACAAACCACGCAGGCAAAGTACAAGTCAAATTTATTTTTTAAAAGAAATAGGTTTGCCCATTTTGACTAGTTACTCTGCAGTCACCTCTACTGGACTTCGCCCAATTCTTCATGATTGTCTTCACCTCTTAAATCTCCAAGAAGCATTTATTTTGTTAAAGGAGAATATTCTCAATTGTTGTTCTTTTATCATTATTATTGTTATTAATATTTTATTATTGCCTCTGCAATATTATTTTTTATTCATGGGTCGAGAGCATTGCTGGTCCAACCGTTACTACCAATTCTAACTGCTCTACAACCCGCACTAGTATCGTTACTTGTACAGCAGTGGTCATCGTCCACTGCTGTACAAGGTAACGATACGAGTGCGTGTTGTAGAGCAGTTAGCACAGCTAACTGTAGAGGGATATCAATATTATTATTTGTGAGACAGTTCAGAGAGCATGTTTCTGTGACTATCAAGAAATGTGACCCTACATCGTCTTTCATTTGATAGTTCGCAGTGGTATTCTGCAGATGGTGGCCTCCCCATGCTTCTATTGCCGTTCTACTTCTAAGTTGTAGGATTTGCAGTTTCAAGAAAGCTGTTTATCGAGACTTGTTGTACTACATCTTGAAGATCGTACATGCTGCCACAACTGTGCATTCTGAATTCACGAGATTCATAGAAGTGTCACATACTGCGCTGTATTTTATCAAATCTCATATGTTTCTTTGTTCAGTACTTTCATATATGTGCGATGTTTCCAGCCACAGACATTAAAAAGGAAAATAAAATCACCTTTATCAACCGCTTCATCATCCTTAAGTTATTGGCACTTTGCGCTTAATGACAGTTGTTTTTTTAATTCGATATTGGATGAGTAGGTTTTAAACTTTCTTCGCATGCCAAACTTATTGGCCTCTTGCTATTTCCTTATATCTGATTGGAGACGATGGCGACATGTTACAAGTACAGTTGACCTCGTGTTTGGTTCTTTACCACATCATGGATGCCATCCCAAAGGTAGCCAGTTTCCATCTCTAGTGCATCGACTCCTCTAGCCTACCTAGGTTTATTACCTTTTTAAATATTACTGATAATTGTTTTGATTATTTTAGGCCTGTTGTGTTTGGCCTTACCATTTCTGACTTCTGTCGATGGATTCTTAAATAAGAAAATTTTTGCTGCTTCAAGTACAATTGACTAATAAAACAAGTCATTCCTCAGTCACATTTGCTAATGAATACACATTTTCACTACCCAAATGTTTCCCCTGTTGTTAAATCCCTAAAGGCTTTACCTCACTCTATAGCCATAGCAATGTCTTGAGAAATTCTGATTTGATGCATATAATTAGGACATCTTGCCTTTACTTCTGAAACATTGATGTAATTTGCTTTCACTAGCCTAGACACAAAATGATGCTGTTGTGTTCCATAATTAATTGTCAATTTTTCCTCTCGCTGTTGTTCTTTGAAGACATTCCTTACAAACTAGCTGCTTGACCAATGACAGTTTTCTAAACATGCTTCTTGTTTTTCTACCTTGTACATGTTTCCTTAATTTAGAATGTTAATATAAATGTATTAGAAGTGTTATTTAGTAAACATTTTGAAGACAAGAAAAAATAGAACTTCAGATCGAGGGGAATGCTGTTCAGTTGTTATGCAACTGTATTAACACACCAAGTAAGATATAGTTACATTGCATTATATGCATGAAACTTCGTAGTATCTGCACCCACCGAACTTATGCGATCATGCATGGTAATGGCAATAATGAATGTCTGTAATTGTATGAAAAGAATAGATTGTTATATTGATGTACATGTCCTTTATCCTTTAGAAAAATATGAACACATCAAGTGAATTCACAAAACCTTGACTCTTTGTGTCATCTGTTACAGAAGCAAAATTAACAGAAAAAGAGGAAGGTATGTTATTTAGACTTATAGAACGAAACTATTAACGCATGATTATTGCAGCCCCACTTACTTTTTACCATTAAGCCAACATGATCAGTCGCATCACACTTTAAATTTATATATATATATATATCAACATTTATCATCGAAAAGAGTTTTAAAGTGCAGATATTGCAGCGAAGATAGAATTAAATAGTTGCATGTTAGATAAATGATTATAATCTGCAAATAAATTGGAAGCACAATGAGCTTAGTTTTGTTTGGATCAGAACTGAACATCACCGTTGTTGTCATGACTTGAATTGTTTTGTGTTGTTATATGATCTAATAATTTTCACTCACTGGGATATACTGATACTCGTGCCCGGCAAATAAGGTATCCACACATCAAACGTGAAATGTTCGTCAAGTTACAGATTCATATACAGTGCCATCCTCGAAAAGCTTTGGCATCCAAAAGCAGAATTGCGGAACAAATTTGTTATAAAGTCTAACATTCACATTCATCCGTATACTTAAACATGGAACTTACTGCAAGAAGGTCTTTACCTTCATTGCTATGATAAAGGGTCCCTTGTCAGAAAATGTTAACTTGCTTTTCCTGCATAGGTGCTGACAGGCCTGCTGAATTTCTCCAGCACATTCAGTGTTCGTTTTTTAATTTCTGGCATCTGCAGTACTTTATTGGTGTTATTTTCATTTTTCTCCCAACGTTTATGATTGTATCAGCGTGAAGGAGATTTGTGACTGGCTTGAAATCTGAGAAACAGGCAGCCAGATATTTTGGCTTCCGTCTCATAGATCGATGCGAATCATCAGGACTGTACAAATCTTTCATATAAAAAACAGTTGTAACATATCAAATTCAGTGTACATCACTGCAGAATTTTGAAAAAAAAATCCTTGCTACTCGAATCCAAGTAGACTCGCCACAAGGTAAATAATAAGGCAAAATCAGGAAAAATCCAAGATTCGGACACGTATTGTTTATGTAGACCACCAGCTCTGTCCCTGAACGAAAAAAAATGGTGACTCCAGAAAATGTTTGGAGGATAATAACATTCTCCTTTTCAAATGATATTCCACTCTTTTCAAAGGAGCATTGAAGGAAACTCTTTGATTGGTAAATAGTCAACAGTATTGGTCACTTCCATTAAAATAATGAAATACGGATTTGGAGAAGAAACGTAGGTAAATGAGAAATACCTATCGAGAAGCCACCAGGGAAATACGACAGGAATATCAATCAACAATTTGATCCGGATAATAGTCCTACTGGAATCCTTAAACGGATTGTCATTAATGCCTACTCAGTTTCTAAGATATATTATTGCAAAGAGAAATCTCGTAAGAGGATGTGGTATTTATTGACGATCACCATAGTCATTACGAGAATTTGTTGAAGACGTTGTTTATGCAAACTCCCCATATCTCACAATAGTGCATGAAATCTCGTGCAGAATCTTTTCTCCCACAGATATACAAAATTATATGCCTACTGTAAGATATACAAAATTATATGCCTACTGTTTGAAAAGAACAATTACTTAAGAGAAGACAGGTTTTAAAATGCAATATTGCATTTAAAAAAAAATCTCTGTTGGTGTGCATACTACTGTCAGTATAGTATAGCATACTTCAGGGAAGCAACAAACGTTCTCTGTCAGGTTTCTAATGTTTGCATCACAATACTCCGCTGGTCTTCTCTGAGCAGTCTGTGCAGAACTTTAGTATTGTGAATAATTTGTTCACATGCAATTTCCAGTGCATTCTGCAACCAACCGTGTTGGAAGTTGTAAAGTCGAGTGTTCCCTTTGCTGTTGTCTTCAAAGTTTGTTTGGGATTGGTTCCAATTGACATTACACTCAGCATGAATAGACAAAGCTGTACGGTCATGTTTATGCAGTTATGTGCCCAGATACCCAAAGACCCTGGAATATCAATATTTTGCCATAATTTGATATCTATCTGTATGATCTCACTTCCCAGTGAGGCAAAGTTAATGTACGTAGTTGATTTAAAATTTTCCGATGGTAATGATAGCGTTTTTCTTTGTAGTGGAAGGTTTGCTATAGGCTTGCCTCCAGTTTTAATCATCGATTGTTGGTCTTATCGAGTTAATGTACAACATCAACTTTGGGACCAGTATTAACATATTGGTGGCTTTGACTTGGTGCATGCACCAAGTCTTCAGTCCATAACTGGTCACTGGTGCATTCAGTCAAACTGAGCCATTTGCACAATTTTAAGTTAACTGTGTATCAGAAATTGTCTCCAATTTTCACAAATGGAATTATAGAAAGTGCTGATTTTGGTTTCAAATGCATAGCAGCAGAATAAGAGGCATTTATTTCGGAGAAGCTAATGACCAAGAACATGGAATGTTACAACCAATAGCAAACATCTGGTTTACAAATGACCTTAATGAATGGAAATCTATCAACATCACCTGGTCCAGTTGACATGTAATTCCAGGATCCACAACAATACATTTAATTCTTAACTGCTCTTTCAAATCACCTCACAAGCCACTCAGTTGTATTGATCAGCAGAACTGCTCAAGAAAGCAATGAAACCAATGGACCATTTGGCATCGACCTAGATACCTTAAACGATAATGGATAAAACAGCCTTATAACACTTCAAACTCATCCTTATCACCATCTGGGGCTAGTGCAAGAAATGCAGAGTTGTTTCACAGACTAACGAAACTGTCATATTTCACCAATAATGTTCCAGACAACAACATCACGATCCAGGCTATGACTTATTCCATCAGCAGAACACTCTCAGTGGAGGTGGCAGGTCAATAATATGCAGTCGGGCATGTGTGAGTCCTCAACATTGACTCTTGATCCGATTAAATCTCATGGTTTAAGTTCAAATATTGACAAGGAAATCTCCTGCTGATTACCCCGTAATGGCCTCCTTCAGCCTATGATTATGTATTCCAACATGTTGAAAAACACTTGGACGAAGCAGTGAAGGTGGGAAGGGCGAAAAATGTACACTATATGGGGATATAAGTGTCCATTACCAATAGTAGCTCAGTAGATGTGTTACTTATCAAGTTGGTCAGGTGTTGAAGGACATAGCTGTGAGACTGGGTGAGTGACAGGTGGGAATGGAACGAGGTTGGGGGGGGGGTGGGGGGGGGGAGAATGAAACGCACTTGACTTCGTCCTTTTCATTCTACTGACTTTTAATAATCTGTACATGACAGTATCAGTAAGTATGGCCACTCCACCGTCGTTGAGGAGAAGACAACCTTGCCTAAAAATTTAGAACACACTGCATCATGTTATGTGGCATCATAAAATTGCTGGAGGGCAAAAAACTTCAAGGCGATCTTGCAACTTAGGACCGGGAGTCCATGAGGCATTGCAGGCCAGCGACAAGATCCAAATTATACTTTGACACGATCTGCTAAGTGATAGGCAGTTGCATCGCATACTAAAGAAATGTTTGCATGCAAGTGGATCAATCTTTGTTCAATGGTGAATTTAGGATGGCACAGAGGAGCAAACCAGGCATATCTAACACTGATATGTCAACTTGATAAAGCTACCAAACAACATGGCTTGCGTACCAAACATCAAAACATCAAGTGATAAACAAAGATAAACGATTTCATAGACAACAAATCGGATATAAGCTTGGCATTCCTGCCAGATAGAGTCATACATGGAGGAGGTCAATTAACCAACTAACTGGACGAAGATGCTTCACAAATATCTCCATTAACGGTAATGTCAAGAAGTGTGGTGCTGGAAAAGCACAGCCAGTCAGGCAGCATCCGAGGAGCGGGAGAGTCGACGATTCGAGCATAAGATCTTCATCAGGTATGTGAGTGTGGGGGTGTGTGTGCTAAGGGGGCTTCGAGATAACTGGGAGTGGGGTGGAGCTGGGGGGAAAGAGATAGCTGGGACTGTGATAGGAAGCTGAAGGTGGGGGTGGTGGTGAAATGTCAGAGTGGAGTGGAAAATGGGAAGGAAAATGGACAGTTCAAGAGAGTGGTTCTGAGTTGGAGATTTGGATCTGGAATGAGGTGGGGGAAATGGAGAAAAGAAACTGGTGAAATTGGCATTGACCCCGTTTGGTTCAAGGATCCCAAGATGGAAGATGAGGTATTTTTCCCCCAGTCATTGGGTGGCAAGAATTTGGCATGGAGGAAGCCCAGGGCTTGTTTGCCCTTGGCAGAGTGTAGGGGCAATTGAAATTTTCACCCACAGGGCGGTGGGGCCGATTAGTCCGTATGCCCCAGTTAGGTTTTCTGAATCTTTCTGCAAGTTGGCATCCAGTCTCACATCGAGAGGAATGGCCAGAGTAGATGAGGTATTTGTAGGTGCAGGAAAATTTCTGCCGGATTTATTGCCTTGCAAAGAGGTGAGGGGAAAGGTGTGGGTACAGGGTTTACAGCCCTTGTGGTGGTGGGTGCCAGATGTGAAGTTTGGGTTGGTGGCAGGCGTGGATATAACGCAGAAGTTGCAGAGGAAATGGTCGCTGCAGAATGCTGAAAGGGATGGGGAGGGAGATATATCTCTGAAAGTCATGGAGGAGGTGTAGGGCGTCCCAAATATTTTTGGGGGGATCCTGGTCCAAAGGAGACAAATTTCTCAAATCTGACCACTCCGGTTGACCAGTTGCCTTCTCCTGCTTCTGCCCAACTGAACTAATCTGAGCACAGCTTGACACCGTCTTGCTCCTCCTTAGTCCAGGATCTCCCCCCATACATTCAGGATACCACCCAAACCCTCCACCTCCTCTATGACTTTCGGTTTCCCAGCCCCAATGCTTCATTTTCATTCTGGACATCCAGTCAATATACACATCCATCGGCCATGATGAAGGCCTAAAAGCTCTCTGTTTCTTCCATTCACGAAGGGCCAAACAGTACTCTACGACTGACCCAAACATTTGTTTGGCTGAACAGGTCCTCAGCTTTAACAATTTCTGCTTAGACCTCTCCCACTTCCTTCAGACCAAAGGGTTAGCCATGGGCACCCGCATGGGGTCCACCTGTGCATGCCTCTTCATCTGGTATATGGAAGAGCCTTCTTCCACAGCTACACTGGCACCATTCCCAACGTTTTCCTCCGCTACATTGATGACTGTATTGTGCCACCTCGTTCTCCCGTGAGGAGGTTGAACATTTCATCAATTTCATGAACACTTTCCACCCTGACCTCAAGTTCACCTGGACAATCTAGGACATCTCCCGCTCCTTCATGGACTTCTCCGTATTCATTACTGGCGCCCAATTCAACACGGGCATCTGCTTAAAATCCACTGACTCCCACAGCTATCTGGATTACACATCGCCCCATCCCCTCCTGTAATAACGCTATTCCTTACTTCCAATTTCTCCACTTCTGTCGCATCTGCTTTGAGCGGGATCAATTCCACTCCAGAACATCTCAGATGGCCTCCTCCTTCAGGGACTGCAATTTTCCCTCCCACGTGGTCAACAATGCCCTCCAGCGTATCTCCTCCAATCTCGTATCAATGCACTTGAACCCTACCTCTCCAATCACAACATAGACAGAACACCCCTTGTCCTCACCTTCCAAATCACCAACCTCCTGATACAATGCATCATTATCTGGCATTTCCACCAGCAACAGTCAGATCCCACCATCAGAGATTTATTACCCTCCCCACCCCTTTCTGCATTCTGCCAAGGCCATGCCTTCCAAAAGTGACTCGTTAAGGCTATGCCTCCCAGCAACCCCACCCTCTGCTCCCAGCACCTACACGTGCCACCAGAAAAGATGTAAACCTGCGCCCACACTTTACTCCTCACCTCCATTCAAGGCTCCAAAGGAGCCTTCCACATTCACTAGAGATTTTCCTGCACCTCCAAACACCTCATCTATTATGCACATTTCTCTCGATGTGGTCTTCTCAACATTGAGGAGGCAAGACAACAACTTGCAAACATTTTGGAGAATATCTCCAGTACACACGCACTGACCTGTGGCCAAACACTTCAAACCCCCCACCCCACTCTGCCAAGGGCATTCAAGTCCTTGGCCTACTGTTCCAACAGATTCTAGCCCACCAATGCCTGGAGAAAAAACACCTCATCTTCTGCGCTGTGACCCTCCAACCACATGGGATCAATGTCGATTTCACCAGCTTCCTGATCTCCCCTCCCCCATCTTACCTCAAATCCAACCCTCCCTCTCAGTACCAGCCTCTTGAACGGTCCTTTCTGCCAATCTTCCTTCCCACCTATCAGCTCCACCGTCTACTGTGAACTATCTCCACCACCCTTCACTTAATCTAGCTATCATATTCCCAGCTATCTTCAGCTCACTCCCACCCCACTCCGACGTATCTCTCAGCCCCCTTGGGGCCCCTACATTCCTGATGAAGAGCTTATGCTCGAAACATCGACTCTCCAACTCTTCAGATGCTTCCTGACCAGCTTTTCTAACACCACACGTTTAGACATGTTGTCCAGCATATGCAGTTCTCAATTTCTCCTCTTTAAAGAGCCTAGGACATCAATGTAAACATGTGGTTGAAAAATTAACATCAATTATCAACTTGAAGTGCCTAGTGGGTGATCCATCTCAGCTGCATCCAGTTGTCCTCAGCACCACAGATGCCAGTCTTCAGCTATTTTAATTCACTCCAAATGATTTCAAAAATCGAAATTAGTAGAGTGTGGGTATTATAAAGATTAATGGCCCTGACAATGAAACAAAATCTACTTCTGTTTCAAAGTTTGATTGTCGTCTGGCCAAGCTGCTCAACTGTAAGTAAAACACTGGCATTGAGATGAAATTATGGAAAGATTTATGTCCAATACACAAAAATCAAGGCAAATCCAAATGGTCAATTACCCACGTCATCAGTCCACTCTTGATCATCCATAACGTAATAGATATCATAATCAGTACTATCAAATAGCAAGAACTCAGCAATAACATGTTCATGGGCGCCCAGTTTGGACACTGTCAGTGCTGCGTATCTGCTAATCTCATTGCAGCCTTAGAACAAACATCAACAGAAGTCCTGAATTCGAGAGGTGTGATGGGATTCGTATCTCTTTATATAAAGGACGCATTCGACCGAGTGTAGCATCAAGAAACACTTGCAAAGCTGGGATCAATGGAAACCACACTCCAAACTCTCCAGCAATTAGAATTAAACCTGGTACAAATGAAGATGACTGGAGTTGTTGGACTTGAGTTATCTTTGGTCTATGGTATCTCTACAGGAATTCCAACGTAACGTTCTGGGCACAACTATCTTCAACTGTTTAGTCAATGAACTTGTCTCCATCATATGCTTTGAAGTAGGGATGTTCGCTGGCTATGAGTAGTGTTTAACACTCCTCAGACACTCAGGCTGCCCATGTTCAAACCAAACATGACCCACATAATATCCAGGAATCCTTGAATTCCCTCCCTCAGTGCATTATGAGTCAACCTACCAGTCGTGGTCTGCAGTAGTACAAGTAAGCAACTCACCATCATCTTCGCAAAGACAACTTAAAAGACAATAAGTGCTGGCCATTTGGTGATGATCAAGTTCGAGGAGTGAACAAAAAACTTTTAAAAAAGCATTACTCCAGGTGCATCTTACTCATGCCTTGAATTGTTGCACAACATTTCACTACTTTTAAACACTATTCCTTTAATATTAGGTGTCAAAATTCCATTTGTATTACTTATTACCTGCTATGTCAAACCACCTCTAAATGTATCCGTCAAAATGTGTTGCACTGGAAAAGAACAGCACATCAGGCAGCATCCGAGGAGCAGGAGAGTCGAAGTTTTGGGCACTTCTAAATGTTTATTGATCATATTATGCCAGTCGTGGCAGTTGAGGAACATACAAACAACAAAACCCTAATTACTCATTGGTTCACAAGTGTCATAAGTAAAAGAGATTGTTATATTTTTACAAAAAGGAATGTACTTGTTGGAAGGTTAACAAGTACATTTCACTTGAACTATTTCGGCATTTAAAGTTTTGAAAAACAATGCAGAAGATTAAATTAAGTGTTGAGGATGAAAGTAAGAAACAATGTTTTCAAAGAAAGAAATACAATGTTATCGAGCTTCAGTAAATACACAAACATTGAATGACAAATGTCAAATTTTCAGGTATTATTGAATTGTGTTGTGTACTTGGATCATCAACTCTAATCTGCTCTAGAAGACTAGTGTAGCTGTGTGATTCCTGTCGACACATGTCATGAGATATTTCAGGTAGCAATTCCTGGAAGATTTTGAACATGTGTTTTAACTTTTTTTTAGAATTGGCTGCTGTACGAAGAAAATGTAGTAAGTCTTGTATGGTCAAACATTGCTTTGATGTAAATTTTCTGATTGCTTTGTTGAACTCTTCATAAAGCTTTAACTGCTTGACAATTGAATTTATTGGAAGGTATAGATTTGAATTCAAAAAGTGAGAAAGGAGAGCACGTTTTCCAAAAAGATTCAGCGCAAATCATTCACAATTGTGAAGTGAAATCTGTCCCCTGAATTCCTCGTTATCACAAGAGAAAATATTGTACGTTATTGATATTTAGTGTTATTTCATGTCAATTAAATTAATACCGCAATAAGTGATTCTCATGATATTTATTTAGTTCTCATACTATATGAATTTCAGATGTTCAGCAGTTTCATCGTTTATCTTTCAGCAAGCCAGAACTGGGCGTGTCCCATTGTCATTGTTCCAGTTCAAGAATATTCACAACCTCTCTCAAAGCTAAGCAGAATTCGCTCGCATGAAATGTAGACTAGGAATTTCAAGATGGTCTGAGAAGTAATACATAACATTCGAGACAAGACACTACCAGATTAGGACCATCAGCAACAAAATGCATACCACCACCTCTTCCTCATGCTAAACGGTATCTCCATTGCTGAATATGCACCACATGAAAATGTCAGATCCTCACTAATCAGGATCATAACTAGGAATTCTACATACACACTCAGAATCAAAGAGTTAGTTAGAAGCTTAAAGCATGTGGCGAGTACCACTCCTGCTCCATCCCAGTGTTGGAACACAATAATTTGAGCAAATGTTGAATGTATTCAATAACTTTGATGAGTGCAACTGGAAAAACGAATGCCAGTCTCTGCAGTGGAATGGAAGTAAATGTCGAATGACACATTCAAGCCCCACTGTATGGAATGTGGCATTTTGTCCCACCGAGCTTGCAACAACCCTCTAAAGAGCATCGCACCCAGACCCAGCCCACGCCACATTCCCAGGTTCTCACATTTATCATAGAAAAGTCATCTTGCCTGCACATTCCTGCTAACTATGGGACTATTTAGTATACTCAATCCTAATCTGTGCATTTCGGACTTTGGGAGAAAGTCACTGCACCCAGGAGAAAAGCATTAAGACACAATGGGAGAATATGGAATCTCCATACAAGAAGTCACCTATGGCTCGAAAGGATATTTGGTCCCTATCTCTGTGAGGAAGTGGGGCTAAACACTGAGACACCATATCTCTCACTTTAATTGTAAAATTGAAAACTTTTGTCCAGTATGAATGTCGAATGGCATTAGTGATGTTATCCAGGGCATTAGTGCTATCTCGAAGATGCACACGAGCATATTAATAAACATTTTTGACAGCAACATCCAAAGCAAGTAGTCAGATAGACAAGATAAGTATATTAATATTTTTATCATGAACCAAAACTTCCGATCTAATATATATTCTGATATGTTGAGTAGTAACATGAATTTGCGTGTCTGTTTTAAAGATTTGAATTGACTGCTGCATTTCCTTCATAAAACTGGCAGCTTCTGTTCAAAATCACTCGATGAGTTATGACACATTTGGTAGGGTCGACAGTCATAGCTCTGGCATCATGCGCCATCAGAGGCAGGACACACCTCTGATGCTCTAACATCTTGAATATCCCAGCTGTTGTTAAGAAGTGGAACTACACATCACCTCTCAAACACTTTACTTACCATCCCACTAGAAGATTGTTTTTTTTCTTGTTGGACTATACAAGATATTTGTGTTTACCCCACCCACGACCAATGGTATCACTTTGTGTGTGAAAACTTACAATGAAAGGATCAGAACTCGTTGCTTAATATGCAATATGAAGGAAAGAAGAGTGATTGTCATTTGCTGGCTTTATCTGTAACTTGCGAATTCGAATAAAATATATCAATTACAGGGAACAAAACATATCCAGTGATATGCCCTATTGGCATAAACATTCAGATTTAACTGCACCTCTTCTCCTGCAGAATCAGAACTTGAGCAGAAAGCTGAAGGTAAAAATGAATACTTCTGTCAAGTCACATTTGTTCCCCATGTTATTTGAAAATGACATGTTGTATGTGTTTACAGTTATCTTATTGCTAATTAAGTTTTGCACGAGAACTAGTTTAGGTCATTTAATGAAAACCTCGACTTAGAAAAAGTAGCTGTCTCATTCAAACTCTAACGTTCGTTGTTCAGCTGCTTACAACAATGAATTGTGTTGAACTGCGACCTACCAAACATAGTTCAAATTGCGAGACTGCACACAAATCTTAGAACATTCAGCATCTCTAAGAAAGAATTATTGGCAACAGTTGCCTGCCTATCCTCTTATAAGAATTAATAACATGCGTTATTTCAGGAAATGAAAAGTTTACTGTTTCTCAGACTTTTTTTATGTATTGTGAAAAAAAAACAAAATCATTGAATATTCT
Organism: Chiloscyllium plagiosum; assembly: GCF_037043375.1. Lineage (NCBI taxonomy): Eukaryota > Metazoa > Chordata > Chondrichthyes > Orectolobiformes > Hemiscylliidae > Chiloscyllium > Chiloscyllium plagiosum. The sequence goes on from NW_028270176.1 coordinate 12,933,350, forward strand.
TATGCTGTTGGTATCCCATTTCTATGTGCTGAAACTGCTTGAATGAAAAGTAATCGCTGTGTTTCATCATTCTAATAATGTTTTGCATTGAGTGTTGTAGCTGATGTTTTCAGAAAATGGTTGCTTGCTTTAAACATCAACATTCGGGGACATAAAACAGCAAGGTTGAAGTTTCAACCTGAACGACAATGATTGTCAAAAAGAAAATCCATCTAAGTAGGATTTCATGATTTTCTTTTTCAGAAATAGCAAACTTCAACAAGAAGATGAAAGATCTAGGTGGGTAGAGATTAAATCAATACAGAAAACATCACAATAAGCGCATTAGGTAATTACATGTATTATTGTGAAGCATTAATTTTACAGTAATGCCAAGAGGAAACAGGAAATCTTATGGATGGACATGAAATCAGAAGATGCAGCAAGGTGAATGAAGTATATCAGAAGGAGATGCCATATGATTGTCATTTAATAATGGTGAAGTGCAGATATCTAGTACTGGTGAATGAGATACATGCGAGATATTGCATGAAATGGTTCTATCAGCGAGAAGAATTTTGCATGTAGGGCATACCTCCTCTGCTTCTTCTCCCCTGTGCCTATGGTAGGCAAACACAGCCTTTGTATGGATTCTTCATTAATATCTGTTCATCTACCAATTCATAAAATAAGTTGTGTTATCACAATCTTCCAGCAGTACAACTGTAAAGAATAAATGATACTCATTCACTGAGAAACAATATACTCCATGATAATCTAGACTCGTAGGTATCTCTGTAAATCGCTATGAATTTAGAGCTTATCAATTTTTCTCATTTTTTATGAATATTTGTTCGTTACAAATTACCTGCTGCAGGTTCCCACGTTTCAAATGTTGTCCTCCTACATTTGAAATTTACCTGATTGTGACACGGTCTTCATTGTCAGGAGATTAAATAGCATAATTTCTATATAAAAGTTTCAGTTCGTCTTACATATTCCTCAAATATACATTTCAATTAAATCTGGCGGAATTAATATCGCATATTTTATGTTATGAGCAGTAAATTTGTTATTGCATTTTGTAATGCAACTTGCCAAGAAAATATATGATGATACATTCACATTGTAATTTCCTTCAAGAATTGTCAGTTGGCATTCTTCTGTCATTGTGTTCCTGTTATATATTATAATGATTCTATATCCATATATAAGAACTTGTTGAGCAGCAACACTTAATATTTAAACCTGTCCCATGACAATTGGCGTCAAAATGATAGCTCCATTTCAATATATTATCCATGATCAAATTACGAACATTTTGTCTTTAAATGACAGAATATTGATAGATGTCACTTAGAATGTTTAACTTTAATTTACCAAGAGCGCCCCCAAGCACTGTTCAACAGAACTATTAATTCACAGTGTGTGTTTCAGACAAGAATTGATCCATGTATTCATGAGGCAATGATTAATGTTAAATTCATAGTGAAATGTACGTATATTGACGGATATGTTACTGATTTAATTCACAGAACAAACAGTAAATGGTAAGTATGAGTTGCATGAGACAACTTGGTTCCTAATAAACATGGAAAATATTTCTCAAAAGTTCCTCTATTAGTTCTCATATACTGGTCACCAAATACAGTTGTGTTTCTCCGTTTTTACATTATAATCTTACCCAGAATTGAGGCCTGTAAGCAAACTGTGAATTCAAAATGATAGTTACTTTTGAATCCCCAAATTCAATCATCACATCATTGACTACGTGCATGCATCCTCCTAAATTATCTGATCTCTAATATTCCCATTATTTCTCTTTGCATCAGAACAATACTGCTTTCCTTCAATACCTTCCAGATGACACAACTTTCTGTGAATGGCTTGCTTCGTGTGTCATAATATGTCAATGGAAAAATCTGTGTTATATTTTCGTAATTGCGAGTCTTTGTAGACTTAATGTATTTATGACGATCTGGCACTTTTTCCTTAAGCAACCTCCGATTATGTTGAACATTATGGTGCAGCCTTTTAGGTTCCATTGTGTTTTCCTTTGCAACTCCATCAAAATTCACTGACGTATCCCGTGTTCGTACATCAATCTTCGCAATGCTTTTCTTAACCAATCAACACTGTAATTTTTGTGACCTACTTTATTGCAGTGAAAACACCGAAGGTTTTTAATTACTCTTTCCCGTTCAGGAGTTTCATTTTTAGACTGTGACGTGTTATACTTAATATCATCAACGAGATCTCCCTTTCCATTTCCACGTGAGGAATTATCTTTTCCCTAATTTCTGTCGCTCATGGATTGAAATTGACGTTGGAAGCCAGGCTTTCATTCATGAATACACTCATAATCATCAGGAATTTCAGCTGCTAACCTTGCCGTTTTAACTCTCTGCTCTTCCACATGAGTTCTCACCACTTCAAGAAATACGTTTTTTTAACTCCTCCAAAGTAATCGTTTCTCTAATATTACCAAATGTTTGATCTATTTGAATGCCAACTATCAAAATTCTTTCGTTTGAACCTTTCAAACTCAATGACCAGGGTCCCTCCTTCGATTTTTGAAACATTGTCTATAGACTTCTGGCACAAGCTCATACGTACCGAAAGTGGGTTTCTTCGCCTTCTCATAACCCCCAGATATATTCTCTGATAGTGATGCAAATACTTCACTCACTCTATCTACCTGCTTTTTTGGTTCAACAAACCCGACATGTTGACTGGCCATGACATTTGTTTCGCCACCTCCTCAAACAAGATGAAAAAGTCTTCTACATCTTTCCCATGAAATTCAGACAATGCTTGGATGTATTTAAACAGATCCCAACCAGGCCTTTGGCTGCCGTGGGTTCGCTTATCCTCACTATCTCCCTGACCAAGCTTACTTTCAGCCTTCATCTCCATCCATTTCAGCGAACTTTCCTCTCTTATTGACAATTTCTGCAGTTTAAACTCTGTCTGTTTCCCCCTCTCTTCTCTGTTTCTCCCTTTCTTCTGTTTCTCCATTTCTTCTCTCATATTTTCCTTCAGTTCTGCTGAAGCAAATTTGTCACTTTCTTTTCCCTCTGCTTTTAATCATAATTCAAAGTTTCATTTCCTTTCTCTTTCTTTTCTGCCTCTAATTCAAGCTGCTTACTTTTTAATTAAATTTCAACCATTCCCAAAGATTCTGATGGCATTTCCAGCAAATTTAAATGCTGAGCTATTGTTGTTATTATCTGCCCTTTTCTCTAGAATGGAGTTGATTCCAACTCTAGCTTGTCTGTCATTTCCAGCAGCTTTACCTTGTTCACCTGTTTAAAGTCCCCAGTCACTTCTTCCACATCCAGGAAACTCGCAGTGACTGAATGAGTCATTACTACATAACGACCTGCATAAACCAACTGAATCCAACACCCGAAAATAAAGATACTAACATCTCCCACTCGTTGTCTTTGATCCAACAGCCCCAATTCTAATTGGATCTGTAGAAAAAATCTCTCCAAAAGTCGCCTGTCTGTTATGGACCAGGCCAGATCCCTTCCACACGGTTCAAGAAAGTAGCTCAGATCCTAAATCAAATATGTAGATATAAAATAAGTATTTCAGGAGTGATGCAGCTAGTAAAACCGCACAGCTTTAAACAAAACAGAATTTATTTAAACACAGCAAATGAAACACTGACAAAAGAAAGCAGAACGTAGAGTAACATAAGTCACGTGATAACTCAATTGACTGTCACAACTTGATGAAGTAGTCGTTGCTCTCCCCACAACATCCCAGAAACACACCATTTGCAAAAGATAAATTCAAGCGCAGGCTCTCAAAAGCAGATCAGATTTCAGAGAGAAAGTTCAGGGAAGAACTTTGTCGGAGCTTGTAAAATCTTTTTGCTGTATTTGCTTCTCCAGGACCCCAACAGTTTTCTGAATGCTTGGTGCAAATAAACCAAGCTAGAAAACCATAACATAAATTGGGAGAGTGGTCCACTTTCCTGCCATTGTTTCAAAGTAGCCACTTCCAGGTATATCAGAAACACTGCCCTTATGATCCCTCTTGTAAAATAACAAGGACAGCAATAAACTTGTTAAAAGGACAGCATTACCTCATAATGAATACTGCTTTTGGCTAGCTTTCACGTATTGGCCAGTGCCTTGAGTATAGGAGTCGGGATGTCCCTTTGCGACTGTGCAAGACGTTAGGAAGTTCTCTTTTGGAATATTCAGTTCAGTTGTGGCATCCCTGCTATAAGAAATTTGTTGTGAAACCTGAAAATGCTGAAAAGCATTTTGCAACCGTGTTTCCAGATTTGGAAATTTTGAGTATGGGGAGAGGTTGAATAGACTGCACTTATGTTCCCTGGAGTGTTACACTCTGCGTGTTGATCTTATTGAGGTTTATGAAATCATAAGGGACATGCCAAATCTTTTCTTTAACCAGAGATAGGGAGTCTAACAGTAGAGGGCATGGTTTATGTTGATGGGAGAACGTTTTAAAAGCGATTTAACATGGAGTTTGATGCTTGCATGGCATGAGCAGCCAGATTAAGTGTTGGAGGCTCGTACAATTACAACATGTAAAATATATCCGGAAGGTTCCTTGCCTAGGAAGGGTTCAGCATGCTATTGGCTAAATGCTGGCGAATGGACCGTATTACTTTAGACATCTGGTCAACATAGACAAGGATCAAAGGGTCTGTTTCTGTGCTGCACTTCTGGATGACTCCACAATGAAGGGCAACTCATTTAAAATGAAATATCCACAAAATAGAAAGAGAACATCAATTCAATTGTCCACTTCATTTTAGATGTTCATTCTCAGTAGTAAATTTTGTCTGAACAGCAATTCTCGTAAATCACTGATTGCATTTACCAACTATTGTTATCCATCAAATTGTATAGTAGCATTGTAGGTGGCACAGATCGATGCACAGTGATCTTTGAGAGTGATTAAGGTTTTGGTCCAGTGTTGCAAAATGAAGATTATTGTATTCTCTGTCTGAAACCGTGTGCATGTTTAAGGCAGGTTGCAGATGGTAGCCACAGCCATAAATACATTTTTTATTTTGTAAGTAGGTACGTCAGTTAGCAAATTGATGGCATGCTAGTTCTCTATAGGTGCACACTGTGAATTCCTTTCCAAGATCGTTCCTTGCCTAATTTTCTTGATCTTAACATCTCATTAGTAACCATGATTATAGAAATGATGTGCAGTTCTCCAGAATTAACTGGAGTGCTTATACGGCAGTTGCATTCAATGAACTTGAAAACATTAAGAAAGAAAACTAAATTGATTAGTATACATTATCTATAACATTCAGTCTTTTCACTGTTGTTGGAAATTTACAAGACCGAATACCATTTACGTGTTGCATTGCAGTAATGTACTGGAAACTTCCAGTACAAACTCGATTACCTGGAATGAGAAAAGTTTGTCTACTTCACGAACTAGACCAGGTGCAAGATCCACAAAAGTCCACGCATCATAAATCACCTGGAAACATTATGTTTGACATCTCTATACATCAACTGCAGCAGTCCAGGAGAATAGTTTAATAAAACTTTTCACCAAGCCAACTCTGATCACAAGTACGTAATTAGCTAGTAACCAACCCCACATCGCAAGAATGGTAAAATAAGAAATAATCGAAAATCTCAGCGTGTTCCATTTTCATATGCGAAAACTTGAAAAATGTTTTGACAAACATGCATTCCCTATCCTTTTCAGGTAGAAGTCACAGGTGTTAGCGTTATTGACATTACGATCTGCTGATTATGGCGTAGAATGCAATCAGGCCGTGGTATTGTTTGAAGTTATAAAGATGTTAAATGAAGATGACACAGCTATCAGGTCTGTTGAAATACCTCTGGTTTTATATTACTTCTTGACGCTATATGGACTCATCAGGATAGTTGTGAGCATTCTGTTTTCCACTGAATCTTTGTCTTGCAAATTTTAGGTGGCCATTGAAGGAGTACAGAAACTTGTCATTAATATCAGAATATGAACGTACGACGTAGGAGCATGAAACTGCCCTGCCATTTAGTGAGACCATGACTGATCTGATTTTACCCTAAACACCACATTCGTATCCACCTCCTAATATATTTTGCTCACCAAAAGCTCACCTTCGTTGTAGAACAAAATCGATAATGGTGGCTTTCTTGTTGCCCCAAAGACTTAAAACATTCAGAGAATATACAGAGTAGAACTTGTTGTGCCTTAAACGGACGACTTCTTAGTTTTAAGCTGTGACTTCATAATATTATCAACGTGCTCCCTATGAAATCCTCGCAGAAACCATGACCTTTTATATTTCTACATTTGAAAAGTCAGAAACCCCGCCTGTTCAGGCTTCCTTCATTACATAATTACGCAAATTCATGTGTGTAACTCACCCAATCGTTTTCTTTTTTGCTGTTGATGCCAGAAGTGGTCCTGACGATTTCCTACGCCTTGATAACATCCTCAATTCACGTATCTGCAATTCTTTGTTCTCAGATTAACGAAGATATATTATCTTTTGTCTGATTGCAGATCTGAACAACTGTCAAACAGCACTGAAAGATTTGGGTGAGTTGAACTTTGGTTAAATATGGCTGCTCGGTTTTGCCTCATATTTTTCATTCCAATTCTAATCGAAGCAGAATTGATTAGATTGCAAGTTCTAATACTGAGTCTTGCATATGTTCACGATGTGGTTGCAGAATGACTTGTTGGACATAGTAATTCATTGGTGCATCATTAATGATTGCAATTTCAAATGCAATTTTTTTTTCCACCATGGCATTGAATCCAAAAGATCATAGCAAGATATCAATTTGGGCATTAACACACGTTCAGTAATCTCAGACCAACATTTGTGCGCTTCACTGTATAATAGTTTTAATTGAATTTAATAAAATATACTGACATGATGTGTTGTGGACCCTTGACATATTGACTGGCTATTAATGTTATTTGTTGAGATCGACTTTTGCTGCCTCATGCATCAGCAACTTAAATAAGCTTTGCACAATTCTGCATGTCGATATTATTTTAAAAATATATTTGAGAACTTATAACTCTTGTGTTCTGCATAGAAACTCTGACCAAATCATACTACAGAGATTAATTTCATGCTGTTGCTTTCCCTCTTTTTTCTGTTCCCTCTTTTCCTCGTGTAGAAGTAAAACATAAAGAAAAAGAAAAAGGTTAACATTTAATTCGAGAGAATACTGATTGTTTTATGCTTGCCAATTATTACATCAAATCTTTGTGTCAAGCGATAACCAGCTGCCCTGTAGAAAATTAAATCCGCATTCATGAGGACCTGCTGAAATGAAGACATTCAATGGACAAGGGTAAGCAACGGTATTTCATTTGTCAAGTCGCAAAATCTGAAGAGCCATCTGTATGAAGACATGACTATCGTCAATACAACCTGTTATGTCACGACACAGAACCCTTCTGTTAATTAAACCAAACACCCAGAAAAGCTCACCACGTCGAGTAATCTGTGAAAATATAAGTGAAAGAGAATTCACAAATTCCACAGTGTAAAGAAAATAATATCAATTTATTCTGTAACTCTAAAAGTGAACGTTATACAACAACTATTCACAACTCTAACTCACATTTCTCCCAATTGCTTATTTTGTGCCTCCAACTCTAAAATAACATACCGTGCCAATAAAACACTTACTAAAATTAAATCAATTTAATTTCAAACCCATACAGCGGTTGTTATCACAAGTGACTTTCTTCTTCTGGCTGAGGGGGCTCCCTGGATCGTCTTCTTCCTTTTACTGTGAATATGCTTCATATGAAAAGTTACCTTTGTTAGAGTCTTTCTCAATGGCAGTTACTCTGTTTCACTTGAAACTGCCTACCTCTGTTATACCCCAAACATCAGATTATATCATTGGTTCATTAATGGCAAAAGCTATAAATTCAAAGTCGATTGGATTTAAGTATCGAGGGGCATAATTTAAACTGATTGGTTAAATTGTCAAAACAGCAACTAACTCAGGTACCTGTTTCATATCCAATGTCACATATTTTCAATTTTTCATTACACTCTGAGACTGCTAGTTAGTCATTTGATAATAGGTATTTGTTAGCTCTCAGTTCAAGACAGCATTCACTCTTACTTAAAAGTACAGTGCACGTCTTCAACCTCATAACAACCAATGAAATTTTGTGTTAACCCTTGTGGATTTGTATGTTGCAAATTATGCGAATATCGCTGAAAATTGGCCCATTATATTTTGGAGGAAGATATGTTTTTAAGGTAACTGTGAATTGAAAAATAACAAAGAATACATTTAATATTTTTGAACAAATGTTGGGAATCATAATTGGCATTCGGGGAGGCATTTGATGCCATGTCTTTAAGTTAGATCATGCAGGAAGATTCTGTACATCAAACGTCACATAGATCCGAATGTGTTGCACATGAATAATCATTCCTAACAAGTAGTGCAAAAGTCGAGAGAAAATATAGCCTATTTATTCACGTTGTGCAGAAAACATAACCATAAGATGTTCAACAACGTTTTAAACAGTACTAGTATTTTGTTAAAGTAAAAGAAAAAAAAATCCAAAGCACAGGTTAGGTACAAATCATATCACAGAAACTGTTTATTAAACAAAATTGCTTTTGGGCCAGAGGATGGGTAATTGAGGCTAGACTATCTTTTTTCTTTCAATACTTCGCAAAGTAACTTAAACTCCTATAACTCGTTCGTAATTACTTCTTTTAATGCTGTCCACCATTTTTTTCACTTCCTGTGCTTTCAAAGTTAACAAATATACATAGGATCCTGAGGATTTCAACATTTTCAGAAATAGATCATTCAGGCAAAGTGGCCTGCCAACAACAATTTATACAATGAAACAGTATATATATGGAGGTGTGTGTGTTCATCATAGAACAAGCTGAAAAGATCTACAAAAACGTAATCAAATAGGTAATATATGAGGACAAAAATTTTTAAAGAGGAATGCTATACAAAAACGGAGCATAGGTAACCTATAGCAACTGATATACTGTTGACGAATACTGGCTCAAATTTGATTGAAAATTCAAATGAACCGGGATTTAGCATTTCACAGATTTTGTTTTAGATTTGGATATTAGAAATATGGATTTCGGCAAAATTATTTGAGAACAAGAATAGAAATGTTAGCTGGAGTTAATGTCACTGTTCATGTACCTCAATGGTAGGTGTGCAGGAGGGATTTGAGTGCTCAATGGCTCACAACTAATAGAACGTTGATAAAAATCCATCTGTGCTTTGGAAGTGCAAATTAAAGTATTCACATAGGGATGCAGGATAGTTTCAACATTAGATGGCCGAAGATATTGCCAGACTAAGGCCTCCGTATGGATTCGGGAAAGGTGTGCTCAAAAATGAAACGACTATGAGGTCATAAATTTGGTTCGGGAACATACAGCCTAACAAGTTTATGAACAAAGCGTTTTAATCTCATGGCTTTGCTAATTAGATCAATAGATTTAAAGATTTCAGAATGAAGCTCGGAGGACTTCCAAAATTGGAGTCCTATCTCTTAAAATTGGAGGAATTTCATGTTAATTTGTAATTGTACTCTGATACAGAGTCAGATAATCTAGCAAAATTGGGGCATCGAGGGTTGGGTGTTGGTACAGATGTCGATATTAAACATGCTATGAAAACAAGGACCATCCCGTCATATTGTGTCTCTAACGTCCAAATGAGAAGTTGATGAAGGGAAATTAGTCGACAAAACCTGAATCTAAAGGTTGAGAGGAAGAAACGAACCCGTTACCTGAAACTAACGCTAAAAAGAAAACAATGGCTGCAAACAAAGTTAGGAGTCCATTCCGAAAAAGATGTACTAAAGGAAAATAGAACTTTCAACAATGTAAAAGCGCAGGATTCAGATCCAGCTGGATAAACACAGGAAGTTAATCATATGCACAGTAATAAACGATAGAATTTCAGACTTTGAAAGAAGCATTGTGACTGCGGTTGCAGATTAATACATAATAAATTAACAGGAGACAGTAAGTATGACGTTATTGATAGTATGGGAAGCAATTTAAATGTTGCCAATATGATTAAGTTTCATGGAGAGAAAAAATACGTTGGAGATGAGAGTAGATTGCAAAGAGTAGTGGTTTTACTTGTATAAGTATGTAGTGACAGCAGATTTAACAGTAAGATGAAGCATATGAACAAAAAGGTCATAACTTAAATACTGGCTACTGTTTACTTGCAGTTTTGTGTGAATACAATCGAGGGAACACTCACAGAGTATCTTAGATAAGAGCTGTATTAGCTAAAACATTACAGAAGGTGAACAGAGTACAAGAACAAGAGAAAGATTTGAATGGAACATTTCCTAGTGAATTCAGGAAAGGGGACAACATGGTCCACAATGTTGATTCAAATTTCTCTATCTTAGTGGCTAAGGACAATTTTGAGATCTTTGAACCAGTCGAAGACGCTGGTGCTGGGAACAAGGGAGAAGGAACTGGAAAAGATGGTGTTCTGTCGAGGTGTGAAGCTAACATTTGTATTTGAAGACCATAATTTTTCAGTTATACTGAGCAGTCCTCATTGGAATAATGAGAAAGGCTATGACAAACTTCACTATTCCAGTCAGCTTCATTCCATCTTGCCTCAGCTAAAATCTTTTTTGGAGTTATATACTTGAGGTTAGTACGAGCGCTCTATCTCAACCTCGGTCATTGTCTGGGGCGTGGTGGCTTTCAAGTTAAACTTGCCAGCAGTCCTCTCTCTTTAGAAGATATCAGCTCCATAGTCCGCTGGGACTATCACGATTTTGCTTTACTTCAAAAGAAGATAGTCTGTTTGTAGATTTTCTGTTTGTAGATTTAGCAGCAGATGATTTTCTGTAATATTGCCAGGGGATCTTTTTTGAACAGATGAAATAGCACTTTCACTAATCAGTAAAATGTTTGACGTATGTCAAGTAGTAAGTAATCTGTTTTAGTGGCTTTGGAGGTCTTATCATTAAAATAAATAGGAAAGATTTTCTGCTGATTACTAATTGTTATTCAAATATTGATATATTCCTCTTCATTTTTCAGAGCTAATCGACTGTCAAGAAGTTCTGAAACAATTTGGTGAAGAAAACTGTTTTTATGCATGGTCGCATTTGTTCATAAGTGTCTACGTGTGATGAAATAACATTTTGGAGGACAATAAGACCATAACAGAAATGATCCTGTTTTGCCCTTCAATAGGATCACGCCTGATCTGATATTCCTTATGACAACTTGCCTGCCCTTTCCTGGCAACTCTCGATTCCCCTTCTGATCAACAATTTATTTATAGCAGCTTTAAGGACAAGGACCTCCCCCCACAAATCTCTGTAGTTAGAAGTTCCAAAAGTTCATAGTCCTTTGAATAAGGAAATTCCTCCTCAAATCAACCTTAATGTAAGGCCTGTTTATTATGAGATTGTGGCCTCTTGTTCAGGAGTTCTCCAATGGGGAAATCATGTTCCTGGTATTTAGCATGGCATGCCCCTTAAAATCATATTTGTTGCAAAGGGATCACCCCTCGATCTTTTAAAGTCTAGTGAATTAAGTCTCAAGTCAATTTGAACATTGGGAAAGTGTTTCACATCAAATATATCCTATTGAACCTTCTATGAATGTCTACTAATAAATGACAGTTTTCTTTAATTAAAAAAACCTATTCCCAGTGCTTCGACGTGTTTTCACCAGCACCTAGTACCGTTACACGCAGGCTTCCCTACTTTTATTCATGAAAATCCTTGATATGAGGGCCAACATTTCAGTAACGTTCCTGAGTATGCAATACTTCTGAAAGGCAGTATCAATTCACTTATTAATGTTTTATTGAAAGGAAGTTCTGGGTAAGCACAAGCTTCATGCTTATGTGTGGGCCACTGCAAGAAAAGATTCCAATAGTTCTCAGCACAATGCTCGTACAAATACTATTTGATTAAAATGCTGCAGGTGCTAAAATTGTAATTGGTGGAACCAACCATGAAAACCTACATAGCAACACCAAATGCTCTATTAAAGCAGGCAAATAAATAAAGTTAACAATGTCTGGAAACATCATACCAGTACCGATTATTGGAACGAAATGTTCCTATCTATATTTTAGCCTTTCCTGAAAAAAGTATAAACACAAAAAATGTGGAATCATATTGTGTTAATTTATGTGTAATAAATGTGGCATTAAAAATGAATAAAAGTTCGAAGCTCTTATCTGGTGCAGATAAATAGAAATAATGCAGTGGATGTACTGTAATTGCAATTATTTGGTCGCACATTTGTTACAATCTCAAAAAAACCCCAAAAGGAACAGATACAAGTGCATGAGAAGGAACCGAATAGCATGGATTACGTTTTGGACTCAGCTTGTGTAACAAAATAAAACAGAATTGACGTTGCATTTGAGTTTGAAAATGGCAAATATTTGGATTAATATTAAGGCTTCAACTGTGTCAAATCTACATTTAGCAATCAGCAATTCTGTGCATTGCGCACAAATTCGCTGCTAAGTGGAAAAACAAAGTTTGCGGACACAGTGGAATGGACAATCTAAATGAGTTGTTTAAATAGAAAACAGACGGACCAGTATTTTGGAAACTGAGAGGTTTACCAATTTTAGGGAAGGGATCTCAAATTAGAATCCGACTCCAATGGAAAGAAAATGTCAAATTCTGCAATTCAGTACACCTTGGTGTATGAATGCATGAATCACAAGCTTCCGGAAATGATTGTCGCAAGATCTGACGGAAATATTCAATCTCCATTTACAGGTGCAAGGCTTGATTGGGGAAAGTTGACGTTGCTTTGTTAGAGGAAAGGTTTTTCCTAATAAAGTTTATTTAGTTTTTCCTTGGATTGAATAGATGTGTAGATGTGCATAGCAGAATTAATATAGTTCGTGTGGATTTAAACAAAAACGTTGAAAATGTCTGACAAGGCAGACTGATGGAGAAAGTAAGAGCACTTCGGTTCCAGGGTGACTTAGCAGGATAGATTCAAAGTTCACTGAGTGATTCGTGATGCATGTAATGGTGGAAAGATGTTTGTGCAATTGAGGGCCAGTTTTCAGTTGCATACAAAAGAAATGAGTGCGAGATCCCCTAATTTCGTGACATCAATCATCAAAAAAACTGATATTTCGGTGGGTGTGGCAGTGGAAGTTTGCAGATGACAAAAAGGCGAGCCAGGTGGTTCATAGTGAAGTAAAGATCAAAGAAGGGTTGGAAAGTGAACAGATCATTAGCACATCAATTTTAAACTTGAAAAGTATGACGAGACAAAATTTCGAAAGATGTAACAAGATAATGAATGACAGGGCAGTAGGAATCTCAGTCGAACAAAGGATTTTTTTTATATTCGTCCAAGGATCACTGAAGGAAGCAGGAAACTTTAAGACAGTAGTTAATAGATTGAGAGAACATTTGCCTTTATAAGTCATAGTTCAAAAATCATGCAATACCAAGTTATTTGGAAACAAACCTGTTAAAATATAACCTGGTATTGTGCGTTTTATTTTACCTTTGTCCACCTAGTCCAATACCAGAACCTCTACATAATTTATAACTCATGTCATATATTACAAGAGCAGGGACGTTTAGTTGGAGATGTACTGAACTTTGGATTGGTAATAGATGGAGGACGGTGTGTGGACCTGTCACCACATCATAGGATGGACGTGTTTGGGCCAGAGGTGATGCAGAAGAGATCCACCGGGGTAGTGCCTGATTTGGAATTTTTTTTTAGCTTTAAACACGCTCTGGAAAGCTTCTAGTGTTTTTTTTTAGAACACAGGAGATTAAGGTGGCATTTCATTTAGGCATGCGGGTTTATGAATGAAAGAGAAAATAAATGCTTCCCTTCGGTGAAGGGACAAAATGATGGCTTAATTTTATTGTTATGCAAGTGAGAAGGTTTGGGGTAAAGCACTAGGATTAAATTGATGTCATATGAGAAACCGTTTGAGCAGATTGGTACCTGTTATAGACCAGGCCAAGCCCCTCAAAACATTTCAAGAAGATACCCCAGACTCTAATTTTTCTAGTTGGTTTAAGCAGGTGAGAGTAGATATTCCAGGCGTGTTGCAGCTGGACCAACCATTCAGTTTTAAAATAAAGAAAATTTATTTGTACGTGAACAAAAGAAAACGGTATTTGGAATAACCACGACCATTGGAAACCCCAATTGACATTATCGAGATAAATGATGATGTTCCAAATACTTGCAATATCCCAGAGAACACCCTTTGGCAAAGAAAACGTTAAATCAAACACAGGTTCTGAAAGTACAAATATCAGGAAGAGAAAGGATCAGCATGGAGGTATTTATTTGATCAGCAGACTCATAAACTGATTGTTTGCTAAAGCTAAACCAAACCAATCCCTGAACTTGGAGAATTGACCACTCCTCTTTTATTGTACAAGTGTTCTAAAAGAAAGACTTAAGTGCATTCTCAAGTAGATAACCCAAACATATTGCAACCTTTGACTTTATGGCCCCTCTGAGAAACAAACAAGGACAACCTAACCTTTTTAAAGGAATAGCAGCACCACACAGCAAGCATATTGTAGTTTTAACAGAAACAAACCTAACTGCATTGAGACGTGCAAGATTCGGAGATTTCTTGACGGGGTAGGTGGTCAGATGAATTTCTCAACGAAGCTAGAATCAACATGAGCAAACAATTTTAAAACAAGGTATCTGTTAAATAAGATGGAGTTCTTCTCTTCACAGTTGAGTAATGTTGGAAATTACGACAACACAAAACACAGAAACATTCTGAATGCTGTGTACAACATATTTTACATCAACAAAAGAATTAACTTTTTTGGTGTTCAGATAAGGAAGTGGATTTCCTGGGATAACAATGTTAGCCATAATCTTGTGGAATGTATGACGAATAGCGGGCCAATTGTTCAAATTCTATTTCTTCTTCATAAGTTCCTACTAAACAAATCCACACATTACTGAAACTTGTGCTCACTCTTTGCATTGCCATTCTTTGATGTTGTGCTGGAACCTCGGAAGGGACTTCATCATTCATTATCCATACTTTATTATCTTGTGTAATTGTTTGTTTCTAATAAAAAAAGAAACACACTGAATATAATTCAACAAATCTTAATTCTACTAGATAATAAACCAGCAAGGCACGCTAACAATCAATAACTAATCCTTGTAGAATTACAAGTAGATGCCTCATGTCGAAGTCCAGATTAATATTATGTTCAGTGATATGTTTCATCATGTTAACTTGATATTTTCTTCCTCCCTGACCGATTCACAGAAGCTACAAAACAAGGTGAGCATTAGCAGATCACAAGAAAATTGTAAGCACGAGCACAATAGGTTATTCGAACATTTTGCGCTATTTCAAATGGTGCCAGAGACCCGTCTACTATCTTTTCTGTTATTTTCATTATTGTTGTTGTTATTATTATTAATAATATTATCGTTATTATTATTATTGCTGTTGTTGTTGTTGTTGTTGTTATCATTCTGGAGCCCGTCTATGAAATCCCATTTCAACGTATGCAGCAAAATACAGCATTAAAAACTTTATTTCTATCTATTTTACTCCATTAGTTTCATGCCTAAATCTATCCTTCCCTCCACATTTCTTTTATTCAGGTATTTCGTAGTTCCACACTCGATGGTGAATAGTTTAGCTGTCTGTGAGGTTATCATTCCATAAGACTCAACCTGCTTGCCTAACCGTCTTATTACTTCTATATCTGTGTATCTTTTCATACATTATCTGTTGCGAGCAATTGTGTCAACCTCCTCTAGATCTGAGCAAAACACTTTTACATTCCAGAACTCAGCGACTGTCAAGATGCCATTAAGGACTTGAGTGAGCGAAGCACATTTAATACCATATTACATTTTGAAGAAAGCATTTAATACCTAATCAAATACAGTTCCACTGTGATTCCAAAATGTTACAGAAATAAACAAAACGTATGACCATTGATGAGATATAATTTTTATGAGCAATAAAGCAGTTCGATTTTTTTCTGAAAACCAGGAGTCAAAATGCATCATACAAAACTCTATCAAAATCAGTATTTCCATTAATCAGTTAATAATCATTCATAGTATACGCATTAGTTATAATAATGTGGAAAGGAATCCTGTGTTTTAATACTGCTCATCGTTAGAATCGAATGAAGAAGCTAATGTAAGTGTACAACATTCTGTTGTATTGACTGCATTTGAATATGAGGTGGTTATATAATGTATTTCATCTTTAACATCATTCATTTTATAGTCAATCACACATGATTTAAACTATTGGTGGAGATTGTGCATGCATGCACAGCAAGTATTGCTAATGCTGGAAATCTAAAGTCAAAACAAAGTGACAATTTGTCGGAGAAATTCAATGGATCTGAGAGCATCCGTGGAGAGAGAAAGTGAGGTACTTCTTCCCAATCTAGTATAATTCTTCTTCATAATAGATGGCATTAAAAAAGGAAATCATCCACGCTGTTGACAAAAGGAAAGGGACTGTAATGGAAATAATGATTGACAGACTCAAAGAGAAAGTAAAGGGAATTCTGATTGGAACAGAAAATTGATGTCGATGCACAATAATAACTAATGCTAGTTGCGAGCAGTAGAAAGTAGGGAGGTGGCGGGGGAGGGGAGCGGTAGTGTAGAGTTTGGAGTGTATATAATGCAAGTGTCGCATTTTGTTTCTGGCCTGATCTTTTTGAATAAAATTTTGAATGCTGAAGCATGCTAACATAAAAGTTGTCGTGCTTTTGCAGTGCGGGTGCACTTTTAGTCAGAGTAAAACAGAAATTTTAACATAGTGGATAACATGAAGATAGCATGATGTTTAGGAATGGAAAGCCAGGGGAGGCGGAGCCCATTTTCTTGGGGAGAAAGTGGATCTTTTCCACGAAGAGTTTAGCAATTCTATCTTTCATCTCAACATTGTTTGCAGTGGATACAGTGGACGCGTTGGACAAAATTGAAAAAAAAAACAAGTAAAAGCAAGTCACTACTTCATTTGGAAGATTTTTAGGGGCTTTTTACAGCAACAATTGAGACAATCAAGGAGCAAATGCCTTGTTTACATGGTATTAACTTTGGTGTAAATGACATATTTGCCACTGTCTTCAGCAATCATTCATATCCATTCTGCACTATATCATTCCACAATCATTAGCAATCCTGTTTTTTTCCACGTGAACACGCTCGTCATTCCATCCACTTGCTTGTCCTCCCACTTCGTGAACATCATAATTGCAATTATTTTATAGTCCACCATTTACAAGGAAGAGTACAATGATACACAAAATCTTAACGCTACTTCTCACTTCATTGCAGCTGTTTGGAATTGGCAAAGCACTTACTTTTTCTATCTCTGGCTTCATTTCACTAGTTGTGAGTAATATGGAATTAGTAGCTGTGCTAACCTGTCACACGCATTAAATTTGTTTTTTGTTCAATATTAAAAGAATGCAAGGATCAAGCCCTTCAGAATAACTTGACAGTAATAAAGAAAAATTGCGCGATCTTGTACCTATTCACTAATTCTTGTTTGATCTACGTAGTGTTCCCATGCAAATCACCAACAGATTTCAATATTTTATTTTTGTTTCTCCATAAGAGAAATTATCAACGACCAGTTAGTAGAGAAAGGACTGTTGATTGTATTCTTAACATGGGCCCGTTCATGAAATAATAAATGTTGTCCATATTCAGGTCTTTTGCATTAAGGTTAATGTGCAACGTATATTGATTTTGCACTAATTAGGCGTTTGGTAGATATCTAGCACAATTACAATTTCTGCTATATTCTTTATGTTTTCCACAGACAAGGTTAAACAAGGTAAGAAGATGCCAGCACTAAATATTTATCTGTAACTGAAGAACTTGGAATTTGTGGCCAAAACCTATCTCTCCAAGACTTCACTGTTGATGTATCTGCAAGTTGTTTCTGTCAATCAGTTCACCAGGAGCTCTGTGAAGAACGAACTGTAAATGTGTTTTGAACCACATTCCATTCACATTATCATTTTAGGTTTGTGACTTCAGCAATATGTCGTCTAGCTGTGAGAAGTATTTGCTAGTAGTTATGCTCATCTAACTTTTATTTCCTCCCTTGACAACGTGATATTTCTGCTAAACGTGTCAACATTTGTCCCCATGTGGCCTTATTGTGCAACATTTCCTGTTGCCATTAATAACATGTTGGTTTTTTTGCGTGGATTTACTACAACACGTTGCCTGTTGAAGACAAACTCCAATTCCTTTGGTATTCCCTTCATTTATTCTGAGCTTCAACCTTATGTAGCCAAATGTAATTATCCAAATCTTCATGCGCAGGACAGTTCAAAGTTTTTCCAAAGTATTACACTATTTTGGAGAATATAAGGCTTCCCAAACAAAACGAAATATCCATTTTAATGCAACTATCATAGAATGAATTGCGTAATGTGATTCTTACAACATATTTACAATCCATTACCATGACGTTATCCTATCCTTGAACGATGCAATCCATTTTTCTAATTTCCAATGAAATCCATTTCTAATCCTGTACTTTCTTAGCTGATGCATTTATTATACTTCATAATATTTCCAGTGGCATCATATCTATGTGTAGCATATAAATGATTTTACATGGGAACGTTTCTGCTTGCTTACCAAATCCTGAACACATGCAATTCTGAAAACAAAGATCAAATAGATGACCTGTGATGTTTTCTCTGCAAGAGTAAAACACTCTGTCCATGTAACAAAATTCCCATCGCATGGTCCAAAGGAATGAACAAGCTCAGTATTCGAGAATTTTATGAGGTGTTCCAGTTGCAGCCGAGTCAAAGTTTCATTCAGATTATTATAAATCACTTGATTTTATTTCAAACTACTCTCTTTATATCACCTAGGTTCCTATGTAGCTTCATAAACACTTTCTCGATCTCCAAGTTAGTTTCAAGAATTTGTATGCATCCTTCATGCCCATACATCTGTCAAAGATCACTGTATGGGTCACCCCCCCTTTTCAATTCTCTTCTACTTCATTTTTTTTCATATTCCCAAAATAGCAACTCTTCCAATCTCACGCTACGAACTTCCCTATGCAAGGGATTTCCCCACTGCACTGGGGTGCCCAAAAAGTATATTATCTTCAAGTTCACCTGTTTTCTTCCTTGTCTGCATCAAGTACAAAAATTTAAAGTTCGCACACAATTAAAAACCAAAAGAACTGTGGTTGCTGCAAATCAGAAACAGAAACAGAAGTTGCTGGAAAAGTTCAACAGGTTTGTCAACATCTGTGAAGAGAAAAAAATTTAACATTTCGGGTCCAGTTTTTATTTCATGTTTAACTCAGTACCACATATCTTCTCAACATTCCCACGTTGAAGAGGGTTTGCTCCTCTCTCCGAAGGAATTTCTATTCCTTTTTTTTCTTGACAACCGACGTTAATTTCACTGTCAGTCCAGGTGTTTGGTCACGTATTTGCTGAAACTCGCTTCCCTCGGGATATCACATTCCTCAGTGAATGCCTGCAGCTCCGCACACGAAGTGGATTCTAAATGAAATTTCATCTTTTGTGCTTTGCATCCACCCAGGGTCCCACGTCTTTCCATGATGATTACAATTAGCTTTGTTTGCCACATCCTGAGATCCACACTTAGCGCAACGTGCTAAACCTCAACCTTTCTTTCCCGTTCTTACGAGGGTCACTGGACATAAAACTTTAACGTTGATTTCTCTTCACAGCTGCTTCCAGAGCTGGTGAGCCTTTCCAGCAATTTGTATTTTCATTTGGCACGCGCAGTCGTTTGCCAAATATGCATGTTGTATTTAATTTAGGAACTTGTCAGGTTTTACTTAAAAAAATTGATCCATTATTGAAAATTAATTTGTCCATTTTCTGAATTGCAGAACTAACCAACTGCCACTCAGCTCTAAAAGAATTAGGTGAGCTATATATATATATATATAATTGATATTTAACTTGAGAATGAAAATGGGCAGTGATGTTGCAAATACCTGACATACAGTCATTTCAATGCAAATCCATTGGCTTGAATGCAAAATAATAGGTGTTATGCAACGCAAGGCAGTTTGCAGCCAACACCCATTCAGCCCAAACTAAATTTCTCATACTCCCCGACACAAACATTACTAACATTGGAAAACACACCTGTTACTCATTCCTGTTCGGTGACATCAATGAAGGTATACTATCACGTCTATCAATTTAGCATTCGGATGATAACATTGTCCATGTCGTGGGGTATTGGTTAAAACCATCTTTTCTTTTGCTTTTGTTATGTGTTTTAAACAGAAGACAATCTCAAATCAAAAGTTAAAGGTAGCTAAGAAAAAGAACCACTGAATAAAACCTGATAATTGTTTTTTGTTTTTGCCAAATTGTTTCTATGCCTGATGTAGGAGTGCCTCGACTTATTAGTGCTGTTTGCTAAAACAAGATTACAAGTGTTAACACAGGAGCTACTTTACAAATTGATTGCTACTTTGAATACTGAATTGTGCATAATCGTTTTACAGCAAAATCCAATTTAGAATCAATCTATCTATCTATCCAGTCCTACCTATCTATCTATCTATCTATCTATCTATCTATCCATCTATCTATCTATCTATCTATCTATCTATCTATCTATCTATCTATCTATCTATCTATCTATCTATCTATCTATCTATCTATCTATCTATCTATCTATCTATCTATCTATCTATCTATCTATCTATCTATCTATCTATCTATCTATCTATCTATCTATCTATCTATCTATCTATCTATCTATCTATCTATCTGTCTATCTATCTGTCTGTCTATCTATCTATCTATCTATCTATCTATCTATCTATCTATCTGTCTATCTATCTATCTGTCTGTCTATCTATCTATCTATCTATCTATCTATCTATCTATCTATCTATCTATCTATCTATCTATCTATCTATCTATCTATCTATCTATCTATCTATCTATCTATCTATCTATCTATCTATCTATCTATCTATCTATCTATCTATCTATCTATCTATGTGTCTGTGTGCCTGTCTGTCTATCTATCTACCTACTTGTCTACTTATCTACCTACCTGTCTATCCATCTGTCTGTCTATCTATCTACCTGTCTATCCATCTACCTTTCTATCTATCTGTCTGTCTGTAAGCTGACCAAAATATGAAATGGTGTGTTGAACATGCATTCAGTTTTGAAGCCTTCAAATATGAACGTTGTGCAAGTTGAAGTCCAAACATGCTGCATAGTATTCATTGAGATTCAATGTCCTGTTCCGTGCTTAGCTACATGAGTAAATGAACGTTCTGCGTTTTTCAATCAAAAAGAAGTAACGACTAGCACGAAGAGGTTACAAAAAAAAGTATTTGCTCCATTTCAATCAATTGTTAATGAGCCAGTTGCATTGCATGATGTGTGTATTCTGCTGCTCAAAACACATTGATGCATGATGAATAGTGTTTACACCCTTGCTATTTCCATTAATTCACCAATACACTACATGTTTTGCTATGTGATAGTGAATGTGAGCGTGAATATTTGGGGCCGAAATAAATATCAGGACAGTATTAAGATTAATCAAGACACAATGCAAATTAATTTTCTGACATGACATAAGTAGGCATTGAATATACACATCAGGATAAAGTCAGTAGAATGTGCTGAAATTAAAATTCACTTACATTTTTGCGTTTCAATTTGCCAGAGCTCGAAGCATGCAAAGAAGCAGAAAAGGAATTAGGTACTATATTATGTGTGTGTATATGGATATATATCTATCTATAAATATATATATATATATATATCATGACATGGTTCATTCAGCTGCCCATGCTCGAACGTGCAGAAACTAATTTCAATCTTTCTACCGTTGCTTCCTAAACTCTACAGTAAATCACCCCATACTCTCATGACTGCGACAGAATATTTCTAGCAGTTGGGTTACGAATTGAGATAGCCTGAATGAGAGTCATAGTCATAGAAATGTACAGCACAGAAATAGACCCTTCAGTCCAACTCGTGCATGCCGAGCAGATATCCCAACTCAATCTTGTCCCACCTGCCAGCACTCGGCCCATATATCCCTTCAAACCCTTCCTATACATATACCCATTCAGATGCCTTTTAAATGTTGCAATCATACAAGCCTCCACCACTTCCTCTAGCAGCTCATTCCATACACGTACCACCGTCTGCTTGAAACAAATGCCTCTTAGGTGTCTTTTATATCTTTCTCCTCTCACCCTAAACCTAAGCGCGATAGTTTTGGACTTCCCCACCCCAGAGAAAAGACCTTTTCCATTTACCCTACCCATGCCCCCCATGATTTTATAAACATTTCGGCTCTCCAGGGAAAATAGCTACAGCCAAATCAACTTCTCCCTATTACACAAACCCTCCAACCGTGGCAACAACTTTGTAAACATTTTCTGAACTCTTTCATGTTTTACAACATCTTTCCGATAGGAAGGAGACCAAAATTACACACAATGTTCCAAACGTGGCCTAACCAATGTCCTGTACAGCTGCAACATAACCTCCCAACTCCTGTACTCAGTACTCTGATCGATAAAGGAAAGCATTCCAAACGCCTTCTTCACTATCTTATCTAATTGTGACTCCAGTTTCAAGGAGCTGTGAACCTGCACTCCATGGTCTCTTTGTTCAGCAATGCTCCCTAGGACCTTATCATTAAGGGTGTGAGTCCTGCTAAGATGTGCTTTTCCAAAATGCAGCTCCTCGCATTTATCTGAATTAAACTCCATCTGCCACTTCTCAGCCCATTGGACCATCTACTCAGTATCCCGTTGTAACCTGAAGTAACCTTCTTTGCTGTCCACTACACCTCCAATTTGGGTGTCATCTGCAAACTTACAAATTATAACTCTTACGCTCATATCAAAAGCATGTATGTAAATAATGAAAAGTCGTGGACCCAGCATCAATCCTTGTGGCACTCCACTGGTCACAGGCCTCCAGACTGAAAAAAAAAACGTCCACCTCCCCCCCTTCTATATTTAAGCCAGTTCTGTATCCAAATGGCTAGTTCTCCCTGTATTCCATGCGACCTAATCTTGCTAAACAGTCTCGCATGGGAACCTTGTCAACTGCCTTACTGAAGACCATATAGATCACGTCCACTGCTCTGCCCTAATCAATCCTCTGTGCTACTTCTTCAAAACGTTCTATCAAGTTTGTGAGACATGATTTTCCACGCACAAAGCCATTTTGACTGTCCCTAATCTGTCCTATCTTTTCCAAATACATGTACATCCTGTCCTTCGTGATTCCCTCCAACAACTTACCTACCGTCGGCGTTAGGCTCACTGGTCTACAGTTCCCTGGCTTGTCCTTACCACCCTTCTTAAACAGTGGCACCACTTCCGCCAACCTCCAGTCTTTCAGCACCTTTCCTGTGACTATTGAATATTCAAATATCTCAGCAAGGGGTCCAGCAATCACTTCCATAGCTTCCCTCAGCATTCTAGGGTACACCTGATCAGGTCCTGGGGATTTATCCACGTTTATGCGTTTGAAGACATCCAGCACTTCCTCCTTTCTAATATGAACATATTTCAAGATGTCGCCATCTACGTCCCTACATTATATACTTTCCATGTCCATTTCCACAGTAAACAATGATGCAAAATACTCGTTTAGTATCTCTCTCATCTGCTGCTCTTCCACACAAAAGGCCGCCTTGCAAATGCCTGAGGGGTCCTATTCTCTCCCTAGTTACCCTTTTCTCCTTAATACATTTGTAAAAACACTTTGGATTCTTCCTAACTCTATTTGCCAAAGTTATCTCATGTCCCCTTTTTGCCCTCCTGTTTTCCTTCTTAAGTATACTCCTACTGCCGTTATACTCTTCTAAGAAGTCATTTCATTTATCTTTTGTATATCTGATATATCTTCCTTCATATTCTTAAACAAACCCTCAATTTCTTTAGTCACCCATCATTCCCTATACCTACCAGCCTTTCCTTGCACTCGAACAGGAATTTCCCATCTGTGAACTCTCGTTATCTCATTTCTGAAGGCTTCCCATTTTTCAGCCGCCATTTTACTTGTGAACACATGCCCCCCCAATCAGCTTTTGAAAGTTCTGACTAATACCGTCAAAATTAACTTTCCCCCAAATTAGAACTTCAACTTTTAGATATGGTCTATCCTTTTCCATCACTATTTTAAGACTAATCGAATTACGGTCGCTGGCCCCAAAGTGCCCCACTGACACCTCCGTCACCTGCCCTGCTTTATTCCCAAGAGTATTGCACCTTCTCTAATAGGTGTATCCACATATTGAATCAGAAAATTTTCTTTTACACACTTGTACATAAATTCTTCTCCTTCTAAACTCTTAACGCTATGGCAGTTTTAGTCTATGTTTGGAAAGTTAAAATTCCCTACCATAACCACCCTATTATTCGTTAAGATACCTGAGATCTCCTTACAAATCTGTTTCTCAATTTCCATCTGGCAATCACGTGATATCCCTTTCTTATTTCTCAGTTCCACCCAAATACCTTCTATGAATGTATTTCCGGGAATATGCGCCCTCAGTACATTTGCAATGCTATGCTCTATCAAAAACGCCGCTCCATCTCCTCTCTTGGCTCCCTTTCTGTCCTTCCTGTAGCAAATGCATCCTGGAACATTAAGCTGCGTGTCCTGTCCATCCCTGAGCCACGTTTCTGTAAATGCTATAACATTGCAGTCCCATGCTTGTAACCATGCTCTGAGTTCATCTACCTTCCCTGTTCTCCCTCTTGCATTGAAATAAATGCAGTTAATTTATCAGTCCTACCTTGTTCACTGCGTGGTCCCTGCCTGCCCTGATTCGCTTCTTATCTCGTCTGTACCTGTCTCAGATTGATGTCTTGCCTCACTATCTCCCTCTCTTCCACCTTAATAGTTTAAATCCTCCTGAGCAGCTCTAGCAAATCTCCATGTCAGTATATTATTCCCCTTCCAATTCAGGTGCAATCTGTCCTTCTTGTACAGGTCACTTCTACCCCAGAAGTAATTCCAATGATCCAGAAATGTGAATGCTTCCCCCTTACACCAGCTCCGCAGCTATAGATTCATCTGCTCTATCCTCATATTCCTACCCCGACTAGTTCGAACACCTGGAGTAATCCAGATATTACTACTTTTGAGCATCTCATTTTAAAATTCCTGCCTCACTCTCAACATTCTACCTTCAGAATCTCATCCTTTTGCCTTCCAATGTCATTGGTTCCAATATATACAATGACCTCCTGCTGGTCTCTCTCACCCTTGAGAACATTCTGCAACCCTTTCAGAGATGATCCTGTTCCTGGCACGGGGGAAGGCAATGCACCATTCAGATTTTTCGCTGCTGGCACAAGAAACGTCTATCTGTACCTTGGATTAGGGAGTCCCCTAACATAATTGATCTCTTGTAACCCGACGTACCCCTCATTGCATTAGAGTCAGTCTCAATACCTGGAACTTGGCTGTTCTTGCGACATTCTCCTCAGAATCATTAACCACCTACAGTTTCCAAAACAGCATATTTGCTTGAAATGGGGATAGCCACAGAAGACTCCTGCACTACCTGCCTATCTCTCTTACCTTACCTGGAGTTAATCCATCTATATGACTGTATCTACAACTTTTCTCCCTTCCTATAACTGCCATTCATCACATCCCCTTGCTCTTGTAAATTCTTCATTGTCTTTAGCTATCTCTCCGACTGATCCATTCGATCTGATAGGATTCACAATCAACGGCATTTATTGCAGATATAATCCTCAGTAACACGCAAACTCTCTCTGAACTCCCACATCCGACAAGAAGAGCATATCACTCCACTAAAGGCCATTTTTGCTTCTTCCAATCTACAGACCTAGAAAATTGCACTATATCATTCCTCTAGAACAACACTGCTTCAGGTTAACTTAGTAATTTTGGCTTATATCTTTAAATTTGATCAAGAGACATAGCTCAATAAAGCATATAATCGAGAAAGAACCCGCTCTACTCACTACTACACACTTTCTGCAAGCCCACACTTAAACATATTTATTTATCTGTTTCTGTACTGTGACCTCTCCCAAACAGGTTCCGTCAAGATTAGTTATGAATTTCACTGTTTGTTAATTTTCCCAGACACACTCTTATGTCCAGCGATACATGAATTCAAACAGCAAAGGCAGTGACTCCGCAGGTTCACTGCTGCATCAGTTAACAGTGTGGGTTTCTGCACTGACCTCACTATATGCTGCCTTTGTCTGTTCCTCTCCCCTTTAAAAGGGCTATTCTTTGACTTCCTTTTTTCTCGAAATTTTCAAAACAACGCACTAGCATATAAAGCAGTAATTGCTGCTCCTGGAATTCGTAGAAATCACCTCCAACACCTAAAATACCTCAAAAAAGTACAATCAGTCTGTCTCAACCAATCAAATATTGTCATATTCAATGCCCAATCTCCTGTCAACAATTAGTCTCGAATAAAATATTTTTCGGTTCTGTAAGTTAATTAAATCACTGGATGTAATCTTATGGTAGCATCAAGCTAATGGAAGATCCCTAGATAAATATCCACAACAACTTACGGCAGGTGCCATGGGATAATTCAGTGATGAAACCTGTTACGTAGTTAGAAGCTACATTTTGAAGTCCAACTACAGCAATACATAGCATAGTAATATCCATCATGAAATGATCCAATATTAAATTTTCCAGCATGCACCAAAACCATCCAGTTAGAGAGGGAGAGATTTTTTTTCAGTGAGATGACAAGAATACATTGGAGATTCTGTTGTTATAATCTATATGTTACAATATGTATATCAAGCACATCAATTCTGTCTCCTGGTGCGTGTGATATGCTTGGTATATATGGATCAGTTTGGTGCTTATAACACAAAGCATCGACTTCTTCTGCTGTTGGGATATATTTTGAATGTGGTTCCTCGCCCTACCATCCATGGGTCTAATAATGTTAACAATTGGTCTGCGTTGCCACCGGAAATTCATAAATAAGGAACGAATTGCATCACTATGCACGCATTTGTCTTAACATTATAGAGAATTATAGGCAGGTTGCTATAAAGTAATACTTCTGCAAATTATGTTTTATATAAATGTATCTTTAAGGATGCAAACGCGTTAAAAATTATTTAATCATCCTATTTTATTTCTTCTAAAAGGAGAAAAGCTGGAAAGCAAAACGAAAGGTAATAGTATAACTATGCACTGATCTAAATAGAAGAACGTTTTTGTGCCGTTTTACGAATATAATTTCACCTCATATAATTCACGAATGAAGGCCTTTTCTTCTCCTTAAATTTCAAAGATACTAATGCAAATATCTCCTGAAATGTGTTTGTCACATAACATAAAGATTCAGCTTGCGTTGACAATCAATTTTAAATTAAATAACATTAGCTATCAAATAGTAAGAAACTGAAAACGAAAACCAGGAGGAACTTACCGATTAAATTAATCTTTGGAAAGTGGAATTTATTGCTGTATGCTTATTTTAAGGAAACATACAAGTTTGGTAAAGAAATAAAGGAAGGCTAAACTTAAAGAATGAGATAAATTAGTCGAAGCAGGGACTCAATCGTGTTATATGAACAGTTATACTTCATGCTGTACTTGTGGAGAAGAAAAAGTGAGCATTTTGAGTTGTGGATGCCCCTTTCCTGGAATTGAAGTGCTTTGGAACATGATCATTTACATCTTCTCAATAAAAAGGAGCTGCAAGTTGGTGGAATGGCCCACTACGAAATCAAAGTAGACAGCTAATTCTGGTAGACAATTTGCATAGACTGCAGAAGAAAGGATTTAGCTGATTGGACCTTCACAGGCTTTTTTACAGAACGTCAGTGCCCGTTTCCAGACCCCTGCATTTTTTCTTCCCGAATCGGTGTGCTCTATTTGCATCAAAATGGTCTCGAAATGTCCTCTTCGACTGTTAAATTGAACTTGAGATAATC
Source organism: Chiloscyllium plagiosum (assembly GCF_037043375.1). Lineage (NCBI taxonomy): Eukaryota > Metazoa > Chordata > Chondrichthyes > Orectolobiformes > Hemiscylliidae > Chiloscyllium > Chiloscyllium plagiosum. The sequence goes on from NW_028270176.1 coordinate 12,961,327, forward strand.
ACATTTCATGGCAGTACATACGAGGATATGTTTTCAGAGCAGGGTAAGCATCTGGCACCTCCAGCCTGCTCTGGAAGTCAATGAGATCATGGCTGATCTGTTTTTGTCGACTCAGCTCCAGTTAACCATCTGCGCACCACAACTCTTAATTCATTTACTGGTGAAATATCTATATTTCCCTTAAAAAAATTCAAGAAGTAGCCACAACCACTTCACTGGGTGGGGAGTTCCAGAAATTCACAACTATTAGGGGTAAGAAATTCCACATCAGTTCAATCGTAAATCAGCCCACACTCCTATTTTGACTCTATGCTCCCTATTTCTAGTTTCACCCGTATATGCTTATGTTTTATCTATTCCTCTCATAATTGTAGAGGTTTCTATCATATCCCCCTTCGTTCTTCTAAATTTCAATGTGTAGAGTCTGAGTCCACTCAATGGCACCTCCTAAGTAAAGCCTCTCAATTTCAGAATTAACATCCGATGCACCTCCTCCAGCGGTTCTTTGTCAATTAATATTCTTTGTCAAGTAAGCAGACCACAACTGCCTGCAATAATCCAGGGTGCGGCCTCAGCAGAACCCTATATAGCTGCAAAGTAACTTCCCTATTTTTAAACTCTATCCCTCTACTAATGAAGAATAATATTCCATTTTCCATTGTACTATTGACTGGGTCAGCAAGTGTTTTTTCCCCACATTTGCTTGCTTCTTTTGCACATCAGTGGTCTTTCTTCCTTCATCCATTTACGCAGAGAAACAGCTTTTCACTGTCTATCCTATCCAGCCGACTCATTATTTCGGATCCTGTATAAACTCTAATCCCAGCCTCCTTCTCTCAAAGTAAAACAGGACCAACCACTTCAATAGATCCTCATATTGGAATTTTTTCATTGCTCTAACCGTTATTTTAAATCCTTTCTGCACTGTGTTCAAAGAAATCCAACCTTCCCACCAATATAGTGCCCATAACTGAACACAATATTCCGGCTGAAGTCAAACAAATGTAAACAGGTTCAACATCATCTACTGCGATTGAACTGTATGCCCCATTCATAAAATAAAGGGCACTGTAATTTTGGCAAACTGGTTTCCCCTGCTTTACAGCCACATTCAAAGCTGTATGTGAAAACTCATTCATGCCGCACTGTTCCAGAAACACTTTCACAACGCTCCACTCTTGTTCATATTATTTTCCAATGTTCTTGCAAGCAACGTTATTCAGACCTATATTTCTGTACAGTGGAAATAATCTGACACCAAGCCACTCATTAGTTACAGATAGTAACAGATAGTTACACAATGTAAATTGGTTTCACCCAGTACATTTCAGTGACAGAAACAAATGTCAATTCCAAGCACGATTTTCATAAGAAGTAACGAATCAAGTTTTATGACTCAAAAGGAAAGTTACCTCACTGTATTAAGCTATTTGTAAAACTGCTGAGGTAAAGATAAATGCTGACCTGTTTGAGCAACATTATTTAAATAATATATTATATTTTTCCTTGTTAGAGTTTGAAGACTTTCAGGCGAAGTGCAGTGAGTAATTAAAGATACAACAGAAGGTTTGATGTGTATTCCCGACTTAAGAAAAATAACTTGTTGAACCGGAATTTCATGTGAACGTATCATTGTTGAAATTGAAAATTTCTGAAAGTAAGTTTCAAAGACACAAAGCATAAGTTTTTTACATTTACCATTTTGCTATGAAGATATCAACGAAATAAAGTAAGAATCTTCACAAAAATATCAGTGAGCGAAGACAATAATCATAAGGTTCTGCAAATTCTGTAAGCTCATTGGTCATTTAGATGATAGGACAGAAGCAATGAAAATCCCAACAACAAATAACTACAAACTGAAGCGAAGCAAGACAGAATGTAACATAATGTGAGTAATTGCATAAAAATAGTACAGGTTCAGAAAATAAAAGAAAATTAACATTTCAAACAAAAAGGAAAAGTCACAAGAAATGGTTTTGGTCCATTGATAATAAGCCTGAAAAACTGAGAATTGAAGACGTGGCAAATGTTCAGGTCGCTAGCAATTCTTTATTCACTGCAGAAATGCTAGCACTAAAAAAAAGCTTAGTACTGAAAAAAATATTTTGCAATACATTGTGAGTTGTTGCAGATTAACAGAATATGTAGTGGATAGTGAGAGTCAAATATATTTAATGAAAATCTGTGAGGACGGCCAAATGTTTTATTTACTTAGGCATACATTTACTCACAGGCACACAAACATTTGGGTGCACAGTGGCCTTGTGGTGTTATCGCTGTACTATTAATCCAAACACCTAGACAACATTCTGGAGACATGAATTCAAATATGTCCGTGGTGGATATTGAATTAAATAAAAATTAGCATCATGATATTTCTGACGATTGCAGCAAAGGGACCCAACTGCTTCGTTGATGTTCTTTAGGGAAGGAGACTACCATGCTAAGCTTTTCTGATATTCATGTGACTTCAGACCCAAAGTAAAATCTTTGCTTTATAACTCTGGACAATTACAGATTGGCAATAAATTCTGATCAAAGTAGTGACGACCTCATCCCTTGAATGAAAAAAAAATACTGTTCACATATGTCAGCTTTTAAATTTGCCGGAAAATTAATTAAGACTTTTTTAAGAGTACTAATGTTTACATGTTACCTGTTCTGACTGATTTGTGACTTTTGATCTCCAACAGTGTGTTGATGAATAAGTACTCCTGAAATAGAGTAGCGGCTTTTTTCTTGGCTGTACCCACCACAAATTCTAAATACTGGAATGCAACAGGGCATCGATATAAGCACCTGAAGTTATTTAACCAAACATAAAGCATTGAAAACACGATTTTCAGTATTTTTCCGTAGAAAGGACAAACAACGGTCATTTCTTGAAATATTCATAAAATCATATCTGGAGAATATGCCTCAGACTCGACCATCTCGATTTGTCGATGTATTTCAACCTATGAACAGGACATATCCACAAGTCTCTGCAGCACATTCTGAGTAATCCTCAGAATTTCCAATATCGACTCAGACCCACATGACAGAACTGGGCGGGAGTAAGAGTGAATACTTCTTATATCTCCGCAGTACTTGTCCACTATTTATAAATCAGAAGTAGGAAGGGATTAGATTCCCTACAGTGTGGAACCAGACCCTTCAGCCCAACAAGCCCACACCAACCCTCCGAAAAGCATCCCACCCAGACACATTCCCATACATTTACCCGTGATTAATGCACCCAACATTATGGGCAATTAAGCATGGCCAATACACCTAACCTGCACATCTTTGGATGTGGGAGGAAACCATAGCACCCAGAGGAAACCCACGCAGATACGGGGAGAACGTGCAAACTCCACACAAACAGTTGCCGGACAAAGGATTTCAACTCGGGTCTATGGTGCTGTGAGGCAGAGTGCGGCCTTAAATGCAGTGACATTACCTCCACCTATCAATAGGTGCACTCCTGCAACAATTATAAATGTTGAAATTATGTTGAAAATAGAAAACCATTGATTTGTTAAACCATTCACCTCCTTCATCAATCATGTGCTTCACTTTGATCCATAGTGACATTAGTATTTACCATCTACAAGATGAGATGCATGGAATCATCGATAACATACCAGTATCACTGTCTCGCCCAGTGATCTCCACCCGTTAAGTGAACAAGGATGACACTAATGTGAGAAAACTATTATTTGCAAGTTCTGCTGAAGCTACAGATCATACTGACCTTAAAGAATATCACGTTGAAAATTTGAAGTTATACAGTGTGTTTTGAATCCCTTTCAAACTGCGAAGCAAGTGTTCCTCCACACTAAGCTGAACAGCGCTTGAAATTGCAGTTTACTGACGTCATCTTTAGGGCAATGAAGGAATAGCAATAAATGCTGATATAGTCAAGCACCGTCATATCTGTGAATGAATAAAAATGCTCTGGCTATGCCAGAGTTAAATTATATGCAATTACTCAACTTACATCAGGGTGAAAGTCATGGCCCTTGATATCATTTGTGGGTTTCCAGATGTTTTCCACAGATTCGTGAATTTTCCAGTAAAACACAGTTAGGTAATCTTTTTTTCTGACTTCTTTGGAAAATTGGATTTTGAGTGGTGAGCTGACAGGTTTTCAAACAGTTGTGACATGTTTAAGTGAAGGAGACAAGGAACATATATTTCCACAAGTTTATGGTACTGGGTCTTGATACAGAATTTACACTTGAACAAAGAAATTTGGAAAGTTACTAATATATTAATACCTGAACATACCATTTGTTCAGGAATGTATTCATCATTGTTCGAGACATAATTTTTAGATATATTGAAGTTAGACCTTGTTATTTCTCTGAAATTGATGTGTGTAAACTGCCATGATCCTGTCGAACAAGATATAGCAACAAATTGTATTTAATGGTACAAAGCGAAAATTAAAAGTTATCCCTATTGCCTTAGCTGGAACGTTTCCAACTCAAGCTCCGGAAGAGTTGGGATTATTGGATTTTATCTCCTTATTGTCTGTATGTATTCTGCATCACAATTTTGTCTCTGAAGAGTGGATCGAAATCCGTTTGACATGTCCTGATATGAGTTGTCTAATCTGACGTCTTTTGGGTTTTTTTCAGAAACCAATACTGAGAAGATGGATGCAGGTAAATTACTTAATTTAAGTTGCAATACGTATGCTTTCAATCATGGCTTAGTACATTAAAAATAGGTGCAAAATGTAATCATCAAATGTTTGGTAGAACTGTCAGTTGGTGATACTGTCAAACTGCGAGAAATTGACTTCCAAAATGCATTGTTATAAATGACCATTCAGCAGGATATGGCCATTGTCTATGACATCACAGTGTGACTGATGTTTGAACTGACACGAATAGCATCAGAATTGCATTTTCTTTCGTTGTTTGTGGGACAATGCTTTTTGAAAAATGGGAGTTAACTTTCTGACCGTATATGTATAGCAATATTCGATGTGTCACGTATATGTTTGAAGAGTTTTGATTTCATAAAGCAAGAGATAAAATTGGCAAGGCATTTTGCTACGAGATGCTTAGGACACACTTTGCAAAAGCAGAAGTAATGCTACTGTTATAGATTAGGCCAGAAAACTCAAAACATTCTTGAGCACGCAGCCCAGACCATAACGTTGCAATTTGTTTTGGTGAGTATACAGTGAGAATTAGCCAGTGCAAGCTAGCGAGGTTAACGAGTAGGTTTTAAATCAGGCAGGAATTTATTGACAAAATTTCACAATGAAACACAAAGAACAGAGTAAAGAACCCCGACAGAAATCAGTCTATCCAAACTAGTCTTAATTTTGCTGTTCTGAATAGAGACAACAGTGCCAATAAGCAAATCCCTTAAAACACAGTGAAAAATGGAACAGATGCTTACAGGTTGAAGTTAGAAGGGCAGAAAGAGAGAGAGAGAGAGTTTCTATGCAGCTCACCGTTGACCTCCCAACTAGTTCTGGACTAAATGCACAGGTAGAAATCTGACTACTCCCCGTTCATTACACAGATCACTTCTAAAACATGGCCACTTTGGCCTGAAGTCTCATTTGCTTACATATAAACAAAATGTAGTCGCAATATCCTTTAATCTCTGTACCCAAACAATCCAATCGGAGCCGGGCCCATTAACGACCCGTCTGAAACAAAATAAGGACACAGTATCCTTGAGAATGAACAGCTTTTAGAGCAAAAGTGACAAGCTTTGTGACGCCTCCCTCCTTACAAAAACGAACCATCAATATTAAAAGATGGTGTCATTTTAGAACCCTTCAAAAACACGGTTAATAGTGTAAACACACATATACACCAAACTAACTACAAACATGTAAATATGCAGAAACATGCAAATTTATGCCATAGCACACCTCTGACCGAACGCCTCCATATCTCATTCCAGCCTCGATAACGCATCAGCAATCACTTTTTCATGGAATACAACGTGCACATTTGTCAAATTGAATGGCTGCAGCACGAAGCTCCATCTAAACAGTCCAGCATTTTTGTTCTTAAACTTTTCCACTCATGTCAATGTGTTGTGATCAGTGTATAGGTTGTCTCAGATGCATTGCTGGTAATATAAACACTGAAATGTTGCAAAACCAGCATTAAGCTTAGAGTCGCTTTCTCCATTGTTGAATATTTCTGTTGATGAACAGTCAGCTTCCAAGAAAAATACCCGATGGGTCTTTCCATCCCCGCATCATCCTCCTGCAGGTGCACCATACCAACACCAATATCACTGGACCAATAGCCACCTTGAAAGGCTTCGTAAAATCCAGTGTGGCAAATGCTGCAGCAGTGATTAACACAGTTTTTAGGCTTTCAAATGCATTTTGACAGTCCGCTGTCCACTGAAACTTCTTGCCCTTTTTTAAACAAATTGGTGCGTGGAGCAACCACTGTGCAAACGTTTGATAAAATCCACTTAACCCCAGGAACCGGAGCATTGCTTTTTTTGTCGACAGTGTGGGAAATGGCCAAATTACTTTCTTTTTCACATCCCGTGGGGCCATTTGTCCATGTGAAATAACATGGCCCAGGAAGGTTACTTGGGCTTTGGAAAATTCACTTTTGCCTAGGTTTACCACTGAGCCTGCCTTCCGAAGTCGATTGAAAAAAGTCTGATAATGCTGTAAATGTTTCTTCCATGCGTGACACAAAAGTCACCATGCCATCAATAAAGTCCACACAGCTGGGTTATCCAGCAATGACTTTATTAGTCAGTCTCTGAACTGTGGTCGAAGCGTTTTCATACTTTGAACTGATATAGTCCATTTGGTGTTATGAAAGCCGAAATTTCTTTTGCTGTCTCTGACAGAGGTACTTGCCAGTAGCCTCTGATCAAGTTCAACTTAAAAATGTAAGTTGCTTATCCCACTTTTTCGAGTAGGTTTTAAATCAGGCAGACATTTATTCACAAAATTTCACAATGAAACACAAAAAGCAGAGCAAAGAACCCCGACAGTCCTCCCAGCGTGGAATTGGATATGCATCAGTCATTGTAGCGGTGTTAAATTTGTGATCCTCTATGCATCACCATTAGGTATCATCTGGCTTTGGCACCATGATTATGGGTGAGCTCCAGTCACTGTAACTCACTTCGATTATGCATTTTTGAAGCATGCTCTAAATGTCCTTCTGAACCTGTGCCAAATTCAGAGGGATACGCCTATAAGAATGCTGCTTAATTTGAACAGCATCTTCTATATCTATATCATGCACAATTCGGTTAGTACCTCCCTGTTCATTTCCACAGATCGCCCCACATGATAGTAATCACTCTTTCAGGTCATTTCGATTTTCTTGTGGAAGGTCAACAATTTGTCCCAATCTTTGACAACTTCCTCTTGGTCCGATTTGATTTGAGGAATGTCCAATTCAGATTCGTCTGAACTTGGTTCTTCTTTCCGTGCTGTAATCATGGGCACCTTCTCCTCTTGCATTCCTTCCCTATAAAAATACCTTCTGACCATATTCACGTGACACACTCTGTGAAATGTCTTCCTGTCTGGACTTCTTATGAAGTAGTTCACTTCACTCAATTTCCTCTCGATGTGATAAGGGCCACTAAACCTGGCTTTTAAAGGTTCACCTGCTACTGGAATTAACACAAATACTTTACCCTCAATTTCAAGACTGTGAATTCGTGATTACTTATCCACTTCCTGTTTCATTGCAAACTGTGATACTTTTAAATGCTGTCTAGCCAACTCTCCAGCTTTATTTAATCGTTCCCTGAAATGTGCCACATAGTCCAAATGGGTGGTCTCTGAATTCTGGATTATTAATTTTTCCGAATCATTTTTAATGGTTCTCTTACTTCTTGCTCAAACAATAATTCCAGTGGGCTGAATTTCTTTGATTCATTTGTTAAATCTCTGATCGCAAAATTTGCAATGGATTAGCCTTGTCTCAATCATCTGGATAATCCTGACCATAAGCCCTCAACATGCTCTTTATGTTTCATGCCACCTCTCTAGCGTTCCCTGCGATTCTGAATTGTACAAAGTAGATTTGAATGGCTTGATTCCCAAGTTACCGATAACCTCCTTGAATAGCTTGGATGTGAAGTTTGATCCTTGATCTGACTGGGTCTCTATTGGTAGTCCGTATCCAGTCAAAGAAAAAGTAATTCTTCTACAATCATTTTAGCTAGAAGTTGCATAATGGGATTGCCTTTGGAGATCGAGTCAACGCATTGCATGGTTTGTGAAGGGTTGTAGCTCAGGTTGAGGTTCAGGGTGTAGGTTTGCTCGCTGAGCTGTAGGTTTGACATCCAGTCGTTTCATTACCTGGCTAGGTAACATCATCAGTGGCGACCTCCAAGTGAAGTGAAACTGTTGTCTCCTGCTTTCTATTTATTCATTCATTATTGTTAATAAATTCTTGTTTCCTCTTTTTGTTTGAGGTAGGGGGTCTACGCAATCAATCGAGATTATTGCAAAAGATTCCTCAAATGCTGGTTTAGGTATTAAAAGTGCAGGTTTTATTACTTCACGTGTTTTTCAGATTAGCTGACGTGTATGGCTCATCTGGTAAAATTCCACTACATTCTTGTGCAGTTCAGGCCAGTAAAAATATCTTTGTATTTTAGCCTGTGTTTTCCTCACCCCTAAATTACCTCCAAGTGGTAGCTCATGCGCCATTCGCAGCACCTCCATTCTGTACCCTACTGGCAAAACAATTTTATGAATCTCTGTCCATTTCTGATCTGTTTGAATGTGTGATGGTCTCCATTTCCTCATGAAGAAACCATTTGTTAAGTAATAATAAACAAGTATGCATTCAATCTCCTTCTCTGTAAATGCTTTATGATATAACTGTTTTAAATTATCATCTTGTTCTAATGCAATCAGCTTAGCAGAGCTAAAAATATTTGCATGTTTACCTATTTGCTTCTGTTCTGTGCCACTTACCTGATCAGAAAAGATCTCGGATAAAGCTGCGTCAGCTTCCTTATCTGTGACTTATCTGATTCAGCTTGTGCCTCTGTTATCTTGTGACCACACAATCTGGGAAAATTCTGAAATAAACGCCCTTCATGTCTTCCGTTGCCTGCATCTACACTGGCTTTTCAACTATGCCTACTGGCGAATCAGCAATATAATTTTCAAGGACAATCTTTATTCCTGGAGCTGAGAGTTTGTCCAGTACACCCACCAAAAATTATCCACTCTCCTTTGGACGCACTAGCCTAACTTTACATAATTGAGCCCATATATTCTCACCATGAATTCCTGTTACGAGTGCCATTTCTGGCAATAATTCCTCAGAAGTACATATCTCCTCATTTTTCAGCATTACAGGATGAGATGATCCTGTGTCCTTTAATATTGTAACCTCTTTACCTGCTACTCCTGGCCTATGTGAATACACTTGACTCATGCATGTTTATTTTTTAAGCAGATCTGGCAGTTCCTCCTTCATCAATCTCTGATAATCTTTTTACACTCTGAGGCAGTTGTCTAACTTCCCTTGGGCTTTGTGTTACTCGTCCAACAAAACTCCCAGGCTTGGCCGGTTTTCCTCCATCTGGCTTTCTCCTAGCCCACCACCAGTTTGATTTCATGTGTCCCACTTTATTACAATGAAAACACCAGAGCTTTGTAACTTCTTTGTCCCCCTCAAGATTTCTTTATTATCCTGCGGTAATTTATCCTTATGATCTTTACTGAGCTCTCCCTTTCCCTTTCCACGTGTGGATTTCAGTTTGCCCCAATTTCTATCCCTCATAGACTGAAATTGATTCTGTAAGCCAAACCTAGTTTGTGAACCAGCTCATAATCATCAGTCACTTCAACCTTTTGGTTTGCACTCCCTGCTCTTCCACATGAGTTTGCATTACTTCCTCACTAAGCCTACCCTCAACCTTTATCTCCAGCCTTTTAAGCTGAATTTCCTTTGTAAGTGCTAGTTTTTGAATTTCTAGAGCTCTATCTTTTTTTCTTTCTCTGCTCTCCTTTTCCCTCTCTTCTGCTTCTCTCTCTTTTTCTCTCTGTTCTGTTGCTCTCTCGTTTTCCCTATCTTCTGTTTTAGTCATTTCTGCTGCCCTTTCCTTATCTTCCGTCTCTAACTCAAGCTGCTTCATTTGCAATCGAATACTTGCCATCTTGTCTCGACTCTTATGGTTTCTTCAGCAAGTTAATTTTGAAGTACTGCTGTAATTATCTGTCCTTTCCTCGCAGAGGGAGACAGTTCCAATTCCAGCTTGTCTGCTAATTCCTGCAGTTTGGTCTTATTCAACTTTTGGAAAACTTCCAAAGTCACTGCATAAACTTCGAGAAAACGTTTAACGACCGAAAAAACCATTACTATCTCAAGTTTTGTCTACCCAATCAAACCAACACCCGAAATAAAGGCACTAACGCTCGCAGTTTAGAAACCCGCAGAAAACCTCCAATCTGTTATGGTCTAGGCCAGACCACAAAAAAACATTCGTGAGCAGGCAACCTGGACCATGACTTTGCAATTTGCTGTCGTAAGTTTCCAGTTGGAATTACGTGGAGTAAGCTAGCAAGGTTGAATATTAGGTTTGAAAATAGACAAAAATTTAGTCACAAAATTACACAATGAAACACACAAAGATAAAACAGAATAAAGAACCCCTATAGAACTCAATCCATCCAACTGGACTTAATTATGCTGTTCACAATATACACAATTGTCCCAACAAGCAAACCCCCTTAAAAATGGAACTGATGCTTACAGGCTAAAGGTAGAGAGAGAGAGAGAGAGAGAGAGAGAGAGACAGACAGACAGACAGACAGACAGACAGACAGGCAGAGAGAGAGAGGTAGACAGAGAGAGAGAGAGACACAGAGAGAGAGACAGAGAGAGAGAGAGACAGAGAGAGAGAGAGACAGAGAGAGAGAGAGAGAGAGAGAGAGATTCTACGCGGCTCACTATTGAACTCCCAACTAGTTCTAGGCTGCACTGCTCAGGTGGAAACGAAAGTGTGGCGTTGGAAAAGCAGAGTAGGTCAGCCACCATCCGAGGAACTGAAAAATCAACGTTTCGGGCAAAAAACCTCCATCAGGAAGGTGTCCTTTCAGAAATAGCCATTCCCCCTTCATTACACAGTTCGCTTCTGAAACATGACTGTTTTGTCCTCAAGACTCATTTGCTTAGATAAAAACAAAGTCTTCCAATACCCGTTAATCTCTGTACCAAAGCAGTCTAAGCAGAGCCAGGACCGTTTATGATTCCTCTGAAAAAAAAATATCAAGGACACGGTATCCTTGAGATAAGAAAAGCTTTTTGGAAAAAATAGACCAGCTTTGTAACACTGCACATAAGAGGATTTCGAGAAAACGAAGGGAAACTGATAAATTATATCTCTGTCCTGATTTCAGAAATAAAAGACATCAAAGTTAAACTACAAGAATGTGGTGAGCACATATTGAACGAAACTATAACGTCATGTACTAAATTAGAATATAATTAATGTCCATGTGGAAGCTTTGACAATGAAGTCAGTGACTGCATATTGATTATCACTGCAATGGTGATAAAATGCAACAGACACATTTCCTCAGATAAGGGTTAGATTGTATATTGGCGAGAACAATAACGAATTAGCTTTGCTCTGGTTGATATTGTGTTTTGATATTATCTGTTTTAGCAATCTATACTGTTCAGCTAGAGATGAGGTCCTTCGTTTGGGTGGGTTCTCTCTGGACGTGTTCAGCTTTGCATTAGGATCAACCTCAATAAGCTGATTGAGGTTATTTATGGGAATGCTTGGGGCTGCTCTCTGAGAAGTGGTTTGGCCTACGATTTGGCTATATACCAAATAAGCGCTGGGTGAAGGTGGCCCTGTTTCAGCTTGGCTATGCAAAGTCATAGCTCGGAGTGAAGTAGCAGTATGCAACATCCTTTTATCGATGGTGCCCTTAGAGTTGTGCCAGTACGTATGTGAAATTGCTTGCCCACAGCTTTAATACACAGAGACTTCAGAAAGGATGATATCAGTATTACTGCACGATTTTATTTCTGTGATCTAGCTATACGAGTATGGATACATTTGATTTAGATAAATGCGATTGCATGCAACTCTGATGGCACATTTGTATAGAAATGATCAAGATGTGGTTGGTTCGAGTGAAATAATTTTTCTGAGATTTCAATTTGCATTAAATCAATTGACTGTTGTGCTGGATACAGGTGGGCAAGCTGGAAATGGGGTAGAATAACTGAGGTATGAGTGACTTTCTGGCATGACAAAATCATGTTTGATTGGGGATGGTTAAATAACAGCTAGAACAGACAGCTAGGGCGGCATGCTGGCTCAGTACCTCGCACTGCTGCTTCACAACACCAGGGATCTGGGATCTATTCTGGCCTCAGAGATTGCCTGTGTGGATTTTGCATGTTGTCTGCGTGGGTTTCCTCTGGGTGCTCTGGTTTCCATCCACAACCCAAAAGTTTGTAGTTTAGGTGAACCGGCTGTGCTAACTTGCCCAAAGTGTGTGTTCAGGCTTGTGTAGGTTCGATACATTAGTCAGAGGTGATAATAGGGGAATGGGTCTGGGTGGGTTACTCTTCGGAGTACTTGTGGGGCTTGTTTCCATGCTGTAGAATTTCTATAGTTCTAACACTGTAAAATAAGATGCTTAAATATGAACTCTCAGTTTGGTTAGTTCTTTAGTAATTAAGGTCAGGTGTGCATGATTACGTACGTGAGGAGGAACAGGATTTTGTTGCTTTTATCAATCTTTCAGTTGCTTATAAGTCAGTTTCTCTTGGGTGAGATCAAGTCTAGCTGAGACAGCTATTGTTGCAATTTGGCAGGCTTCAACATACTGTTAATTGTGTCAAGCACGAGGAAGATTGAATCTAGTGAAAACTATGGACATGAGTGATGTTTTGCTGAAGTAAGAAATTAATCAAGAAATTTCTAGAAATATTCAAGTATTCGAGGAACTCTGGCAACATTAATGCATCATATTAATAGATGTGTTGAATGAAAAAATGTCATTGCATTGTTCTGGATAAGACAAAGATAATGGTGTTAACATAGATTTTATATTCAGTAAGCCAAGCAGTCACACAAAGCGGGTTATTGGTCAAATCAGAACTTTTGTTTTGTTTTGTTCTGATCGTACACCAATAAGCTATTTAATTTCATATATTTCAATCATGACTGCATTCTATGGCCTGCTACCGGTGATTGAAACCCTTTAGAATGCCGTGTGGTTGTGACTGCTGCTGTACAATTGGGAAGTTATATTCAACGAAATAAATGGTTATCATTAAAATCTATGAGTTTAAAATTTAAAAGCACCTTGGTCATTTTCTCTGATAGATAGATACATAGATAGATGGACGGTCGGATATACAATCATATGGTTAAGCTGATTATGGATGTAAGTTTGCTCCCTGAGCTTGGAGGTTCGTTTCCTCGAATTGAAACTCCAAGCTCAGCGAACAAACGTACACGCAAAACCTCAACCTGAGCTACAAATCTTCTTCAAACTGGTTAAGCTGATGTGAAGATAAACAGCAAATTATCCTTAGTTTAATCAAGATCTGTTTTATCTTTTTTAACTCCTTGACAGAAGATAAACTAAAACGAAAATCTAAAGGTAATGGTTTTGCCACTTGTCCTAATGAATCAAAAACTGTCTATTTTGGAAAAAGTAGAAGCTTAAATGTTTCTTATTTTTCTACCCTATATCTCAAATGTAAACTCTTAAGAATTATTGCCATAACTATGATTTACATGATCGTGTGAAGTTTAAAAATGTTATATGCAATACAGGTGCCCCCTTTACATTAGACTATTAATCATGGGAATAGGAAAAAAAAATGAATACGACATGTCCTCGCACGAATTCAATATTGAGTCCAGGTGCATCTTCCGACTGAAATTGAAAAAACCTTTCCATGACATTTAGTTCAATATCACTGTTGCATTGAAGGAAAACTGTGGACATATTGAGGAAAGAAATAGAAAATGACCAGAAGAAACAAAGCAAGTTTGAAACATTATTGTTTGGAACAACTGCATCAAATTAAGGGCAGTTTGACAAATTGGTCTATATGTGAACATAATTTTTTTTTATAATGCATGGAAAGGCTAAAATAAAAGTTTTGAGTTTGGAAGCTCGATAGATGTTATTCAGATACAAGATTCAAATGAATTCTTTTGAGTGCCATATATCATTATTTAATTTGGATATGAACGTGAAGAAGCACTAAATAAATGTGATGGTATATTCAAATATATATATAAAAAAAGATAAGTGGAAACATAAGTGAAATATCAACTTTGGAATTCTTGGGATAAAAGACAAAATTAAATTAATATTTACCAAACTGGGTAGAATAATTTGGTTTCTGTTTCTAGTAATCTTAAACTTTTCAAGCCGGTTTAAAAAAAATCACTGAATGACAATCGTGACTGCATGAAAGCACATTGTTACTGTTGTAAAATATTATCTTCAAGTCATTGTGACTTATGAATAAAATCAACTGGATTTACATAGGCTGTTGAGACCACCTGAAGGTGCAGTGAAAGTATGAACGGATCATTAAGAAATAGACATGACATAGTAATTGAACACAAACCATTTCTGTTAAATAAAACTGATAGAAATCAATTTAATAGAGTTCTTTTTGAAAAGGTCATCAAGAAGATGGATGAAGACATATATAGTCTAATGGACTATATCAAAGTCTTTGACAAGTTCTAACATGGTTGACTGATCAGTAAGGTTAGACCACATGGGATCCAAGGAGACATTGTCAAATAGATACAACATTAAGGGTAGAAGTCTGAGAGTATTGGTAAAGGGCTGTGATTCAGAGTGGAGGCCATAGCCAGCAGGGTGTTGCAGGGATTGGTTCTAGGTCCACTGTTGTTCATTATGTATACAAATGACCTGAATAAGAATACAAGAAGTATGATTAGTAACTTTGTGAATGACGCCAAAATTGGTGTTACAATGGACTGTGAGGACGGCTATCTAAGAGAACAACGTGATCTTAATCAGATGGGCCAATGGACCGTGAAGTGACAAATGGAGATCAATTTTGGGAAGGGCAAGACATTACATAGCTAAAAGTAGGGCTCCAGGGAGTATTGTTGAATAGAGGACCTTCGATACTTGAAAATGACGCTGGAGGTACACAGGCTGTTTATGAAGGCTTGGTTTCATTACTCAGAACTTTAGCTACAGAGTTGGACGTCATGTTGAGGTTATGCAGAACATTGGTGAGGCATAGATAAGGTGAATAATAAAGGTCTTCGACATGGGGTGGGGAGTTTAAAACTAGAAAGTACATTTTTTTTTTACGTGAGAGGAGGAAGTGTCAAAAAAGGACGTAAGAACCAACCGTTTTACATAGAAATTGTCTCACATGTGGACAGAACTTCCAGAGGAAGTGGAGCGTCAGGTACAGTTGCAACACTTAAGAGACATTTGGATAAGTGCATGAATAGGAAATGTCTGGAAGGAAGTGTGGAACATGGAACATGTGGGACTCAAATAGTTTGGGAACCCCGTTCGCCGTGGACTAATTGGAAAGAATGTTATTTTTCTGTGTTACATGACTGCATAGTTCAATGACTTTATGTTATTAAACTAGAAAGAGTAAAGTGAAAAATAATTGCAAGGATTTTGCCTGGAGTCGTGAGTTGAGTATAACGGAAAAGCTGGAGAGGCTGAGACATCTTTTCCGAAGCATCTGATGCTGAAAAGTGATCTTATTGAGGTTTACAAAATCATGAGAGTCACAGACAAATGAATAGGGAAGGTTTTTTTTTCCGGGATGGAGGCGAGTCCAAAACTAGAGGCAAAGTTTAGAGAGGAAAGATTTAAAAGGGACTGAGGGGCAACCGTATTCACACAGAGAATGGTTCAAGTCTGAGATGTACTGCCAGCGTAAGTGGTAGAGCCGGACACAATTACGGCATTTCAAATATTTTTGTACTGGTACATGAAGAAGAAAGGTTCAGAGGGAGATGTGCTAAATACAGGCAATCGACATTAGATCAGTTTAAGCAACGTGGTGGGCATGAACAATTTGGATTAAAGAGTCTGTTTGACTCTATGAGTCTGTCTGATTATCTTGATTGCCAATGAATCTCAAAACAAAAGTTTTTCGTACTTCTCTTTAGAATTCGATGACCAACAGGAAGAATGCAGTAAGTAGCCTCAAAATCTACATATGCACTCCACTTTGAGTAGGTTGCTATCTCTTTGTTTGAAAAAAAGTTTTTGGGGAGCTTCCTCTATTACAGCAAAAATCTGAGGTCAATATACTATCTGATATGATTTCTGAAGGAATGGATCAAAACTTTATGTTTAAACGTTACTGTTACTTAAGTTAGAAAGGTCATAACTTCTAAGATGGGAAGGTAGGTTAGTTTACCATGACTAGAAATCTATTCCGAGTTGTCACTTCTTTTTGTGGGATTTTCCATTGTCAAATGATCAGAAACTGCAGTTGAAAATCTAGCACTGTTCAAGTAGTTTCACTGACTGTAAAACATCATTGGACTTAAAGTTGAGGGAGATGCTGAAGGAATGGAATCATACTTTGCATAACAAAATGTTATTATGTTTTGAATGCTGAATACTATGTTTATTTGGGATTCAATTAGATAGGTGTTGGATTGAAAACGTGTATTGTTTTATTGATTAGTTGTTGTACTCTCACTCAATAATCTCTTTAATTGCATTCAACATGTTTAATGTTTGAGCTACTGGTGCATTGAAACTACATCCAGTTTCCCTGTGCTCTGTTTTTAGTTTGTAATTGTGCAATCAAATTGGAACCACTCTACATGTTGCTGGGAAGACATGATGATTGAGTGGTTTGATTATCTGGATAAGCATTAGCATTGCCTGAAACAAAAGAAGTAGAAAGTCATGTGTTTTTCAAGAGTTTGAATCTATATCTCTCGGACGTGTAAAATAAGCATGGATAGTTCTATGTTCTGCCTGGATTTTGAAAGTTACCTTTAATGTGTACACGCTTGATTTCCTGTAAAACAGCAAGTAGAGCCTTTCAAAATATTGCTACATGCATGATCAGATCTCAACATGCATAACTAATAGTAAATATGGAGCAAATAGAACACAGAACATTGAACAATACAGCGCAGAACAGACCCTTCAGCCCTTGATGTTCACCAACCTGCGAACTAATCAAAGCCCATGCCCGTACGCTATCGCATCGTCATTCATATGCTCATCGAAGGATTGTTCAAATTCCCCTAATGTGGCTGAGTTAACTACATTGGCAGGCAGGGCATTCCAGACCCTTACCCGTTTCTGAGTAAAGAACCTGCCTTTGACATCTGTCTTAAATCTATCATCCCTCAATTTGCAGGTATGTCCCCTCCTACGAGCTGACATCATCATCCTAGGAAAAAAAGACTTTCGCTGTCCACCCTATCTACTCCTCTGATCACCTTGCATGTCTCTATTAAATCCCCTCTTCTCCTTCTTCTCTCCAGTGAGAACAGACCCAAGAACTCTACCTTTCCTCATAAGACATTCCCTCCAGACCAGGCAACATCCTTGTAAATCTCCTCTGAACCATTTTTAATGCTTCCACATCCTTCCTGTAACGGGGCAACCAGAACTGGACACAATATTCCGAGTGAGGCGGCACTAGGATTTTGTACAGTTGCAGCATGACATCACGGCTCAGAACTCAATCCCACTACCAGTAAAACCTAACACACCATATGCCTTCTTAACAGCACTATTTACCTGGGTGGCAACTTTCAGTGATCTATACACATGGACACCAGTATCCGTCTGCTAATCCACGCTACCAAGAATCTTTCCATTGACCCAGTATTCTGCCTTCCTGTTATTCTTTCCAAAGTGAATCACCTCATTCTTACCTGCATCAAACTCCATTTGCCATCTCTAAACCCAATTCGGCAGTTTATCTAAGTCGCACTGCAACCTGCAACATTCTTCCACACTGTACAGAACCCCACTGATTTTAGTGTCACCTGCAAACTTACTAACCCATCCACGTATGCTCCTTGTTTTATGGAAATGTAGAAGCTAGTTATGAAGGCATTTAAAACGTTGACATTTTTCAGTACAAAACAAATAGTTTCTTTGCAACTGGAAGAGTTGAGCAAGAGAACAAGCTTTTAATGAAATAACATGATGGTTATGAATAAAAACAATTAAATTTGCAAGTAGTTTTGTGTTGAATAGTTAGAACTAGAAGTTTTTCAGTAGAACTAGAAATTTCCCACGGTAATGAACAGCTGAGTTTGAAAGAATGCAAGCAATTAAGAGAAACATGAAACTGCTCCAAAAATCCATTTCCAACCATAGGGTTAAAAATGGTGTGACGAAATTCATCTAGTTCACATATCAAATGCTATAATAAATTTTCATAAAAAGTCTTCATAAAAAAAACCTGTTTAAATCGTCAAAAACATGAAATATATATTACGGAAGCAGGATCCCTTCCTGTTTTTTTCGCTTTGTACTAGCAGGAATCGCTTGCAAACTGGGCAGCATAACTGTCAATTGTCCAGCCTGGAAATGCTTGCTGCTTTGAATGTCCTGGCCTATTCAACTTTGATTTGAATACACGAACTGTGCGATTCTGAAACAATCAGAGCACAATTCACGCTTTAAAAATATCATGTGTATTACGTATTTCTTCAACTGCCCACTCGTACAACTTGCAGAAAACAACCTTGATGAAAAGACTGCAGGTATTTTTTTTAAAAAAACTTATATGATCTATTGTATTTAAAATTTTGCATTGCAAATTCTTCAATGTAAATTCTTGCCTCAGCGTGAAGTCAGTGTAAATTTAAATAAATAAATTTATATAATCTCAGCAGCCACAGGATGTAGAGCTTTTCACTTAAGAGAATTTCTTTGGGCACATTTTGATATAAAAAAAACAACTGCTTGTTGGTAGTGACGATTTACTATTGCATCATAATTCATTTGCTTAAACTTAAATATTGAACTATGACACATGATTTGGCATTCTGGTTAATATTACGATCGACTGACCCTATTTTGTGAAAAGAATTGTGGAGGGGAGTGGTGGCGAGGAGGGGAGAGAAGTGGGGAGGAGGGGAGAGATGTGGGGGGAGGAGAGTAGGTGATGGGGAAGGGAGGGGAGGGGATAGAGAAAGGTGGGTGAGGGAAAGGGTGGGAGAGGTGTCTGGGAAGTGCAGGGAGCGGGTAATAGGGAGGGGCAGGTAGGGAGAATACACAGGGAAGTCGTGGGTGGGAAGTGTGCTGAGGGTGGAACAGGGTGAGGGGGCAGATGGGAGTGTAGCAGCAGGGAGGGGGAAACTGGGCAAGGGACGGGTGGGAGAAGTGCAGGGCCGAGAGGAATAGGAAGAAGAGGTGGGAGTGCAGGGAGAGTGTGCAGCAGGATGGGGTCTAGGGAGATGTCCTTGGATGGGGGAGGGGGGAATAGGGAGATGGTGGGGGGAAACGTTTAGAGAGATGAGTGTGAGTGGGCAAGGGGTCAACGACCAGTTGGAATGAAGGAGGAATGCAGACAAGCGCATCAAACGAGGTGAGAAGGGTGGGAGGACGGGCATGAGAAGAGTGAGGGTGGGATGCTATCCCTCTGAGGCCCCAGGTGCGGAGCTTCCCCAACCACTTCACATTCCTGAGGTCTGGCCGAAGGGGTGGGGGGGTCACCATCACCGTTTTCGTATAATAATGCATATAGTTTACCTTGAGTCTTTGTTTGAGCATGGAATATTACACCTGGAGACATCCATGTCTTCTGATTAGTTTTATTCTCGATTCTGCAAAGCTGTGAATTTTTCCACTTGCTTTCTTTCCCATTGTGACCCTGCCAGAGGGTAGTGTTTGCTACAACTCTTCTCTCAAGTGAACAATTCTCACAGGAACCATTTCCTTCATTATAACGTTAGTTCCATTGCATTCTTCCGCCCTGGCAGTTGTAGGCAGCATGGTGGTTCAGTGGTTAGCACTGCCTGCCTCATGGTGCCTGGGCCTGGGTTCAATTCCAGCCTCAGGTAACAGTCTGTGTGGGGTTTATACATTCACTGTGTGCCTGCATAGGTTTCCATCCAAAGATATGCCAGTTACGTGGATTAGCCATACTAAATTGCCCATAGTGTCGATTAGGTGCATTAGTCAGTAGTAAAAGAAGAACAATAAGGTAGGGGATTAGATGCAATTCTGCTCGCTGAACTGGAAGGTTCATTTTCAGACATTTTGACACCATATTAGGTAGCATCATCAGTGAGCCCCGCTGAAGCACTGGTGTTAGTGGCTCGCTTTCCATTTACAGAGGAACCTTGATTATACGAATACCAATTACCTGAAAATTGGATTATCCGAAGGAAATCTCAATGTCCCAATGGAATCATTACATCAAAGACATGTTTCCAACAGTGATCACGATTTTCTTTACAAAGATTAAACAGACACCGTCTCCAAATGACTGACTACCCGCCCTCTCTCTCTCTCCCCACACTTTACCTGGAGTTCTACACCGGGATGAACCCTAAACCTCCCTTCCCCAGAAAATCTCTCCAACATTGTCCTGTACAGGGCAAAGGTGGAACTTGTCTGAAAAGGCGTGCGTGTTATTTGGAGACTTACCCTGCAAATGCAACTGCAGCAGTCTTGTTGGTGTCCAGTCCAGCTGCCCCAGAGAGGAGAGGCGGGATTGTAGAGTGCTTTGTGGTGGGCGGGTGGCAGTGTTGCATGGGGTTTGGGACGGGGGCAGTGTTGGGGCAGATGTCGGTATTGCATGGGGTTGGGGTAGTGCTGGGGTCAGGGGTGGTTTTGGGGGCGGGGTGGTGTTGCATAGGGATGGAAGTGTGGGGCGGCGTTGCACAGGGTTGGAGGTGGGGGCAATATTGGACGGGTTTGAGGTGGTGTTGGGGGCGGGGCGGTAGTAGATGGGGTTTGAGGGTGTTGTTTGGGTGGGGGGCATTGTTGGACCGGGTTTGGGGGCAGAGAGCTGTGTTGCACCTGGTTGGGGGCGGGACTGATATTGGATGGTGTTGGTGCAGTGTTGGGAGCAGGGTGCGTTGATGGGGGTGGGGGCGCGGTGTTCGGGCAGGGAGTTGGGGGCGGGTGGCGGGGGTGGTGTTGCGGGTGGGGCGGGAGGTGGTGTTGTGGGTGGGGAGTGGTGTTGGGGTGGGGGCAATGTTGAACGGGGTTGGGGCAGATGCAGTATTGGGGGTGGGGGTGGTGTTGGAGGGCAGTGTTGGATGCGTTTGGGGGTGGGGGCGATGTTGCAGATGGTTGGGGCGGGGATGGTGTTGCATGGGGTTTGGACAGGAGTCGGTGTTTCACGGGGTTGTGTGTGGGGGCAGTATTGCATGGAGTTAGGAGCAGGTGGTGGTGTTGCAAGGGGTTGGCGACAGGGGGCGGTATTGATGTAGTTGGGGTGGGGGTCGTGTTCAATGGGTTTGTTGCGGTGTTGGGGGGGGTGTTGGGGTTGGGGGCATATTTGGTCTGGGGGTGTTGCTCAGTGTTGGGGGTTGGGTCTTACGCACTGTGTGCTGCTACCCTCCTGAAAGAGAAGCAGACGTTAAAAACTCCAAGCCCCAGAGGAAAGGTATTTAATCAATTAACCGAATAGTCGATTATCCCAATGAAAAAGTGCCTGCCCATCATGTTCGGATAATCGAGGTTACCCTGTTATTTTTGTTTCCTAGGGTTGGTGATGTCATTTTCTGGGGTGATGTCATTTCCTGTTCTTTTTCTCAGACCATGGTAAATGGTGTCTAAGTCAATGTGTTTGTTGATAGAGTTCCAGTTGGAATGCCATGCTTCTCGGAATTCTCATGCGTGTCTCTGTTTGGCTTGTCTGAGTTTGGTTGCATTGTCCCAGTTGAAGTAGGTCCTTCCTCATCTGTATGTAAGGATACCAATGAGAGGGTATCATGTATTTTTTCTTGCTAGTTGATGTTCATGTATGCTGGTGGCTAGTTTTCTGCCCGTTTGCCCGATATAGTGTTTGTTACTGTTCTTGCAAGTTATTTTGTAAATGACATTAGTTTTACTTGTTTTTTGTATAGGGTTTTTCAAGTTCATTAGCTGCCGTTTTAGTGTGTTGCTGGGTTTGAGAGCTACCATGATTCCAAGTAGTCTGGCAGTCATTTCTGACATGCCTTTGTTGTCGGGGAGAGTGGCTAGGGTGTTTTATGGGTACGCTTTGTCTGCTTGTTTGGTGCCTCAATCTAAGCGACAAATCTTTCAAAACTCGCTAATGTGGTCACGGAAATGTCTGGGTGAGTTATTCTTTGGAGGTCGATGTGGACTTGTTGGGCCAAATGGCCTGTTTCCACATTGTAATAATTCTATGTATCTAAAAATAAATCGTCACTGATTTTATCCCCACTCCCTTAGCCCTTATCTGACTCTCAAACAAAAATAAATATAGAGCAAACTTCCTTTGGTTGTACAGGGCATTTCAGTATCCAGTTCTTAAGGAACTTTTAACTTCCTGCGATGGCAAGGCCACTTCAGAGGTCCACTTGAGGTTAGCATCCCTTTCCCACAACCAAATATGCATGTCTGCACCACCTCTAATGATATTTCGAGCACATAATCTGCGTTGTTGCATTCAAATTGGTCTAAGCATGATTACCAGCATTAGATTTTGGAGCAGTCAAGGGCCATTTGAGTATTCCAAACTGCTCCACAATTTATTAAGGCTATAGCTGATTAGTTTGCGGCCGTATCTCTGCATTGCTTCCTACTTCTGATAACAATTGTACGTGTTGGTATTGTTCAGCATAGAGTCATAGAGATGTACAACACAGAATCAGACCCTTTTGTCCAACTCGTCCATGCTTACCAAATATCCGAAATTAATCTAGCCCAATTAGCCAGCACTTGGCACATTTCCCTTTAAACCCTTCCTATTCATATACCCCTCCGGATGTCCTTTTCAATTTTGTAATTGTAACAGCCTCCACCACTTCCTCTGGGAGCTCATTCTATACACACACTATCCTCTGCGGGTAAAGGTTGCCCCTTAGGTCCGCTTTGAATGAAATAAGCCTGATTATTTTTAAGATCTGCTCTCTAATTTTGTATGCCAACAAGGAAAATAAATCTTTTACGACGCTCCTACTCTGACAAGCCTCACTAAGATAACTTGCCATTCTTTTCGAATTCAGCTTTCAAAAATAAAAACAAATCAAGCGTCAGTCCAATATTACAACTGTTCTTGCATTTCTAATTGTCAACAGTGCCTTTCCAAATATAACAAGTTTTGTTGCAAAGTACAATGATTGTCATATAGGCCTGATTTCAAATCAGAAACATTAAACACGGATGATTCAGGTTTTATGAACAAAATGTTTAGATGAAGAAAACATATTGCTGAAACATGTTTCCCTATGTCTCTTTTACTGAAACCAAAGATCTCACAAAGAAATCGGATCAATTAGGTGAGTTATGTAAAAAGTAATAGCTGGAATCATTAGGTTTATGGGATTGACTGGAATATTTATTCAACTGAAGATAATTTTGATACAGTAACTCGTGGTACCATGAATTTGAATCCACTTACAGGTCCTAATTATTGGACATCAAAGCCAGTCTTCACGAAATCATGAGAGTTAAAACAAACCATTTATGAGATCAGAAGTTGACAAATGAATAACGCTAGAATGATGTGAGTACGATTCGGTATATGCGGTCAATTTTGATAGAGGATGAGGTTTTACTGCCAGTACGCTTGATTGCAGACAATACTTGTTATAACTGACAACTGGTACATGTGCCCTGATGATTTCTGACCTGTTCTGAACGAGATCAAGGGAGAACCTTAGGCGTGTCACTCTCTTTTTTCTTGATGTACAACCTGAATGAAAATATTTATTACTGAAATTCACATAGAAAATTGACGTTTGGAAATAATCCATTTCATTTATCAAAAAAACCAAGTTTTGTTTCTGAAATGTAGCAAGCTTTTTTACATTATTTTGTGATAGAGATGAAATCAAGCATGGGTGACGGCTTATGCTTCATATTAGTTATGTTTGAACTTTGGATCTTATGAGAAAAAAAATGACATGATACATATGACTTTCCCAGATCACTGCATCTAATCGGTTAGGTTTCACAGTTTCCTATTTATTAGAGTATATTATTATCCGTACATTGTTTCTTATTTTACTTCGCGTGAAATGCATAACTGTGAAAAACGGCATGTTTAAATATTCCATTCTTGTACATCAATGAGGTTTAAACTGGCATCGACATCCAAATCTAGTCAATTAATTTCAAATTCAATGCTTGTCACGCCAGTAACTACGGTACCATGAGGAAATTTTAAATCATTACTCAGTACGGTAAGAACTGGAACATCAGAAAAACAAATATATAGAACATTGCATTGCCTGCCATACTTAATTTTGGAAATCAGTAATTTACTATCACTTGAAATTCATCACTATTATTACAATAATTGACGTCATGACAGTGAGCATTTTTAGTCAAATGATGCCATTGTCATTACTAGAAATTGACTCTAGTTGCTTCTGGACGAGGGTATTGCAATCTGAAAGAAGCTCTTTGCTGGCATAGTTCTCTATGTATATAATAATGGAGAGCTATTACTAATGGCTGGCATTATCTCTGTCATGATTTCCTGTCGTCTCTTAGCATGCAGGCTCTTGGAATGAAGCGACTTCTCTAATCTGTAAATATTTTTTTCTGAATATTCTCACAAGAGTTATCAGATATTCTATTTAATTTTACTGCTGCATGTACTCTGTCGCTCTCATTTTGTGCCAAATTCCGCAGCATTTGAGTTCTGAACCAAGACTTATTACTTGCTTACGATCTATTCGTAGGTTGTAACTTTCGTTCACTCTTTAGATTATAATCCTCTTGAATTACCCTTCCAATAATTCTTGCATGACCTGTTTCTGATTGAAATGATTCTTCTGACATACGCAGAGTTTTGTATACCCCTACTGCCAGATGAAGATAACTATCTTGGATGGTTTCCTCTTCCCAACATTATAAATTCTCAATCCTGTGCCTGAAAGATTTTTGCTTTGATGAATATACGTTCTTTCCTAAATTCATATGTTCCCTGTGTCCTCAACAATGATTGTTATGTTCTATGCAATGCACTTTACTTTTTGTTTTTGATCAAATTCACAGAAAAATCATTGAAGGGTAAGAATGTCCTGACTTCTGTAGATTACCTGACAAATGAAAGCATCATATTAGAAGCCATTCAGTGTTTATGGTAAGATTCTATTTCATATTCCCTCTCTGTATTTAATCAATGAAAACAGACTTGCAGCTATCGGAGACAATTCAGCTAATGAAAAGTTTCTTAGATTATTCAGTAAGAAAACTGAAATGGGAAGGAAAATGTTTTGCAATTCCTGAGATTTTTGTTCAGACAACACCACCAGCACTGAGCACTGACAATTGGGTTACTTTTCCTCCTTGTCCAAATGAGTTTTCACCTAATTTGATGAGATCTATAAATCTTTACTTGTTTGATAAGATTGAAAGTAAGCTAAAGATATGATGGCGGCTCACTAAAACCTGTGGAGAAGTAGATTTGAGAATATGAGATTAAAAGCCCAATTTTTTCTGAAAATAATTGATCTGAAGCTGAATGAGGTGTACGAAATTTGAAATGTAGGATTGATTCCCAAAGGTCACTGTGTGGTATATCTATCAAATTCAGTACCGCAGTTGGTGTGGATATTGGATTACATGATGCACTGACATCAATAGATGATTGTTACGAAGGACATGGTACTTTTCCTCGTCTGCTTCCTGTGTGTCGTGCGGGTATGTATGCATTTCTCATGTTCATATCAATCTGATATCCCTGTACGGGCAGACTCATAATTTTGAAAGTATGCATGTGTTCTATAAAGATTCTTGGGAAAATTTTGAGTGTACACATGTTGTATAATGGCTGCATTGTACTCAGAGTATCGACAATGTGTGTAAGTAGTAGAGAAGAGGGAAATAATTTGCAATTCTATTTTGTGAAAAGTGGTGTGTTTTAGTTGAGCTGAGACTCGATAGGCAATTAGCAATTATTCCCATTTGATTGTGGATAGTATTCACAGTTAGAACAAGTGGATTTCAGTTATATTTGGCACTGCTCTTCCAAAGTTATCGCATGTCCCATATAAAGGAATGATGTTTTTGCAGCTTTAGAAAGGCTGTTTTTGGCATTGCCATTTTTAGTCCCTAGGTTGAAGCCAGATCTGATGATTTCCAATTTGATTCATTTTCCTGCAATTTTTCAGTTTTGTTGGTCATCGCAGAGGCATTACAAAATGATGTATATTGCTGTACACCTACAGTCATATGTTAAACAAACCACGTAAAGGCTTTAGATTCCCTCTTAGCAAGGGGCTTAGTAGTTGGAATAGACATTTGCAACGAATACTATTTGTATTAAGTCTAATTTAACATCCTTTCTTTTCGTAATGAAGAACAGAATATCTTAGACATTGAATTTTCAATTCCTGCCATGACATGCTTCTGCCACCTCCATCTCTGTACTTTTTCTGTGACAAAGTTTCACATCCATCTTGGAGAGATCCCTTCTGCTGTCTCCAAGCTTCCTTTTCCATTTGGACACCCTGTTTTGGCCACTTTCATAGTCAAAAATGGGTTAGTGACCTTTTGATTATGTAAATCTATGTGAGATAGGCTGAATGCCAAATTTCTGACACCACATCCGACTTCCCCTTGACAACGACCCCACGAAAGCCCATCAGGCCACTATCACCCACACTGCCCAGGTCCTCATTGCATCCAGTGATCTCTCCTCCACCGCCTCCAAGGTCATAGTCCTCCAGTCATAAACTACCTGGTTCTACCTGCTCCCCAAGATCCTGAAGCCGAAATACTCTGATTGACCCATTGTCTCCGCATGCTCCTGCTCCTCCAAACTCATTTTTTCCTACCTAGATTCCATCGTCTCCCTCTTGGTCCATGCAATTCCCACTAACATCCAGGACACAAATCATGCCATCCCCTGCTTTGGAAATTTCTAGTTACCTGGTGCCCAATGCTTCACATTCTTTGTGGACATACAGTCCATGACCCACAAACCCCGTCCAAACATCATGAAGAGTGGATCCTCCTTCTCATCATTTACCACCCCAGTAGTGTACGCATTAAACATTTGATCTTCAAACACTTTGGCCATCTCCAACTAGGCCCCATCACTTAGAATCTCTTCCCCTCCCCAGCCTTCTCTGAAGTCCTCAAGGACCATTTCTTTTGCTAATCCTTGATTGCTACCACCTACCCCCCCCCCCCCCCCCCACCATCACCCTCCCCCACAACCAGCTGGTACCTTCTTCTGCAAATGTAATTGGTAAATGACCTGCCAGCACACCATGTCGCTCACTTCCATCTAGTGGACCCAAGCAGTCCTTTCTGGTGAAACAGAGATTCATCTGCCTCTGCTCCAACCTAGTTTACAACACATGGTGCTCCTGATATGGTCTTCTCTACATTGGTAAGACCAAACGTAAAGAAAAGGCACATTTCCCTCAATATCTCAGCCTGGCCCATAAGGGACGGCCTAAACACCCGGTCACTGCCCATTCCAATTCCCCATCCCCTTCCTTCTCCGACATGCCCATCTTCATTCTCCGCTATTGCCACAGTGAATCAGACTACAAATTGACCAAACAACACTTCATCTTCCGTCTGGGCAGCTGTCAGCCAACATTGCATTGTCCAATTTCAAATAAGCTTCTGACCCATTCCCTGACTCCCTTTCCAGTTCCGCCTCCTCCTTTCAATCCCTCCAGTAGCCCTTCCTTCCAGCTACGAAATCGGTTTATTTCTCTATCGACAACCAGATCGCACCTGTACTCACCTGTCACTACCTCACCACCTCCCCTCTCCCCACCCTTAACCTTTCCTCCTTTTCATTTGCAACTCGCTCCTACCCCACCTTCATCCCAGAGGAAGAGTTATACCCGAAACGTCGACTTCTCCGCCTCCTGATTCTGCCTGG
Organism: Chiloscyllium plagiosum; assembly: GCF_037043375.1. NCBI lineage: Eukaryota > Metazoa > Chordata > Chondrichthyes > Orectolobiformes > Hemiscylliidae > Chiloscyllium > Chiloscyllium plagiosum. Next base: position 12,989,328 of record NW_028270176.1, read on the forward strand.
CTTGCTGTGTTCTCCCAGCCTCCTGCTTGTCTACTTTGAATTTCAGCATCTGCAGTTGTCGTAAAAACCATAGCACCACAAGATATAGGAACAGAAATTAGGAGTTCTCAGCTCTTTAGCTTTCATTCTAACATTTACATATGTTTGCACCATCTTTTTCTCTTTGGTTCCTGTCTCTTCTAATTCGCAATGCTGTATACAATTACACTATATTTGAAACAATAGTTCCGCTTTTGTGCAATCTTCCATTACAGGAAAATCGTGAAATAGTTGAGCGATCCATCACAAAAGGGCCAGCATCACATTAAAGTTAATATGGGTCAAAATGTTTGCATTCTACTAATAACAGTCTAATTTCTTCATTCACATTAAAGGCAATTGCTTTGAAGATACGTGCATTATAGTAGAGGTCACTTGCATGTGTCTAATTATTTTCTGAATGCCTTAATTGTTTTTGTTTCTGCCATTCTTTCAGTTTGAAAGTTCTACACCCGCGTCACCGCCAAATGAAAATATTCCACTGCGTAAGACTGTGTCAACCCACCTCAATGTATCTATAATAAATCAATGTCGCTGTGTATAACCTTAAATCTAAACGTCAGGTAAAAGTCTGTTAATAATTTCCATTAGAAGCCCTCATAATATCGTTCTTTCCACTTTAGGTGTCACTCAAATTGCTGTTTTCTGTTATTCTCCACAATATTTGTTCAAAACTAGCATTTTCTATCCAAGTCTGCACATTGCTTATCTCTTCTATTTCTCATACGTTTCGTAAAGTGGGGAGCAGAAAAATCAAAGTGCGTAACTACAGTTCCATATTGTTGCCGCTAATTATTTATCTATTTCCTTTAAGATTATGTAAGAAATGTAGATAATTCTTTTGATGTTGATGTTGCTGCGTTTCCTTTGATATAAAATACTTCATGTCTCCCGCAAAGGTATGATTGCCAAAATATTGTGCTCAGAACATAGGCAAACAAATTGATTATCAATCCATAAATCCAGATTGAAGGTGGTAATAACAGAAGAGATTTCTGCGACTTACGTGATGAAAAGGAAAATGAGTCCTCTAACATGATCATCCATAGCTAGAGTCCAGAATATCCAGTTGAAAGTATATTATGTCAGAAAATCGTATTGGCTAATTCACACCACTCCCTGCATGGTAGATGTGGACTTAATTCAACAAGGTCAGATGCCATTGTAAAATACTCGCCAGTCTGATCTGTGGAAGAACTTGCAACTTGACCAGTGAAATGAATGTTCATCTGCTTCAACGCAAACTGTGACAGACGATGAAAAAAATACGTGTACAATTTTTGGGTCATCGTGAAAAGAAAGGGTAGTGAATCCAGTTTCTACAGTTTGTGTTGCGATTGCTGTTTGTCTATTTGCAGATTTAAGCACTTGCCAAGAAACATTAAAAGAGTTAGGTGAGTAAAGTGTTTTCTTTTAAGATTGCATCTTGCATTTCCCTCAAATTAATTTTCTATTAACTTGTAAGGAAGAATTGTCAGAGTAATACAGAAAAATTCAGTAGCGAAAATTTAATATTGAATTGATACTATAAACTAGACATTTTTTAACTGTTAGATCTCCAATCTTTATCCAATGATTAGTTATTCTTCGAAATAACATTCCAGTCAAGGTTCAAACTTTTGTATTTTAAATGAAGCTGCAAAAAAACTTTACAAAAGCAATATATAAGTACATTATTGGAAAAATGATAAAGAGCCGCGTTGCACATTGATATTTGATAATAATACAATGTACGCTACAGCTAATGGACCAAAGTATCACGCAGACAAAAGAAGCAAATAGTGGTCTCACATGTTGATTTATTTAATGCCCACACTTTTATTTTCTGTTTTGCGTTTAATTCCACAACAGAAAGAAAACTCAAAGACAAAGAAAAAGGTAGTTAGATAAGTAATTTTGGCAATACGTCGCAGATCTGTAAATGCTTTTTTATAAATGCTGTAATGTTTTCTGGCATATTTTGAGCAAATACAAATTATACGAAATATTCTGTCAGAGTTAGAAATCAACATACCTCATTAATATTTTAGATTAAAGAGGAAACAGCAAGTATGAGAAATTACTAAACTAAGGGACCATAATATAATATTGTAACTACTTAACTCACCAAGAAATCAAGACAGTATTTTACGCTCATGGGATATGGAATGACTGTTAATCAGTACAACAGTCTAGCTAAAAGTTGGATGAACTTAGAGGAATTTTATTAAAATAAAACTATCGAACTTCACGAATTTTCAAATATATTAAAGTATAATTTCATCTTCAAATACTACATTTTAATATTTCTTCCATATTTCAAACTCCTGAACATATGATGGACATCTCATGCACACTATGCTGTCCTGAACATTGACTGAAATGGAAGGATGTGCTGTGGTGCATAATTACTAGCAATTATTGACAACTACTATTTGCGATGAATCAACATGAAACACAACTGCATTACTGTCTATTTAGAGATAATTTTGTTTACTTAAAGCTAACGACAAAAAATACATTAGGTGTCCTAAGAACAACCACGTGATAACCAGGTTTTATTCCCGCTGAAAAAAAATGTTGAAGTGAAGGTTCACTTTAAAGTGACAAATTAATTTCTAAAATTTTCCAAATGATGTGCATGTACGCCACACACACAAGCATACACACATGCATGCACGCGCACCCTCCCCCACAAATGTACATTTGCTTGTGTGTATAATTGCCCAGCAATTCGCAAATGAAATGCCATTATTCTACTATATCAGAGCATAGCATAATTCAATTCGATTAGAGTCATTTTCGTTTTTAAGCAATATTCCTTCGTGTGGTTTAGATATAGGTACTGTTTGAAGTCTTTTCCTTGGGATGCGGGATTTAAAATCGAGGGTACACATTTTTAAGGTGAGGCAAGAGAGATTTAAAAAGACATGACGGGCAATTGTTTTTTTGGGCACAGAGTGGTTCACCTAGGGAATGACCTTCTTGAGGAAGTGTTGGGTGCGGTCCCAACTACAATGTTTAAAAGAGATTTCGATAAATTCATGGCCAGAAAAGGTTTTGAGGGATATGGGTCAGGAGCAGACAGATGGGACCTGTTTAGATTGGAATTATGTTTGGCATGTACTGGTTGGACCAACAGGTCCGTTTCCTTTCTGTATAACACAAGGATTCTATAAAAGCGATGACTTAATTTATTCATGAATATTTAACATTGTGGTATGCGTTGAGTAAATGAACTTTATTTTTCATTGATTTCTTTAATTTCGTGCATAGTGTGACTGACTCCAACCAATAAATAAAAGAAAAATCAACATACCTCGTTGATTATCTGAAACAGGTGGAAAAATAAAACATAAACGCGATAATATCTGTTAACAAGCGTTCCTTTGTGGTTCTCGTTTGTAATCCAGAACTAAGCAAGTGTCAAGAAAATGCACAGGAACTACGTAAGCGGAAACTTTTTTTCAATGGATTGTTGTTCTAAATGTTTGTCAAGCCCCCATATAAAGTATAAAACATCTTAAATATCCGGCAGAAGCCTAGTGCATTGTGCAAATGTAGGTTTTGCAACTTCGAAGAAAAAAACAGGTTAGGAAGGCCAACATGAAAATTTACGAGTGGTAGAAATCACTGATCACAATTCCAGCGCAGTCATTCATAAGTAAGTAAGCATCATATACACACACTAGTTATGCAACCTACAATAGCTCTGAGTGGTCAAACAGTTTTGGCTGTTGGAACAAACTTGGGTGGCTGCAATGTTGCTAATATTTACTGGCTGAGATGACATTTACAAACATTGTACACAATAGCGTTTCTAATCTTAGACCTATGGTACCTTAATTTCGATCTAACAGCTCTGCTTCTGTCATTCTGTGATGTCAGAGAAATTCAATGATCTTCATAACCCCACTCGAAGGACACTTATGTTCTCCTTGCCACATGCGCAGAGTATTTTTTTAAATTCACTCATAACTGTTCTATGCTTGAAGATGCCAATTGTGTTTTATAACTTGTTGAGGAAGTATTCTATCAGGTTTGGGAACAGCGATGAATTCCGATAGGTGGTCTTTTCCTCTTAAGAGGAAAAAAAAGCATGAGACACATTTGGTTTTAAATATATGAAAACATGTCGCTACATTTTATTAAGTTGTGAACTTTAGCCACTTAATGTTGGAATAGATCAGGCTGAAAATGATTCGTCGTTGAAGAAATATTATCTAGTCTCCCACAATTTGAATGCATTTTCTTTAAACTGAAATATCTCTGTCGGGGAGAGTATGTAATTGTTAGTACAAATGCATTGCTATGAAGGTTGGTGTTCTAAAATTGGATCTAATTCGAATTATAGGTAAAGACAAATGTTCGGAAGTATGCCCTTTGTTTGCGCTTGGCAAAATCAAGATAAAACAAGCCCCCCTAACTGTTAAAAGAACAACAATTTGACACATTTGTGATTTTTTTTCAGAATTTATAACTGTCTCCATGTAGAGAGCAAATTCTTAGCTACTCACATTTAGAAGAATTATTTGAATTGCAAGTATCTCTTATAATTATCTTATTGCTCTAATACGTACTTAATGTTGTTAACAGAAAAAGTAAAGAAAGGTAGGTGAATTCATGTGTTGTAAATTCAATTATGTTATGAAGTTAAAGTCATGTATTGCACCTTTAAGAGAGTGTGTATATTGTTCTGAACTGAGAGATTATAAACACTTGCTTATATGAGTAGACGGCAGTATCAGAGTGGATTGGAAATTTGAAAATATGTCACATTTGCTTGTGAAATGGAGCCCTGAGGTAGTTGCTGTTTTGACACCAGTTCGAATTTAACGAATCATTTAAAATTATTATTTAAATCATTCATTATTTAACCAACATTGAACCAATCATCAGGCAAGTTGCAGCGTGTTGCGCCCATAGGTTTTTGCAAGGTTTGTGAAGGTTTGTAGCTCAGGTTGACGATCCGATGTTGGAGAAAAAATGCAGAGATTTTGAAAATTGCAAGAAATTAGGAAACTGTCTGTAGTAGAGGTACCTTTTCATATGAAACATATTCACAGAAAAACACAAACCAGGGAGATCTTCAGCCAGAAGAAAGCAGACACTGAAGACAACAGTAGCTGTAGGGTGTAGGTTTGCCCGCTGAGCTGTAGATTTGATACCAGACGTTTCATTACCTGGCTAGGTAACATCATCAGTGGCGATCTCCAAGTGAAGTGAAGCTGTTGTCTCCTGCTTTCTATTTATATCTTTTTCCTGGATGGAGTTTCTTAAACATTCATGCAGAAAGTACAGTTGTTCGCGGGTGGAACTCTCTCGGATGGCATTCCTTTCCCATCATCAGGCAAGTTGCAGCGTGTTGCGCCCATAGGTTTTTGCAAGGTTTGTGAAGGTTTGTAGCTCAGGTTGAGGTTTAGGGTGAAGGTTTGCTCGCTGAGCTGTAGGTTTGATATCCAGACGTTTCATTACCTTGCTAGGTAACATCATCAGTGGCGACCTCCAAGTGAAGCGAAGCTGTTGCCTCCTGCTTTCTACTTATATCTTTCTCCTGGATGGGGAGAGAGGGGAGAAAGATATAAATAGGAAGCAGGAGACAACAGATTCGCTTCACTTGGAGGTCGCCACTGATGATGTTACCTAGCCACGTAATGAAACATCTAGATATCAAACCTACAGCTCAGCGAGCAAACCTATACCTGAAACCTCAACCTGAGCTGCAAACCTTCATAAACCTTGCAAAAACAGTAGCTGTGTGGTTTTGAAATTAAGTTAATGCAATTTTTAATAATCGTCTTATTGCAACAGCGTATTGTTATAGAGTTTGAGGCAGATTTCAAGCAGTTAAGAGGAAGGGGGTGGGCTTAAAGTTGTGAATAGTTGCTATTTAATTTTCACTTTTATAGTTAAAATTTAAATTAATGTTATTTTTGTTAAACTAGTGAAATTTGTGGAGTTCTCTGTTACTCATATTTTAACATTGCAAAACGAGATGAGCTTTTCTGGTTTTTTGGTTTAATTAACAAAGGGGTTCTCTGCTGTATCGTAAATATGATAAAATAGTGAGTCAATCATTTTGCTCAAAACAAAATCTGCAATGAGATCGAGCAAGACAACCAAGGCATTACAGCAACAAAGTCTGGAATGGAAATAGCAGATGAACATATTAGTGATATCTCCAGATCAGTGGCTGGGGTCTCTGGAATAAATAGGAACGTAATAATATTCTGGAACCCGCCATAAGTATTAGTAATGCAGATGTAAATTTGTACAGGGCCAAGCTGTTCGAGTGCAAATCCACTGCGTCAATGACAATATTGAAAGGTACCCAGATATATCCTTACTCCCAAAAGTGAATGAATAAATTCGGATAAATGGGGCAGCACGGTGGCTCAGTGGTTAGCGCTGCTGCCTCACAGCACAGGGACCTGGTTTTAATTCCAGCTTCGGGTGACTGTCTGTAGATTTTGCACATTCTCCCTTTGTCTGTGTGGGGTTTCTCCAGGTGCTACAATTTCCTCCCTCAATGCAAGATGTGCAGATCAGGTGAATTGGCCCATGCTAAATTGCCCATAGTGTTAGGTGCATTTGTTAGGGGGAATGGGTCTGGTCGGTTGACTCTTCAGAGGGTCAGCGAGGACTTGTTGGGCTGAATGGGCTGTTTCCACACTGTGGGGAATCTAAACTAATACTGTAACATCAGAATTATCTCAGCGACCAGGTTGTGGTCAATATTGTGGTCCAGCAACACATCCTCAAAAAAGACTGGCCACTTCTGTTAGTTTTGCCCGCCATCATGACCATTCAGTCTTTATTTAATTTCTTGAATAGCAATGCGGGTGTTTGAAAGGCTGCCAAGTCGTGGAGGTAACATGTATCTGAATGAAACGTCACAGTTAGATTCTAAAACTGAAATCACTGAGAACGAGGCCAAAGCTCTATACGTGTTAAATTATAACTAGTGCAGTACAAATTGGTGTCATTGTTGGACGTCAATTAACTCAGCATCATAATATCGCTGCCTGCAATCTTCACAGTAATGACCTGAGCCCTAATATCTACAAACACTGAAATAACTAACCTCCTCTTCACTACAGAGTTAGAAGTAGCATTTCAACAACGTTCAACTCCGTTTGGTATCACAAGCAGCTGGGATCAAGGGAACCCCTGTAGATATATAGGAGAGACAGGAGTTGACTGAAGAAAGAAATATTGAGGGCGAAAAGGGGGCACGAGATAGCCTTGGCTGAGAAGATCAATCTAAAGAGATTCCTTAAGTACATTAAAGGAAAAAAAAAGTAACTGGACAGAGAAAAGGGTCCTTCAGGGACAAAAATGAACATGCATGTGTAAAAACACAGGTGATGGTCGAGGTTCTCAATGAATATTTCTCCTTTGTATTTACCATGAATAAAGACATGAAGACTTGGGAGGTTGTAGACGTTAGTGGTGATATCTTGGCACAGTCCATATCAAGGTAGAGGAGGTGTTGAATATATTAGAATGTATTGAAAGTTGGATGAATGTCCTGGTCCTGACCAGACATATCCAAGAACTCTGCAGGAGGCTGTATAAGAAATTATGGGTGCCCTGGCTGATATATTTGCATCATCTTTAGCCATGAGTGTGGTCCCAGAAGACTAGAGGGTAACGAACCTAGTGCCCTTTGTCAAGAAAATAAAACAATCTGGGAACTATCGAACATTAAGCCTATGGTAGGTACATTAGATTACTTACAGAGTGGGAACGGGCCCTTTGGGCCAACAAGTCCACACCGACCCTCCGGAGAGCAACCCACCCAGACGCATATCTCTACATTTGTCCCTTCACCTAACACTACACATTGTCAATTCATCTAATATGCACATTTTTGGATTGTGGGAGGAAACCGAAGCACCCAGAGGAAGCCCACGCCGGCATGGGGAGAAATGTACAAACTCACAGACAGTTGCCTGAGGCGGGAATTGAACCCAGATCTCTTGCACCTTGAGGCAGCAGTGCTAACCACTATGCCGTCTCAGGCAACTACCTGTGTGGAGTTTGCACATTTCTCCCCCTGTCTGCGTGGGTTTCTTCTGGGTGCTCCGGGTGGAAAGTCAGATCAAGGCAGGAGCCCCATGGTGAATGGTAGAGCCTTAAGTAATGTAATGGACCAGACGGACCTTAAAGTTCAGGTGTATGTTTCACTGAAACCGGAGTCAAAATTAGACAGAGCGGTGAAGAAGACTTTTCGCAAACTGGCCCTCATCATTCAGGGCACTAAGCATATAAGTTAGAGTATAAAACTCTAACATATTCCAGTATTGCAGGACTTGGAGTATTGTATTCAGTTTTAGTCACCTTGCTATAGGAAGTTACTTATTAAACTGGAAATATTACGAAAGAAATTTACAAGGATGTTGCCAGGACTCAATGGTCTGAGTTATAGGGAGAGGTTGGACAAACTAGGACTTCTTTCTTGAGAATTTACGACACTGAGGGGCATCTTCGAGAAGTGTATAAGATCATGAGGGGCATGCATAGGCTGAATACACTCAGTATTTTTCCCACGGTTGGTAAATGAAGGACTAAAGGTAAGTGGATTAATGTTAGAGAGAAAGAATAAAATAGAGGGGCATTTTTTTTTATACAGAGGGTGGGACGTACATGAGCAGACAGTGGAAGTAGTTAAGGAGGGCAGATGAGTTACATTCAATAAAACTTGGACAAATGCATGAATCGTTTAGAAAGATTTGGACCAAGTGCTGGAAAATGAGATTAGCGTTGATGAACATTTTGGTTAGCATGGACCAGTTTAGGCCAAAGAGCTTGTCTCCATTCTCTCCGGCAATATGCAAATGACCTGGATAATATTCGTAAGATAGTGATTGAGGGCAAACAATATCCATGTCACTGAATTGCAAGCAATGTCTGTTGCCAATAATGGATCATTTTGTCACTACCAAGAACCACAATTCACTACTATTATCATCGTTGGATTAACTACACGAAGACACTGAGTTCTTAATCTGCACCATCAAAAATGGAAATCTATCACAGCTGGTAGGACAGTAATAGCAGAAATTCATTCGGCCAATTTTTGGAACATTGTGTGCAGTTCTGGTCTCCGTCCTGGAGGAAGGATATTGTAAAACTTGAAAGGGTTCAGGAAAGATTTACAAGCATGTCGCCTGGTTGGAGCGTTTGAGTGATAGAATGAGGCTGAAAAGGCTGAGGCTGTCTTCTCTGAAGCGTCGGAGTCTGAAGGGTGAAATCATGGAGTTTTATAAAATCATGAATGGTATGGATAGCATAAATAGAGAAGGTATTTTCCCTGGGTTGGGGGAGTCAAGAGCTCGGGGTCATAAGTTTAAGGTGATAGGGGAAAGATTTACAAGGGATTTAAGGGACAACTTTTTCACCAAAGAGTAGTGCATGTATGGAATGAGCTTACAGACGGTGTGGTGGGGTATGGCACAATTACAACATTTAAATGCTTCTACATGGGTATATGAATATAAAAGATTTAGAGGGATATGGACCATGTTCTGGAAAACTGATATCTGGTTGGCATGAACGGGTCTGTTCCATGCAGTACATCTCTACGAATCTATGTCTCTCTAATGCACGTCTTCTAAACTCCATTCCAAGTGCCATGCAGCCATGACATTGTAATGCTGCTCCTTCATTGTCGATGGGTTAAAAACATCTAATGTGTTTTCTAGGTAAAAACAATGACTGCAGATGCTGGAAACCAGATTCTGGATTAGTGGTGCTGGAAGAGCACAGCAGTTCAGGCAGCATCCAAGGAGCAGCAAAATCAACGTTTCGGGCAAAAGCCCCTCATCATGTGTTTTCTAGCTGAACACTGGATGTTACTGTTGTCATGGTCTGTACTCGTTTCAGAAGGTGCCATATAATAACTTATCCTGTGCCAATTATTTATGAAGCATCAGTTATGAGCTCGTCCGAGCCGACTAATTCTAAGAAATAATCAATTTTAGTCATTGTAACAATAACTTATACCGGTATAACAATTTGGTCTTCTGTCTTTTTAGGTTGGGGTTCGATGTTTGTCACATAATGCCAAGTTGAATGGACTTTCAATATTTTAATAATATCGACAAAATATAAATTTATTTGGATGATTTATTTTAATTATGTGCTCTGTTGATATTTGCATCAATGTTCTTGTAGTTTTCGTGTATGCACCTCCGTGCGGGTGGGTAGATGACTTCAGTGAATTGACACTTCAGTACCAGATCATTATGTCGTCCGAAAGGGAACAAAACAAATAACTATTGATGCTGGAGATCTAAAATAAAAACATACATCGCTGGAATGAAAATCAGCTGGTCATGCAGAATCTGTCTGGAGAAAGCAGAAATAATATTGCGAAACCAATGACCCTTCATCAGATAAATATTAACCCATCTTTGTCCCTGCAGATGATACGACAACCTCAGAGCTTCATCGTTATGTTCCTTCTTTAAGATTTTGCATATTGTTTCTTTTTGGTTGTTAAATAATAATGTATAATGTTGTATTTTGGTGATGAAATTCTTTCCTGTGAACATCATAAGTTTTGATAATCCATTGCTTCCATTACAGCGCTAATTGAATGTCAGGAATTGCTAAACGATACAGGTAAGCAAAGCTCGTAGATTTTCTGCGGAATTAGTTCAACAGCGATCAAAAAAATCTTCAGACTGCATGCAGTGCCAGAGTGTGTCCAACTGTGATTGTCTAAATTTTTAAAGGGAAGTATTGCAGTCTCCGAAGTCCACAAGTATAAGATTTACATAATTGCAATTGTTGAATGACACTGCTCAGCCACGATAATGCTAGCCAGTGTGGAATCACATTGTTTTAACACGAAATGTCGTACATTACAATTCAAATGTGCCAACAGATTTAATAATTCGTTTGTTTTCATACTCTAAAGTTTGCATTTCTCTCGTCTGCATCAGAAGAGAATATCCGCCAGAAGGAAAAAGGTATTAAATTCTTGAGAAAAGGCACAGAATATTGATCATTCCTTTCTCATGCTTCACTCACCTATTTTGTTTAGCGATGTCTTATTTTAGATGTTGCTTTCTACATGTATATTAGAAACATTGATAGTGAAAGGAATATGTGAAATGCCTCCTCAGTTTAGGCATAAAGGCATGCTTATGTGTGGGCATGGATTGCACCAAGTTGGATATATTTATGAATCTAAGGGAATCACATAAATCCAATAATGGAGGAGGCCACGACACTTTAATGAACAACACATCGACTGTAGATGTCTTTATTGCAGCGAGTGAACTGTGAAATTGTGAAGGCATATTTACACAAAACGTGTTTGGACAGATCAAGACTTACCACATACATGTCAATTATGACATCATTTAAAAACTATGATGGCAGGTCAGTGGGTGCAGTATGAAAATGCATGTATAGTAGTTGAATGAGCTGCTCACATCTGAAAAATGCATCCAGCAGTAACAGTATTGGGTAAAAAAAGTGTATTTGAAACATAATTACGTAATTCATCCATATTTGAATTTCAGAACTTAAGAAATGTGAAGAATCATTAAGTGACAGAGGTACATTGTCTGACTTCTGTCTGTTCGAAATATGTCTTACAATATCAGACCATTACCCAAGTTTAAAATTAATACATTCCAAGAAATGTTCCTCCTAACCTGCTCCTCATTAAAGTTTGAATACGTAACGTTAAACCTTACACAATGCAGTCATTCTCCAGAGTTTTAAGCCATTGGAACATTTGCTAGCTGACTAAGTGAATTGCACAGCTATTCGGAAGATCTGTATGTTTACTGACTGCAACGGAAGAATTACAGACAAGGTGACCTGACTTCGCTTCTGATTTTATTTTTTCAGTTACTTTATATATCTGCTCATGTCAGTCACCACCGCACATGCAAGTGGAAGCTCTTTTAACAGCACTTGACCTCTCAAAGAACTTCACAGTTTAATTTGGTCTAGAGTATGTTCCTTTGCATTTATCTCACTGTGGAAAGGAAGTTCTTTGTTGAATTACATTCTCAAAGGCCTTGACAGATTTCCTGGAGTTAATACTTGGATGCAATACTCCAAGCAGAGCGTCAGCAGAGAAATATCCATTAAAAGCAAAGGGTTTTTTTCGAGATAGCATGCGTGCTTCCTCCATGAAAAAACTGCCCACAAGCATTGATCTGCTGGCTCTTCCTATTATGAAAAAAAGCCGACTCGGGATTTGGATAGGCAATACTCTCTGCGTATTTTCTTGAGAAATGGGAAATCGAAAGTCCTTGATCAAAATTTAATCAATCGGGCATTTATTATGATGAATTCACCTAATTATAATTTTTTTTAAAATGTCTTCACCTTTCTAAAATTTACTAACTCAAACATTTTTATTTTCTGGGGGATGGAGATAAGCTTGTTACAAGCCCATGTTTTCTGAGTCAATATTTCTGCCAAAGGCTACATTAAAAGATGTATAGTGTGGTGCTGGAAACACGCAGCCAATCAAGTAGCATCCGAGGAGCAGAGCAGTCAATGTTTCCAGCATATGCTCTTCATCAAGAATGAGGGCCTTGTGTAGGGAGGAAGAGAATTTCTTCTAGGTAGGCATTACTGTAAGACGCTTCACAGTAAGGTTATAATTAACTAGGCGAAAGTGAAGACCGGATATGTTGGAGGTCATAGTCCTTGGAAGAGGGTTCTCAGCAGGTTTATAATCAAGTAGAAAAACGTGAGGACTGTAGTTGGTGGAGATCAGAGTACCTTGGACGAGGTTTCACAGTAACGTTATAATCAGCTTGGAGAAAGCATCTGCTGTACTAATTTCTCCTAGTCGATTATAAACTTGCTGCGATGGCTCGTCCAGGGATGCCTAGTTTGAAGAAGTTCTCCGCCTCACTCTACAAGGTGACGAAGAGCATATGCTCGAAATGTTGACTCTCCTGTTCCTCGCATCCTGCCTGACTGGCTGTGCCTTTTCAGCACCACACTCTTCATCTCTGATATCCAGCATCTGCAGTCCTCACTTCCTCCTATTTTTAGAGACGTGCAAAGCATGGACTCAGCTAATTCATTGAAGAGTGAAACCATTATAAGAATCAACAATTATCATAACAGTAAACTTTGTGCACAAACTACAAATCACAGCAACAGTTAATTTCTAATTCAAAGGTACGACATAATTCTCTTAATCAATCCAAATGCCAAAAGGATAGATGCATGATGTGAATGACACCTGTTGCTTCAACTCTTAAGAAATAATATCTTTAAATCCATGTGTTATGATATTCAGTGACCTAGGAGAGAACATCACTGAATGCTACAGGCTATTTGGCAAGGGAACGCATCGATAACAGTGTCTTTGCAGATAGACATTTGTGATTATATTTAACGTCTCCAAACAAATTGTTATTAAATTAACTGCAAAATCTTTGTTTCGTGTTTACACTTTAACAGAGGAAAAACTTACAGAAAAAGAGAAAGGTAATGTGTTCAAAATTTATCTGAAAAGGTAATATTAGGCACGGATGCATCTAGATTAGATAAGATTCCCTCGAGTATAGAAACCCACCCTTCGGCCCAACAAGTCCACATCGTGTCTATGAAGAGTAACCCACCCAGACCCATTTCCCATATTCATGCCTGAATAAGGCACCTAACAACAATTCACCTGGCCTGTATACCTGTGGACTATGGAAGTAAATCAGAGCACACCCGTACAAACTCCACACAGAACAATCGTGCAAGGCAGGACACAAACCCAGCTGCCTGGCACTCTGAGTTAGCAATGCAAACCACTGACCCACCTTGCTACACCATCTGGCACCCAATGCGTGCAAGCATGTGGGTGTGTGCCCATGTGTAACACTTTATTTTTTTGATCTGAGAAAAGTGAAAATGGTCTCAATGAGGAATATCTCGGAAGATAGGCTGAAATATATTATAATTTGAAGAATAGGAGATTTCATTTTCACCATTGAAAACATTCATATTCCACTAATGAACATTTTTCCTTATTAACGAACAATAAACTTGACATTCAGCAATTTTGATCTTAAGAAAGTAGATAAGTGTCGTTAATGACATTTCTTATTTTTATCTTCAGTTCACATGTCACATCATAAAAAATCATGACGAACTTATGACGTTTCAGTCCCCATTACCCATTGTCATATATAGAGCTATGAAGTAGTGCATAGCATGCAGAAAATATACATCTATGCTAAACTCATTAGTGGCAGGTTAGCTTGCTCTTCGATGCATTCTTGATCCAATAATGAATAAAAGACCAATATGTGAAGGTTTGAGTTATAGCCTTTGAGTATCTAGAGTCGTTTGAACAAGTGTGGTATCACAAAATGATTCTCATGGAGGTCAATGTTAATCTACAAAACAATCCTGTTTGTTATCGCCATAATTGGAATAAAATATTGTTGTTGTTCAAAGGCAAGCACCTTAGCTCAAGGCATCGCTAACGTGGTGGCTTAGTAGTTAGCAGTACTCCCTCGCAGCACCAGAGACCTGGATTCAGTTCCAGATTCAGGCAACAATGCATGGAGTTTGCACATTCTGCCCGTATCTGTGTGGGCTCCTCCAATAGCGCAAAGATGCGAAGGTTAGCTGAAAGGGCCATGCTTAATTGCCCGTAGTGTTCAGGGCTGTGTAGCTAAGGTGTGCTGGTCAGGGGTGAATACAGGGTAGGGGAATGAATCTGGTTGGGTTACTATTTGGAGGGTTGGTGTGGACTTGTTGGATCAAAGGGCTTGTTTCCACACTGTAGGAATTCTAATGTTAATCAGAATAGCATAACAGGATCCATATTATAAAGTCATTTTAATAATAGCATTCCGTAAATCAGAAAGTAAAAGAAAACTGATTATTTATAATTTGGATTTCACAGTGAACAATACCATTCACAACAAAGCACAACCTAAAATATATATGATTTTATACAACTAGTCATGGCTTTGGATAATAATTGGTAATCCTATGAATCACTCATCTTCCTCATGATGTGTACCACAGCAGATCAAAACACACTATGCAATGTCAGTACATAGACTACCAATTTCTTTTTGTGCTAGAACAAAGATTTGCAGGTTTTCTTTAAATAGCACTGCTGACGTTATGAAGAAGCTGAGGTAAATTCAATTTTTTGAAACAAAAGCGGAGTTAATGTTTCGATTACAATCATTCTGGTGAAGGGGAACCAAAGTCGCAATGTTGATTCTGTTTTCTCCCTGCAGATCCTGTCACACCTGTTGATTTCATCCAACGATTTCTGCTTCTGTTTCAGATCTCTAGCATGGCAGTTCTTTGCTTTATTATAATGTTCAATGTTGATAGCATGATGCAGAAATCCATTCATGACTGATATTTTCCTGCAACAGTACATATCCTTAAGCAGCTAAATCGCACTATCATACATCCATGTCGTCATTTAATATTATGAAATGTTATGCCAAAAAAAGCTACAACACAAAAGAGAACTGACCCTATCAGTTTGATACTCAATTGCATTTCCAAATGTATACCAATCATTTTAAATGTTGAGTTTCTATTGATCAGAATCAGAATCAGATTTCGAACAACTATTGTGGCGGGCACAGGTCAAAAGCTCGAATTCAAACATAACCTACTTCACCGTTTGATTCCTGACATGACAGCGATCAAGGTACAAGTGAGTATTTAATGAAAAATCCCACAATTGCCTGACTGCAGCTCCAACAACACCACAAAAACGAGATACCTTCCAGTTCAAATGACATCGCAGGTTTGACAGACCATCCTATCCCTCAAACATTCATTCATTACAGTACAGCATGAACTGTTATCTGTGTAAGACAAGAATGCAGGCAGGGAAAAAGTGAGCACTGCAGATGCTGGAGATCAGAGTCAAAGAGTTTGGTGCTAGAAAAACAGCCAGTCAGGCAGCATCCGAGAAGCCAGAGAATCGAGGTTTCGGGCTTACGACCTTCATCAGGAATGAGAATATGTATATCGCAGTTAATGAAGCTTCCCTTGTCAATACATTCCTTGCAGGCATCCTCCAACACATAGAAATGCAGACACACACAAAACAAATGCAAGTACAATACTAGAAACTAATTCCTTGAACTCAAAATGGAAGTATTGGAATCTCTCCTCCTTCTGCAGGTTAGTAGACCATCAGTTTTACTAGCACAGTCCTTGTTCTATCCCAAGAAAGACTGCAATAGTTAACAACAATAACAAATATGGAATTATGGATCTGAAAACAAATGCAGGACTATGAGGATATTTCAGGGAAATTAAAACATTGTAATTTGACATGGTTTAGCCTTTGTAGTTGAAAACACATTGTTCATCTAAGCAATATCTCAATGAACTTCCCTAAATCAATAGGAAACAGATTAGTAGGAGAACCATCCTAACCGCATTCCAAAATGTATTTGCACATCTTTGTAGTTCACAGAAATCTTTATCCAAGTCAATAATTGGACGTTGAAATTTAGTGAACTTTCTGAAGAAGGGACTTTGGATGCAAAATGTTAATTCTGATTTCTGTTGCCAGACCTTAGACTTAGATTAGATTACTTACAGTGTGGAAACAGCCCTTTCGCCCAAGAAGTCCACACTGATCCGCAACCCAACCATACCCCTACACCTAACACTACGGGCAATTGAGCATGGCCAATTCACCTGACCTGCACATCTTTGGACTGTGGGAGGGAAACCGGAACACCCGGAGGAAACCCACACAGACACGGGGAGAATGTGCAAACTCCACACAGTCAGTAGCCAGAGGCGGGAGTTGAACACAGGTCTCTGGCGCTGTGAGGCAGCAGGGCTAACCACTGTGCCACCTTGCTGCCCACTTAACTGCTTTTGTTTTCCAATTCCAGCATTCACAATTCTTTGTTTTCTTATTGTTTTTTAAACAATGAATGGTTATTTGCATGCCTGATTAATTTAAGTGCAATTTCCATATGTTCCCATAAAAATGCACCTTCCAGCTCAATGAGCAAAACCTACATCCGTGATCCCATCTGTTGGTGACCTACAGAACCGTATTGATTCTTTATGACAGATGATTTTGTGTTACATGAGCAAATACAATTATATAATTAAATAGTTGAACAGTGATTTTGCTTTCTCAGAATTGGAAGATCTGGAGCAAAAATGCAGTGAGTACTTCTGAGGCAACTTTTAGGTAAATTTTTAAATTACGACATCCCTTGCCGAATGGTATGTTGTGCATATCGTTGTTCAAGAAGCAACCTTCACAACTTTCCCAAGAAAACCTAAGGATGGATATTGAATGCAGGCACAGCCTGCCAGGTCCATTTTTATTGTTAAAAACAAGGGCTGCAAATGCTGGAAACCAGATTTTAGATTAGGGTGGTGCTGGAATATCTCAGCAATTCAGGCAGCACCCGAGGAGCAGGAAATCGAAATTTCAGGCAAAATCCCTTCATCAGGAATAGAGGCAGAGTGCCTGCAGGGTGGAGAGATAAATGAGAGGAGGGTGGGGGTAGGGAGAAAGTAGCATAGAGTACAATAGGTGAATGGGGTGGGGATGGAGGAGATAGGTCAGGGAGGAAGGCGGGGTAGGTAGCAAACAGTACAATGGGTGAATGGGTGTGGGGATGAAGGTGATAAGTCAGAGAAGAAGGTGGAGTGGATAGATGGAAAGGAAGATAGACAGGTAGGACAAGTCGTGGGGCCAGTGCTGATCTGGAAGTTTGAAGCTGGGGTGAGGTGGGGAAGGGGAAATGAGGATACTGGTGAAGTCCACATTGATGACATGGGGTTTAAGTGTTCCGAGGCAGAAGATGACCTCTCCAGGCGTCGGGTGGTGAGGGAGCGACTGTGAAGGAGGCCCAGGACCTCCATGTCCTTGGCTGAGTGGGGGGGGGGGGGGGAATTGAAATGCTGGGACACAGGGCGGTGGGGTTGATTGGTGCGGGTGTCCCAGAGATGTTCCTTAAAGTGCTCTGCGAGGAGGCATCCAGTCTCCCCAATGTAGAGTAGACCACATCGGGAGCACCGGATACAATAAATGATATTGGTGGATGTGCAGGTGAAACTTTGATGGATGTGGAAGGATCCTTTTGGGCCTTGGATGGAGGTGAGGGAGGCAGTATGGGCGCAGGTTTTGCAATTCCTGCGGTGGCAGGGGAAGATGCCAGGTCGGGAGGGTAGGTTGTTGGGGGTGTGTGGGCCTGACCAAGTAGTCACGGAGGGAATGGTCTTTGCGGAAGGTGGGAAGGGGTGGGGAGAGAAATATATCCCTAGTGGTGGGGTCCGTTTGGAGGTGGCAGAAATGTCGTCGGATGATTTGGTTTATGGGTAGGTTGGTCGGGTGGAAGGTGAGCACCAGGGGGGTTCTGTCCTTGTTACGGTTGGAGGGTGGGGTCTGATGTGGATGAGATGTGTTGGCGGGCATCTTTGACCACGTGGGAAGGGAAATTGCGTTCTCTAAAGAAGGACGCCATCTGGTGTGTTGTGTGGTGGAACTGGTCCTGCTGGGAGCAGATACGGTGGAGGCACAGGCAGAGGAATTAGGATATGGGATGGCATTTTTGCAGGAGGTAGGGTGGGGAGAGGTGTAATCCAGGTAGCTGTGGGAGTCGGTAGGTTTGTACAAAATGCCGGTGTCAAATGTCGGTCGTAATTAATGGAGATGGAGAGGTCCAGGAAGGGGAGAGAGGTGTCAGAGATGGTCCAGGTTAATCTAAGATCGGGGGGAAGGTGTTGGTGAAGTTGATGAATTGCTCAAACTCCTTGCGGGAGCATGAGGTGGCAGCAATGCAGTCATCAATGTAGTGGAGGAAGATGTGGGGAGTGGTGCCGGTGTAACTACAGACTGTTCTACGTAGCCAACAAAGAGACAGTCATAGCTGGGGCCCATACGGGTGCCCATGGTTGCCCCTTTGGTATGAAGAAAGTGGGAGAGTCCGAAGGAGAAATTGTTGAGGGTGAGGACTAGTTCAGCCAAACGAATGAGGGTTTTGGTGGAAGGGTACTTTTGGGGACGTCGGGATATGAAGAAATGGAGGGCTTGGAGGCACTGGTCATGGCAGATGGAGGTGTAAAGGGATTGGATATCCATGGTGAAGATGAGGTGTTTGGGGCTGGTTAAGCGGAAGTCATGGAGGAGGTGGAGGGCATGGGTGGTGTCTCAAACGCATGTGGGAAGTTCCTGGACTCGGGGAGATAGGACAGTGTCGAGGTGGGTAGAGATGAGTTCAGTGGGGCAGGAGTATGCTGAGATAATGGGTCGGCCAGTGTGGTCAGGCTTATGGATTTGGGAAGGAGGTAGAACCGGGCAGTGCGGGGTTCCCGGACTATGAGGTTGGAAGCTGTGGCTGGGAGATCTCCTGAGGTGATGAGGTTCTGTATGGTCTGGGAGATGATGATTTGGTGATGGGGGTGGGATAATGATCGAGGGAGTGGTAGGAGGAGGTGTCTTCGAGTTGGCGTCTGGCTTCAGCAGTGTAGAGGTCAGTGCACCAGACTACCTCTCCAGTCCCTTTATCTGCTGGCTTGATGGTGAGGTCGGGATTGGAGCAGGAGGAGTGGAGGTCTGCGCGTTGTGAGGGTGAGAGGTTGGAGTGGGGGAGGGGGGAAGACAGGCTGAGGCAGTTAAACTCCTGGCGGCAGTTGCAAATGAAGAGATCGAGGGCAGGTAAAGGCCATCACAGGGTGTCCAGGTAGATGGGGTGTGTTGGAGGCGGACGAAGGGGTGCTCAGAAGGTGGGCAGGAGTCCTGATTATAAAAGTAAGCTCAGAGGCGGAGGCGGCGGTAGAAGTGTTCGACGTCACAGCATGTATTAAATTCATTGATGCGTGGGCGGAGGGCAAATAAGGTTAGTTCTTGGCTGAGGACTGATCGTTCGTCCTCAGTGAGGGGGAGGTCTGGAGGGATGGTGAAAACTCTGCAGGACTAGGAGCTGGAACCCAGTGTGGGTGTGGAGCTGGGAGTGGGATGGAGCCTGTTACTGGAGTGGGCATGGTGGTGGGGAATAGGGGTGGAGGCATGGGCAGAGTTGATGTTCCATTCAGGGTTCTTGGGTGAAGGGGGTGGTGACAGTTGTCTCTGTGGGGAGGGGCGGAGTGCGTGTCAGTAGAATGCAAGTGAGTGATGTTGGTGGGGGCGGAAGTGGTGGCAATCACGGCAGTGGGGGGCGGAAGTCACTGAATGTGTGATATCAGCGATGATGTGAGGGCCGTAATGATGTCACGTATGGTGCATGAGGAATTGTGATGGACAGAAGTGGCTGTGGAAGCGGCCATGATGGGACGGAAGTGACGTCATCGACCACCGGGGAGGTCGCTGCACCAATCGCATGGCTAATGGCGTCCGAGAAGTTCCAGAAGCCGGGGGAATCTTCTGGAATGTTTGTGGAGTGCTGGTTATGTAGTTGGGTAGATAAACGTTTGTTATACATACTGTTTTTGATGTTTGAGACGGTGTTGAAATAGTGTTTGGTGAGCATATAAATTCTCCTGAGAATATAGTAAAGGAGGGGTCCTTTGCAGTTCTGAGAGAGTGCGGCCCTTGGCTGAGGCAGGGCAGATTGTAGGGAGGTTAGGTGCCGGCGCATTGCTGCGAGTGTGGAACGGAGGATATTGAAGGAGAACCGTTGCTAGTGTTTTTGAATCTGAAGTCTGTACTGTTTGTCCTGTTCCGTTCTGAACTCTGCTGGTTGAAAGGTGGTCCGGAGTCCGTGTGGGATGAGTTAGTTAGGGAGGTAGGCACTGAGGAAGCAAATGTAGCTGTGGTAGCGAGTTTGTGTCAGCACATGGTCGAAGTGCTTCAGGGCAGAGGAAATGACCTGGGAGTTGCAGTGGGAGAGGGATTCCCTGAGATTCTTGTAGAGAGAGGAGGAATCTTTCTTCAAGGCAGGCATCCATTTTCATTGTAAAAAAATTGAAGGGTATCATTCTGAATTGCTCGATTTACCGTCATTGCCCATGAATTCCTGCATCAATATCTGTTTAAATGCAACAATCATGCGGCAACAGGCAGTCTTACAGAAGTATTGGGGCAACGACATTTTGGAGATTTGACTTATTTATCTCGGACATGTTCCTGATAAGTATCAGTGATTAATGCTGCAGTTGGCCTGCATGTCACCAGCTAAATTAATCCTATCCATATAGAGTTAACCTGATTGTTTTATCTAATTTCAAGCTGCCTGGTTAAGTTATTTCTTTTCTTCCAAGTATTTCTGTCATGCATATACATTGATGTATAATATTCAAAGTGCATTTGCAGCATTTCTTGAAAAAGCAAACTAAAAATAGCAATGAGTAGATAACTCAAGACTTTGCAAAATTTGGCTAGAACGCAATTTGCCTGCATACTATATTCCACTTTACATACCACATGATAATGTCACAACTGTTCAACATTTAATTTCGTAAATAATATAAATCGAATTAAAATCGATGGTCTTCCCAGTGAAAGCAGATTTTGCAGAGGAACTGTTTCTTCTGGACTCATCAGGACAAATGGAAGAATACATGAACCATCAATTGACCAACGTTGTTGCTTGGGAAATCAGAAACAATCTTTTGTTTTCTTTTAAATATAAGCAATAAGTTTGAATTAATCATTTTCTGATGCATCAATTTTCTAATACAACTTCCCTGCTCAGCATAATCCACAGCTGCACAATACGAGAATCTGTTGTCCTGCAGAAACGTGTGTTGTTATTTTTAAAAACCGGTGTTCACGTTTTTCTTTTGATAAGGGCAAGCCCGTGATTTAAGATCAAATCTCCAAATCATTAGGAATTACTTTAATCAAATTTAATTTAAGACTCAAAAATGCAGGAGATAGCTCCATTTATCCATCCATAACTGATGTGGCATGTTGAATGAATAAGTAAATATTTGTAAAAGAAATTTGATGCTGTGACAAGAACCGAAACATTTACTAATCATTTAAGATTAGTTTGCAATGAATGACAGAAAAGTAGCGCATCTACATGAGATGCAAGTTAAATATTTAAAAACCCAACTTGCTCACAGGCCTTTTCTTCAGAGAGAGAGAGAGAGAGAGTGTTGATCTGGCGGTGACTTGTCTTTAGGTGAGAGGAGAGGTTAAGAAAAGAAATAATTCACGATAACCTCATCCAGTGTGGGAATTGAATGCAAGCAGCTACTGTTGGTACTGTAATCCTGCCAACCAGACAACTGAACGAACGGACTCCCAAAGTAATGCTACCATAGGTATCGAATGTAACGACTTAGGCAAATACATTCATTCAGAGACTGTTTTTAACCTCTAAAATCCTACCACAAATGTATGAGGAAAATATCATGAAACTTTTAAGGAAAGGCTGGATCGACTATTTTCGTGAAAAAAAAGACCCCAGTATCTAAGTAGTTTAAGAAGGAATTTTATGGTCTAGTAAAGCATGAGACTGGCATTGAACATTTGGTCCAGAATGCATATTTTCAAAATGTAGATACTATCCATTCTATCATTGATAATCAATTATAACATGATACGTGGAATTTCACCTGAGACACTTGAGAGCCATGAAAGATAATTGGCGCAGCTTCATTCTCAAAATAATATTTTGTAGCCGCTTGCCTGCAGATAGGAAGAGATAATGCATTGAATGCGAAACAATAGCTGAGTGCAAGGTGTACTGTGCTGCTCTAAGTTTGAAAAATAGATCGGTTATAGTACCTGGTACAGTATGTTTGACATTACATCTGTGCTAAACATACCTACTTTTGACTACAGAAAAAGATCTCGAGAATAAGGATGCAGGTAAATTGCATCATTTGTGTATCATTTTGCTTTTCATAATTTCACAATTTGTTGTGAATGTAAATTACGAAGCATAGAATTAAGTTGCAACAAGAATCAACCAAATTAATTCTGCACCACTGTAGTCCCAATTGGGAGGACGTCCAGATTAGTCTGAGTGTACTGAGTTTTAGGTTCTGTTTCTCTTTAGTGCAGACAGAGTCTCCCCCATTGATGCTATTGTCCAGTGTTGCGTAACTTCTGCTTTGCTGTAGTGACTGTTTTGGTGTTATATGTCATACCACGGTGATATTTTCACAGTTAGGTGAAAATTAAGTATTACATATAACGAATTTTGGATAAAAAACGTCATTAGCACCAACGCAGTTTTCGAATGCATATGCATATATATATATCAGAAGTGATATTGTTAAAATACACCTTGCTTGTACATTGCTAATTGTTTTAGGTAGGTGACTACTTGCTTTTAGGTGTTTCATAGATTTCTGATTTTTTTTACATCAAAAATATGCCTTTCACGTTTATGAAATTAGTTCCGAATTTTGGTCGTGCAAGAACTGCTAACAGTTCAGTTTACATTATGTGTCGAGATGCAGTGAAATTTTATTGAGCAAATTAAGCTAGTTTTACTCAAACAACGTCACGGCTTAAAGAAACATAAACAAAAGACCTGGAGTTTAGAATTAGTATATGACTAAATCGAAGATTTTACTTTGTTTATTTACAGAACTCAAAGGCAAGGTGGACGAGTTAGGTGAGCAATATTTTAAATAACAGTAGAAAATCTTGCATTTTTCTGAAAAGAGATTTTTAAACAGATATTTTTCTTTTGCATTGATCAAGATAAACGCAAAAAGCTAATTTTCAATCATTTAATACAAGAAACCGAAGTCACGAGTTATTATCAAGTTGATGTTGTATGTTTGATTTATTTGAGATGTGGAAAGCATCATTGAAGAGTAGGTTATATAAGTTTCAATGCTTGAACATATTTTATTTGGAGAAACAGTTCTGGGCCTATCAATTCTTTTTAGATCTAGAAAACGTAAATAACTCACATTGTCATCAAAGTGAACATCTTCAAGTGTCGCTAGACTATCAATTAGCACAGAAAAGATGGCAACGCAAGTGTTGTGCAGTTGCAAAGTCACATCTTACATTCGTCATTATGTTTTGGGTTTCAGCTCGCTCTGCATTGTCTGTGCATTGTTCAGTGTGAATTGTCAAGGGAAGAACCTATTTGAGGGGGTTAACTGTCTTTGGCAAGGAAAGTAACTGGAATTGTATCATTATTCAAATGCATTGACATTGTTGCACAATTGTTATGCTGCATAACACTGCTTTTAGCGACAGCAGCATCATGCAGACAACACACAATAATGATTGACTGCAGCAAGATCACACTAATTGTGTAGGATATTGAACAAACACTATGGTATTGTGGAATATTCAATTAAATTCCGCTACATTGAAATTCACACTAGTTTCAGTACTAAATACAATTTTATTGGCTTGCATGAAAAATGTATTTGCTCACTGAATATGTTTATAAATGTTGCTCTTATGATCTGTAGTCGATACATTTGTGATAGTTGGTGTCCGCAATTGAACCTGCTCCTTCTCAGGCTCAAATTCACTTTGACATAACATTTAATTCACTCAAATTATTTGGTGAGTTGATTGAGAAATCTGTTATTAGTCACCGTCAAGTTTAAAATAAAAAAAAATCATTATGCACTTTATGAATTGTACACTACACTCGATGCTGGTCTTGCACAATCATGAATATGTTAAATAGGATTTGAGCTGATTGTTCATTTTTCGAAAGGAGCACTGACAATCTTGATTAGCTCATTCTTCAATGCTTGTAATTGAACCAAATTCTATCACTTTCAAACTTGTAGTCCCTAATTTACTTCAAGCTATTTGGGAAAGGAAAAGAGCCTCCAAAATGAATTCAGCAAACAAAAAAGTATATTATGCAAGATCAATAAAAAAAGAAAGACAAGGTATTGTCTTCAGTTAATGAAAACTATCCATCTGCTGTTCGATTGAGCAATGAGTTGTGTGTATTTCAATGCAGTGTAATCAAAGCTGCACAGATTGTCCACGGACTGATTAGCATTTTGAGTATAAGAGTTGGCAGGTCGTATTGCAACTGTACAGGGCATTAGTTAAGCCACTTTTGGAATATTGCATGCAGTTCTGGTCTCCTTTTTTTATCAGAAGAATGTTGTGTATCTTGAAAGGGTTTTGAAAAGGTTTACAATAATGTTGCCAGGTTTGGAGGATTTGAGCGACAGATAGAGGCTGAATAGGCTGGGGCCATTTTCCCTGGAGCGTTTGAGGCTGAGGGGTACCTGATAAAGGTTTATAAAAAACAAAAGGGGCATAGAAACGATAAACAGACAAGGTATTTTCCTGGGGTGCAAGAGTTTAAAACTATAGGGCATAGGTTCAGGATGAGAGGGAAATGATATAAAAGGGATCTTAGGGGCAACATTTTCACGTAGAATGTGGTGTGTGTATGGAATGAGTTGCCAGAGAAAGTAGTGGAGGCTCGTGAATTTACAACATTTAAAAAGCATCTAGATTGATACATGAATAGGAAGGGTTTAGAGGGATATGCGCCATGTGCTGTCAAGTGGGGCTAGATTAGGCTAGGATAACGGGTCAGCATGAATGAGTTGGACCAAAGGGTCTGTTTCTGCGCCGTATATCTCTATGACTGTATGACTCTATGAATGGTTGATTGATTGGAACAGAATGGTTATACTGCTTTTGAAATATGCAGTTAAGAGTTGCACTCAGACTTTCCATGCTTGCAATTTACTCCAGGACCTGTAAGTGTTCTATGTAACATCACTTGTTACAGAACTGTATTTCTGGATATACCTGCACTTACTATGTCAGTAGATTCAATAAAACAAATCTTTCTAATTCCAGCTCCAGTGAAAAATGTCACAGCCTCTCCAGCTTTCTTTTAAATCAATCCTTCCATACCAGGCGACATCCTGATAAATCTCTTCTGAAACCCCTCTAGCTTAATAAAATCCTTCTGATAAATTGGCAACAGAACTGGACGTATTGACAAGTCAAGTGTCAGTACAAAACTACTTGATAGTCTCATGCCAACAGGTTATAGTACAACATGTCTATTTGAAATCACAAGCTTCCAGAGCATTGCCCCTTGGTCAGGTGATTATTTTTGTCACTTCGGAGCACTGTCCCTTCGTCACTCACGATTTTATGAGTTGTGTAAGCGAGACAAACCAGACATAACCATTGTGGCACTTTCAGGAACTCTATCACATAACCTGGTAATAGATCTTCAGCAAAAACCCAAACAACTAAACAGCGGAATGAAACCCTCCATACAAACACCACAGGAATTCCAAAAATATAAACATAGACAAGGATGTAGCAATGATAAAATTCGATGTAACGATGAAGTTTACCTGGATTGACAAAACGATAGTCAAACAGACAATAACCAACCTTTTGGACAAATAGAACAGACAGTGTCAACAAGGGCTGTAATGCAAACTTCCGGACCTGTGCTACATGTTCAACGCACTACACGTTCAACAGGCAGATATATGAACAAATAAATGGGATACCTATGGGCTCAACACAGAAGCAGTGATATGACGACACTTCATCAAAATTATAAGAACAGAGATCGAGAGCATGCTCACAGTGATCAAATTTACAAGATAGCAGGAAATTAACCACCTGCTCACATTCCTGGACATGATGAAAGAAAGAACGCAGAACGAGGAATGTACAACAAAATTGAATACAAAAGCCACACAAAAATACCGTACCTTGAATTAGAACAGCAAATGCCCAAACACACACAAGATAACCTGCATTATAAGCTTTCTGAAAAGGCTAAAACACACGACAGCACATCCAACCTGCGAAGAGATGAAGAACACCTACACAAAGTCTTTGCCAAGAATAGATATCCCCACAACTCCATTCGCAGATTACTGGCAGACAAACAAGCGACAAAGACATGCCATGATGCAACACTAGCTATTTTACCTTTATCTTAAAAAAAAGCAAAGGCCTGAACATGACAGCCCGATCCTCTCCAACTACTCGAATTTATGACAGCACATAAACCGATAGACACACTCAGACAAGAACGCACTTGAACAAAAGAACCAATACCCATCCTCTGCAGGATAAACGTATTGTACAAGATTCCATTCACCAAATATATTGTACAAAATTCAATGCAGACACTAAACGAAACACTATCTAGAAAAACAGGCAGGCAAGTGAACCGTATTCAAGAACATCAGCTAGCCAGGAAACACCACTATCAGCTATCCTCAGTATCAATACACATAGACAGCAAGGACCTCAAATTCGAAAACAAAATAGGACAAGCCAAATAGAGGACAACTAGAGAATTCCTACAAGCATGGCACTCATTTATGGACTCCATCAATAAAAAAATTGACCTGCAACCAATATACAGAACATTTCAATGAATAACCAAGACTGGCAATTCGAAGCAGCAGGAATGAAACCAAATGAATTCCAAACAACACAGTACGGCAGAGCTTCACAACACTAAGGATGTCACCTCATAAGGGGATGAAACGTTTGCAAACCAAAGTCCCAGTTTGGCTAACATGCCCAAAAAACTACAACAACTTTAAATGTGATCAGCTTTCAATCCGCTAATTCTGAGAAAGAGAATGCAACTTTGTCCAAACATTGCTAATAGCTATTTAAACCCAGTCGAGGGAATATCTTGGTCAATACCACGCGCACCCTTTAGAAAGCTTACACATCTTTCACAACGATTTCATCTTTCTTATTCATCTGTTCTTTACACATGCCCTCTCTGAATTAAACTCCAACTGTTCACTATTAGTTCAACTATGATATTCTCCTAATTCAGTAATGCACATCGACACCATCGTTTGCATCCCCCTCTATCATATCTAAAACATCAAAAAATTGAAATGTTGGGTGACCAGCCATGCTGCTCTCTGAAGTCTCAATTGTCGAAAACGACTATGGTACTGTAGTGCTATGTATTAATCCAGCTCTAAGTGCATCCGCCTCATCTGTTATACACCTTTCATTAAAATAAAAACTTCAGACTATGATCGTGTCATGTTCTTCAGCCTGTTCCTCCATGTTGTTCCTATGAAACTAGCTTTGACTAAAATGTACCTCAACCAGTCTACATAGTGACCGTCTGCTCTGTTTCCCATCCTTCAGCAACACGTGTTTAATTTCTGCAAATGGCACTATCAACCCTTCCTAAATTGATATTGCTGACCCCCACACCTCCCAGTACCGAAGAAATTTATCCTACATGTACAGATCTATCCTGCCCGGAAGGAGCGCATAGTGATTCCGATATGTGACCATCTCTGTCATAAACCAGCTCTTGAGCCATGCACCAACAGTTTCTGGTCTCACTGGCACGTGGCACAGGAAACAATCCTGACCTGACATCCCAAGAAGTCCTGTGATTCGACGTTCTGCCTTAATAGTCATTTAAATACCTGAACAGGCAGATTTAAGTTTTTGTTGACAAATATGTGCTCAGTAGTATAAATTGATGATCTTAAAACAAATACAATTGACAGAAGGTAATCTGCTGATTTGCTATGATATTGCATGGATAAACTTATTTGAAATAAAATCAGCTGTAAGCAATTCTGTTCCTTGAACTTACAACGTTATTAAACAACATGATTTCTGATATCTATCTGAATGTATCTTAAGTTACACATTCGCGTCTGACTCTGATAACTGTGAATACCCACCCTACCACCCTCTGGCACTGCTTTAAAAGTATCCTACGGTACAGTCTTCACTGCTAGCTGTTTAGCGTTCTGTGTTACTTTGATTTATTTCTATTTGTTATCTTTAATTCCTGCTATGCCATTCCATGCCAAGGGGAGGTGGCTAACTTTCTTCCTGTTTGTCCTACGTATTGTTTGTGGCAGTCCTTGCATGTTCGTTTTCTGAAGGGTTGATAGATGGTCTCTAGATCTATGTGTTTGTTTATGGCGTTGTGGTTGGAGAGCCAGGCCTCTGGGAATTCTCTGGCATGTCTTTGCTTAGACTGTCCCAGGATAGATGTGTTGTCCCAGTCGAAATGGTGTTTTTTTCCCTCTGGGTGTAGGGCTACGAGGGAGAGGGGGTCGTCTCTTTTTGTGGCTAACTGGTGTTCGTGTATCCTGGTGGCTAACTTTCTTCCTGTTTGTCCTACGTATTGTTTGTGGCAGTCCTTGCATGGAATTTTGTAGACGACGTTGGTTTTGTCCATGGGTTGTACTGGGTCTTTTAGGTTTGATGGTTTTTGTTTGAGAGTGTTGGTTGGTTTGTGTGCTACTAGGATCCCGAGGCGTCTTAGTAGTCTGGCTGTCATTTCTTAAACTTTGTTGATGTATGATAAGGTGGTTAGGGTTTCTGGCTGTGTCTGGTCTGCTTGCCGTGGTTTGTTCTTGAGGAATCTGCGGACTGTTTTTTTAAGTATCCGTTCTTCTTGAATACATTGTATAGGTGGTTCTCCTCTGTTTTCCGAAGTTTTTCTGTGCTGCAGTGTGTGGTGGCTCGTTGGAATAGTGTTCTGATTTAGCTTCGTTTGTGTGTGTTGGGATGGTTGCTGGTGTAGTTAAGTATTTGGTCAGTGTTTGTCGGTTTTCTGTATGCGCAGGTTTGTAGTTCTCCGTTGTCCATTCTTTCGACTGTGACGTCCAGGAATGCGAGTTTGTTGTCGGTTTCTTCCTCCTTGGTGAACTTTATGCCTGTGAGGGCGTTGTTGATGATGTTAAATGTCTCTTCAACCACAACGCCATAAACAAACACATAGATCTAGATACCATCTATCAACCCTTCAGGAAATAAACAGGAAATGACATCACCACAAACCCCAGCAACCCCATCCAGGACAAACATATAAATAGAAAGCAGGAGACAATAGCTTCACTTCACTTGGAGGTCGCCACTGATGATATTGCCTATCCAGGTAATGAAGCGTCTGGGTATCAAACCTACAGCTCAGCGAGCAAACCTACACCCTAAACCTCACCCTGAGCTACAAACCTTCACAAACCTTGCAGTAATTAGTAGATTGTCACATGGATCGGTGCTGAGAACCCAGCTATTCACAATATTAAATTATTTGGATGAGGGAACAAAATGCGATATCTCAAATGTACATGATACCAAGTTGATTGGAAAGGTGAACTGTGACGATGATGCAGAGATGCTCTGGCATGATCTAGACAGGTTGTGTGCGCGAGTGATAGTGTCAGAGTCATGGAGGTGTACAGCATGAAGACAGGCCATTTGGCCCAGACTTATCCATGCCAAACAAAACGTCCAGTGGCGCTGAACCCATTTCCCTGCACCTGGCTCATATCCTTTTAAACCTTGCCGAAACATATATTTGTCTAAATGCCTTTTAAATGTTTCTAATGTACCCATCTGAACCACTCCATATGCAAACCACCCTCTGTCTAAAGATGTTGTGCCTCAGGTTCCTTTTATTATATCCCCTCTAATGCTTATCTTATGACCTCTGGTCCTTCATTACCCCACACTCTGAAAAATATTAAGTGCATTCACCCTACCTATGCTTCTCCTAATCTTATGCCCTTCTATAAGATCGCCCCACAGTCTCTTGTGCTCTCAAGAATAAGTGTAGTAGTTTGCACAAACTTTCCCTCTAACTCAAACCCTTGAGTCCTGGCAACATCCTTGGAAATTTCTTCTACAATGCTTCCAATTTAAAAACATCCTTCCTACAGCAAGGTGACCACAACTGACCACAATACTTCAAGTGCAGTGTCAACAGCGTCCTGTGCAATTGTAATGGAACTTCCCAACCTCGATAGTCAATGGCCTGACTGATAATAGTCAGTGTGCCAAAAGCCGTCTTCACTGCCATGATGACCTGTGACCCCACTTTCAGAAAAACATGCACCTGAACTCTGTTTCACTACACTCCTTATTGCCCAACCATTCACCAAGAAAATCCTACTTTGACTTGACTTTTCAAAATGCAAGACCTCAAACTTATCTGCATTGAACTCCATTGATAATTTCTAGGCCGACTTCCCCAGATGATCAAGGTCCTGTTGCAATTTCTGACAATTTTCCTCACTGCCCACGATGCTGCCTATTTTACTGGGTAAATCGCTGGGCAAATGCACAGCATTTTGTATAAATGTGAGGTTATTCATTACCTGAATACCTATAACCTGGAAAAGATGAGTGTGCAGCAGGATCTGGGTGTCCTCGCGCATCGCTCATGTAAGGTGAGCATCCAGTTGCAGCAGGTGGTAAAGAAATGGTATGTTGGCCTGCATTGCAAGAAGTTTTGAGTACAGCAGCAGAGATGTGTTATTGCCGTTCTGTAGGGCCTTGTTTAAGCCACACTTAGAATATTGTGTGCAGTTAGAGTCTCCCTTTCTGAGGAAGGATGCTCCTGCTTTCTATGGAGTGTAACGAAGGCTCATGATGGATGGTAGCACTAGTATATGAGGAGAGATTGATTAGGTGAAGATTGTTTTCCCTGGAGTTCAGATGATTGCGGGGAGATCTCAAAGAGATTTATGAAATCCTAGCAGAACTAGATAGGGTATAGACAGGGAGGGTGTTCCCTGTGGTGGTTATGGCTGGAACCAAGGGTCACAGTCTGAGCATTCGTGGTGGACCATTTAGGACGGAAATAAGGAGCCATTTCTTCATCCAAAGATTGATGAGCCTGTGGAATTCATTATCACTAGATGTCGTCGATTGCATATATTCAAGAAAGGCTAGAATTAGTACCTGGGATGAATGGGATCAAACGTTATGGGGAAAAAGCAGGATTATCCTATAGAGTTGATGAATGGTGATCGTGATGAATGGTGAAGCACACTCAAAGGGTCGAATGGCCTCCGGTTGCTCCTATCCTCCGCATGTCTATGTTTATATTCTATCTAGTAATCTGACATGTCACTAACTTTTGAGTATTTTTTGCTTATTTTTTTCAGATTTATATATTTCTTATATATCATGCAACTGAGCTGTCCCCTCATTTTATTTTATTCTTGACGTTAGGGGTCTGCTTATTCTGCATATTCATCAACATACACTTAAATGTTTTCCATATATTAGCCTATTATCCCAGGTCAGTTCATCTAGATCAACTTTAATGAAGCATAGTTGCCTGCATTTAATAATAAACGTTCCCCCTCAGACTCCTTTTAACTTCCAAACGCATGGTGAATCTAAATTACATTTTCGTTTGAAGCAACTAATCTGGTAATAGTTTTGGTAATGTCATTGTAAGTTCCATAGTGTTATTAAATAGGTACTCGTTTTTTTACAAAAGTAACCAAAACCATCACTTCACAAATACTTAATGGAAATGAACGTAGCATAAACGTGGGCGGCACGGTGGCACAGTGGTTAGCACTGCTGCCTCACAGCGCCAGAGACCAGGGTTCAATTCCCGCCTCAGGCGACTGACTGTGTGGAGTTTGCATGTTCTCCCCGTGTCTGCGTGGGTTTCCTCCGGGTGCTCCGGTTTCCTCCCACCGTCCAAAAATGTGCAATTCAGGTGAAATTGCCCATAGTGTTAGGTAGGGGGTAAATGTAGGGGTATGGGTGGGTTTCGCTTCGGCGGGACGGTGTGGACTTGTTGGGCCGAAGGGCCTGTTTCCACACTGTAAGTGATCTAATCTAAACAAACCTGTCAGATCAGTGATGTTTCTTTCTGCAAATAACAGGAAATGTGCCATTTTTAATCAATCTCTTCCAAACAAGTTTAGCAACAACATGATATGTTGATATTTACAATATTATATCTTATATAAAGTATGCACAACTCATGTGAAACTTAATATTTCAGTTCATACATATTAAAAACTGTCAAGTTACTGATTTTCTATTGTTGATTATGGTGATTGCTCGAATGTAACACATTTCATAATGTATTTCCCATCAGTACACTCAGTTTCAAAGTGAGAGACTTTCTGCTCTCAGATTTGATCACATTTGAATAAAACCATTGACAATGTACTTTTCCAAACAGTTTTAAAATGAAGATTTCTGCACGCAGATCTAATCATAAATATTATGTATACAAATCACTTCCATTTAATTTCAGTTCAATGATCAACTACATCGCATATAAGCATAGCATCCTTGTGAGATATAGTTGCGAAAAGAAATAGACAACTCAGCAACTCACAAAAAGGTGAAGATTTCCTCATCTAGAACAGAACACTAGTCTGCATTAGGATCTCATCAACCAGCAGAAATTTTCATTCAATCTACCAGTGATGAAGAGTGGAAAAGTTCTTTAAAATTTGCTACAGCAGTTTTAA
The DNA here is from genome assembly GCF_037043375.1 of Chiloscyllium plagiosum. Taxonomy (NCBI): domain Eukaryota; kingdom Metazoa; phylum Chordata; class Chondrichthyes; order Orectolobiformes; family Hemiscylliidae; genus Chiloscyllium; species Chiloscyllium plagiosum. Next base: position 13,022,475 of record NW_028270176.1, read on the forward strand.
ATCATTCACGCACTGCACATCTGGAGTCACATGGTTGTCAGTACAGATCGGCAGAACAGTCTAGTTTTACAATGGAAGGGGAGTAGCCAGTTCTCTAGTTTAAGTTTATTCTTTTTTTTACTGGTGCAGTCACAATATGTGTGAGTCCAGTGGAGTTGCAAGCTTTAATAAAGAAGTCCTCTGAATTTCTACTGATCACTCTGTATGGAAGTTGTTGCCTCTTGTCTGTATGAATCTACGATTGAATTTACCTTTTTCCCAGTGGTGTGTTTATTGAATGTTAGTGTGTTGGAACAGTTAATTAAATTGCTGTATCAGGTCGGTTAAGTTTTACAATAGCTAGCCTATTTTAAATTCTGCTTTTGTTTTGTTCATGTTTCAACTGTAGTGTTCAAATAAATTATGTTGGCTTCAAACTGAGTGGTTTGACCAGCTACATTACATTTGCAACACCTACTTTATATTTGATTTTAAAATAAGAATGAAAAGCAGTATCTAGGCTATCTTCTGAAACTATTTTGAGGAGGCCTGACCTGATCTGTAACAAACTACCAAATTCTGAGTTTCTCATTATAGATTGAGCAAACTTGTTCCCATCAGTAGAAACATCAGAAGTCAAATGCTACCAAATTAGACTGATGAGTCGCTGAATCAAAGACATGCATTTTTGTTTTGTAGGAAATAGTTCTTTACTAGAATTGCTGTCAAGATTGTGAGATGTCAAAAAGTAACATTGAAACGTTTAATAGAACAACTAAAACAAAACAAAGAAGGAAATAACAAATGTTTGATCAGAAACAAAAAAAGTCACTGTTGAGATTAGCTTGAGCAATAGTATTGAATAATATGTGTGGCTCGATAGGCTGAGGTATGATCCTTATGACTGTCATTAATCTACGTTTCATCAGCTCAACTTCATTGCTTCATGTAGTTGCTTATCTTCATAAAATGCGCATCTGAATTAGTTTCATGATGTTGGTAACTTGGCTTAAATGTTCAGGAAGGTGGCCTTTATTTTTCTTAAAACAAGTCTAAGCCAGCAACAAAAGATTATTTTGTCAGCAATACATGCACTCCATAAATGAATGACTAAGAATAACAGAAACACCTGAGAAATCTCATCGACTCCTGAAAATTTCACTAGCTTTCATGTTTTACATTCTCATTCACAATTTACTGAATCTCCAGTTTTATTGAGCTAGTAATCATTTCATGCATGTACATAAAGAACAATTAAGGTCGGATGTTTTTTCCACTCGTTGATAATCACATTGTAGAAGTAGTGTCATCTTCTTTTTATTGTGGCATTAGCAGGTTAACGACAAATCAGCAGTTGTCTTTAAGTTTCCAACGATATTTAATTTCATGATGTCCAAAGCAATGAAGTATAACTGTCATGTTCACAGCTCCAGATAATCCTAGGATTACTGTATGTGATGAGCTTAGATATCTTGCTGGAATGTTGAAATGCCGTGATGCTAATATTACTAACGCAGTGAGTTTGAAGCAAACGCCCTAAGCTTAACTGTCACTTTGTGTCTGGATAGTAGATGATATAAATAGCAGACAATAACATTAATTCTAAACGTTCGTCTTAAGAAGTGTTGCTTGGGCTCTTTCTCAAAGTGTTTCACATTCTGAATGCGTTGTAAATTAATGCTAATATGCATGTTTTGTTAGAACAATAGGACAAGATTTGTGCTCTTCTCAAACTCTGTTACACGCTATTAAATTTTGTTACTTTCAATTCTGATTGCAGAAGAAGCTAAAAAGGGTAAGTGTATGTCTGCTGTGTAGTTTCTGCACGTAAGTTAAGGTAAGAATTCAAGTTGAAATTGTAAAATGCAAAAAATTACAGTGTATTCTAACTGTTATTTCTTATGAAGTTGTAAATTGTTTCTCCAGTAACAGTTCCGAATTCTTTGTAATTGCAATTCTTTGGTGACTCAGAATTGTTCATCAAGCACTATTCCACATAACAACCAAATCCTAAATTCCACATAACAACCAAATCCTATTTCTTGAATTGAAGTGTTGTGCCTATTGTATGGTTAGTGATATTTCATCATTTCACTGCATTTTATTGAACATTCGACTGATCTATACAATAATGGAATATTTGAAGAATGCATGTGCCATGTCATGCGTTCATGTGGTGGCAACAACTGCAAATGAAAAAAAAACAACTCATGTTATACCAGTTCAGAATTAGATTGAGTCAGTTAGGTTCACATGCTTAGAGATGCACATTGCCTTGAGATACTTCACCACTGCTGACTAATTTATTATCGACAACGCTACTCAGTTTTGAAGCTGATGATTACAGGCTCAATCGTACACAAGCAACATAAACAGGGAGCTATGTATTAGTCGAGTTGCCATTGGAATTCAGAAAAAAAAGATTGACTGGACTGTATGTGTCAAGTTTGTCTGGAGAAAATAAATCATTAGGGCTGCACTTGGTCGGCGTGGTGGCTGAGTGGTTAGCACTTCTCCAACACATATGCAAGGGATCTGAGTTTTATTCCACGCTTAGGCGATTGCTCAACTATGGTTTCCACTTTCTGCCTATGTCTGCGTGGGTTTGTGTCGGGTGATGTGGTTTGCTTCCACTGTTCAAAGGTGTGCAGCGGAAATGAATTAGCTAGAGATTTTCAGGGTAAGTATATTGTTCATTGTAAGTACTGTGGCGGGGTAAATGTTCTTTCAAAGGTACTTGAAGTTTCAATGGGACGTATGGCCTCTGCATGTTGTAGCGATGGTACACAGACATATAAATATGCAAACTCTTTGACTGACCAGTGAAAATTGGCTTGCCGTGAACAGTAATAATCTTGTTAGCGCATATCGGAAATATCAGGTCAAACAGTGGGTGATCAACAAAATGTATGCCGAGGTTGATTGGGTTGTGAAAAAGGTGTATAGCAAGTTTACTGTTATTGGTAGAGGATTGAATTTCGGAGCCAGGAGATCATGTTGCAGCTGTACAAAACTCTGCTGCGGCAGCACCTGGAGTATTCTGTACAGTTCTGTTCATTGCATTACATAAATGATGTGGAAATTTTGGAAAGGGTTCAAAGACGATTTACTTGCGTGTTGCCTTGTATGAAGGGAATATCTCATGGGGAAAGACTGAGAGACTTGAGGCTGTTTTCATTAGAGAGAAGAGGGTTGGGAGGTGGCTTAATCATCAATAGTCAGAAGTGAGATGCCAGAAGACTGAAGATTGGCTAACGTGGTACCATTATTTAAGAAAGGTGATAAGGACAAGCCAGGGAACTACAGACCAGTGAGCCTGATGTCAGTGGTGGGCAGGTGGTTGGAGGGAATCTTGAAGGACAGGATTTACACATACTTGAAAAGGCAAAGATTGATTAAGGATAGTGAACATGACTTTGTGCCTGGGAAATCATGTCTCACGAACTTGATTGATTTTTTTTTTGAAAAGCTAACGAAGTAGTTTGATGAGGGCAGAGCAGTGGACATAATCTATATGGACTTCAGTAAGACATTCAACAAGATTCCCCATGCGAGATTGGTTACCAAGGTTAGATCTTATGGAATACATGGAGAATTAGCTCTGTATTTGGATACTGAACTGGCTCGAAGGTAGAAGACAGAGGGTGGTGGTGGAGGGTTGTTTGCCGTACTGGAGACCTGTGACCAGTGATGTGTCAGGGAACGATGCTGGGTCTACTACTATTCATCATTTATATAATTGATTTGGATATGAACATAGGTGGTATCATTAGTAAAAGTTTGCAGATGACACTAAATTTGGAAGTTAGTGGACAATTACCTCAGATTTCAATGGGAAATTGATCAGATAGACCAATGGACTAAGGAGTGTCAGATGGAATTTAATCTAGATAAACAGGAGGTGCTGCATTTTGGGAAAGAAAATCTTAGCAGTACTTATACACTTAATGGTAAGGTCCTGTAGAGTGTTGCTGAACAAAGAGATCTCGGAATGCAGGTCCCAACTCCTTGAAAGTAGAGTAACAGGTAGATAGAATAGTGATGAAGACATTTGGTATGCTACCTTTATTGGTCACTGCATTGAGTATCAGAGTTGGCAGATCATGATGCGGCTATACAGGTCGTTATTTCGTCCAGTTTTGGAATACTGTATGTAATTCTGGTTTCCTTCCTACTGGAAGGATGTTGTGAAATTTGTAACAGTTCAGAAAAGATTTACAAGGATTTTGCCGGGGTTAGAGGGAGAGGCTGAATAGGCTGGGACTGTTTTCCCTGGAGTATCAAAGGCTGAGGAGTGACCTCATATAGGTTTATAAAATCATGAGGTGCATGGATAGCATAAATAGAGTAGGTCTTTTCCCTAGGGCGGGGGAGTCCAGAACTAGAGGGCATTGGTTTTGGGTGAGAGCAGAAAGATAAAAAAAGGGAGCTGAGGGGCAACCTTTTCACATAGAGAGTGGTGCATGTACAGAATGAGTTGTCAAAGGAACTGTTGGAGGCTGGTACAACTGCAACATTTAAAATACATCTGGTTAGGGTATATGAATAGGAAGGATTTGGAGGGATATAGGCCAAGTGCTGGCAAATGGGACTAGATCAGGTTGGGATGTCTGTTTGGCATGGACTAGTTGGACCGACGGGTCTGTTTCCGTGCTATGCATCTCTATGACTCTATGACAGTAATTGAGATATATAAGCTAATGAGCGGGTGAGATAGGGTGGAACCCTTTTCCTCGGATGGTGATGACTAGCTCGAAGAGACGTAGCTTTAAATTGAGGGGTGATAGACATAGGGCAGATGTCAGAGGTAGTATTTTTTTACTCAGAATGTGGAACACCCTGCCTGCACCAGTAGTAGATTCACCAACTTTAAAGACAGTTATATGGTTATTGCATAAACATATGGATGAAAATGGAAGAGTATTGGATAGACAGGTTTCAGATTGGTTCAGCAGGTCGGAGCAGCATCGAGTGCCAAAGGACCTGTACTGCACTCTAATGTTCTACGTCAACTTGGCATTAACCCAGGTCAGTTGTGTTAAGATAGAGACGATTTGTTTTTTTTCCATAAATTTGAAAATTTAAATGTAGCAAATGTGATCAGGGCATAACATATTTTGCAGGATATTGACACGAAGTGTTAGCCCATTGCAGATGTGTTTGTTATGGAGATAAGGAAATACTATCTAAAACATGAAAGATTATCTGTTCTGGCACGTGTGGTACCACTGCAGATGAAAAATAAAGGAAAGGTACAAGATCAAAGACCAGTCCTCCAGTCAAAACAGAATCTGGAAATTGTTTCTCTTTAAATTGCCATTACATTGTGATGACAAACAAATGCCTATGACTTATTAGCGCAACTTCAAGTTGAAATAATTAAAATGTCAACTGAACCTCTGAGGCAATGCTATGTCAGCAAAATGTCAAACAGACTGATTTTTTCCAGGAAGACTATGAAATGTCATTCAATGCTCTTTTGTTTCAATGAGAAACTTTTCCTGACAGATTGCAATGGTATATTTAACTAGATGGTGAAATCATAGAGCTGAGTATACGGCTTACAGAATGTTATTTTGCTGCTAACTGCACCATGACAATTTATCGTGGTTTACAGGGTAAAAGACAATGGGCTACTTTCATGTTTAGAAAAGATATTACCTAACTTGCCTTTAAGCTCTCCTTCCTTTATGTGCATGTTGAATAATCCAATAAAAGTTCTTATGAATTACTGTCTACGACATTTTTTTTCTTCATTTCTGGCTGTAAATGTGGGGATTCGAGAAAGTCTACATGCTTTAATATTGGTGTGAAGATGTATAGCTTTAATGTCGACATTAATTTAAGTATAGCAATTGAATTCGCATATTTAGGCTTGGGAAATAACCAACTGCTTAGTATTTTCAATATAATCTTCAACATCTGCAAATTTGTAATCCATACCAATCAATCTGGAAGAGAATTCCAAACAGTGTGTTTTCAATGCTGTACAATTATCCTTTTACATTTCTCCTTCTGAGTCTTTCTACATGTTAAACACATTTTTGTTATGGCTAACTGCATGTACCAAATTTATAACAGTTTCTGATTGGCTTCTTTAATGTCCAGCTCGCCAGTTTCTTACCGAGAATTCAAATCGTAAAACAAAAACCCTGTCTAAAATGGAAGCAAGCAGTAAAAAAAAAAAGTATGGCTAATTGCAGCTCTTTCACAATCGGTAACTAATCACTTATCAGCATTGTAATGGTTGAATTCTTAAAAACACTAACTGTTGTGGATCTGTTATGTTCCAAGCAACTGAAAAGAGTTCTTAGCATGTGTAGCTCACATAAATTCCAACAATAGCTTCAACTTGATGATAGAACAAAACTCTTGTAGAACATTTTAATTGCTATTGTATGGCTCCTTTCTCATCCCTAATGGCCACATGACTTTAAGTTGCATTATTCAAAAACATTAAGTTCAAATTTGCACTCATACGCTTAAATTCCTCTTAGCAAGTTATATCCTACAGCAATTATTGGTTGCACCTTTTTCTGATGATTCATGTCCACCTCCTATCAAGTGTTCCTTTATCATATGCTCAAATGCATTGTAACCTTTTAGATGTACTATTGCTGAGAAACGGCTGATTGCCAAATATGTCATTGCAAGTTACTATTTTTCTTCTCGTGTCTTTAGGTACCATGTTATTCACATTGATCTTGACAACATTCTGTATTACTTCATAGGAAACAACGATCACTTTGCACAAATTATGATTGCTGTTACTTAATTTGCACTTGTACAACTGATCGTTGTTTTATTGCTTTTCTTCCCTTAAATCTTTCATTCACGTGACTGAACTGAATGCTATTTCATTGGACAGTTTACTCTGACAATCGTCTATGAATAGGGCGGAGTGATTTGATTTTCTGGTTGTCTTGCATCATCCCTCTATTTAAGAGCTTGAACTACAGAACGACAAAAAAGGCATTATGCTGATGCCAATGAAGAAAGCAGCTGTCCATTCCAATCAGAAATTCGCACAACAGATTTGCATTCTTGTAAGATAAAGCAATTCAGCTGCATATCAGTTTCGTTTTTAAAGCAGTTTCAATTCCTCATGCAAAAATATAAACTGAGCATTGGACGCCATTTTCCCACAATCATCTGGGAATAATATTTCCTCAGACTTCCTGTAATCAGTCAAGCAATTACAATCAGTTACACTAAACGGACAGAGTGTATTGACAGGTTTAGCAATCAAACTTCAAGTACACTAGACATATGAATGACAAGGAGAAGAGGGACAATTACTGTAGGACTGGAAGCGTTATATCTGAACACAGTATAAGGAATAAGTTAAATGAGCTTGTGGCACAGATCAAAATTGACGTGGTGGGATCACAGAGACGTCGTAGCAGGGGGCTTAGGATTGGGATCTGAATAATCAAGGATGTACATCCTTTTGAAAAGATAGGCAAGTGGGAAGAAGGGTTGGGTTTGCTACATTAATAAGCAATAAAATTAAATCAATAGTAAAAAATAAACTAGGGTCAGATGGTATAGAATCTGTGTGGGTAAAATTGAGGGAAGGAAAAAGTAAAACAACATTGGAGTTACGTACAGGTATTCAAATAATAGTCAGGAGCTGGGATGCAAGATACAAGAGGACGTAGAGAAGATGTAAAGGGAAGTTAAAGATGCAGTGATCTTGGGGGATTTAAAAGTGCAAGTGGACTGAGAAAATCAGATTGGTAGTGGATTGCAGGAAAAGGAATTCGTGGAGTGTCTTCGAGATGGCTTTCTGGAGCATTTTGTGGTGGACTACACTAGGGAACAGGCAATACTGGATTTAGTGTTGTGCAATGAGGCAGACTTGCCAAGGGACTTTAAGGTGAAGGAACCCGTAGGAGGCAGTGATCATCATATGATTGAACTTGCTCTGCAATTTGAGAGCGAGATGATAAAATCAGAGGTAATGGCATTACAGCTGAAAAAATGCAACTACAGAGGCATGTGGGGGCCCTGGATAGATTGACTGGGAGAGGAGCCTATCAGGAAAAACAATGGAACAGCAATGGCAGGTGTTACTGGGAACAATTCAGGAGGCACAGCAGGGATTCATCCGGATGAATAATAAGCATGGTAAAGGGAGGATGAGGCAACCATGGCTGACTTGGGTATCAGAGACAGCTCGAAAGCAAAAGAGACAATATATTTTGTGGCAAAGAGCAGTGGGAAGCCAGAGGATTGGGAAGCTTACAAAGACCAACAGAAGGCAACAAAAACACACACAAAGAGAGAGAAGATTAAAATGAGGTTATGCTAGCCAGTAAAAGACAGGAAGACTGTAAGAATTTCTTTCAAAAGCGAGGCAAAAATGGTCATTAGGCCATTGGAGAATAACGCTGGAGAAATAGTAGTGGAGAACAAGGAAATGGCTGAGGAACTGAATAATTGATTCGCATCTGTCTTCACAGTGCAAGACATGAGAAATATTGCAAAAATTCAAGAGTTTGAGGGGGAAGAACCAAATATGATGGCCATCACGAAGGGGACGTTGCTAGAAAATCTGGATGTCCTGAAGGTGGATAATCTCCTGGACAAGATGGACTACACTCCAGAGTTCTAAGGAGATATCTGAAGGTATAGTGGAGGTTTTAGTGGTGATCTTGCAGGAATGGCCATAATCATGGAGGGTCCCAGAGGACAGGAAAATCACTAATGGGTCAATCCTTTTTAAAAAGGGAGCGAGTCAAAAGACAAGAAATTACAGACCAATTAGCTTAACGTTCACAATGGGTAAGAACCTGGAATCATTTGTGAAGTATGAGATTTTTGAATACTGGTACGTGCATGTATGGTAAAATTGGGCAAAATCAGCATAGTTTCATTAATGGGAAGTCATGTGTGGCAAATCTGATAGAATTATTTGTGGAAGTAACGAGCAGATTATACCAAGGAGAGTCAAAGCATGTTATCTACCTGGACATCAAGAATGACTTGACAAGGTGCTGTACAGGAGGCTACTGAGTAATGTAGGTCCATGATGTCAGAGCAAGGGGCTAGCATAGATGGAAGCTTGGCTGTCTGGCAGAACGCAGAGAGTGGGGACAAAAGGTTCCTTCTCAGGGCAGCAGCTGATGACAAGTGATGTTCAGCAAGACTCATTGTTTAGAACGCAATTTTCATTTTAAAAGTAACCGTATAGGTGAAGGAACTGAGTGAATTCTGGTTACTTTTGCAGACGATGAAAAGATAAGGAGAGGACAGGTAGCATTAAGGAAGTTATGTGGCTGCAAAATAATTTGGACAGGTTAGAAAAGTAGACGAAGAAGGGGTAGATGGAGCACAATGCAGGTAACTATGAGGTCATGCAGTTTCGTAGGGAGAGTAGAGGCAAGGACTGTTTTCCAAATGGAGAGAAAATTCCGAATCCTGTAATTCAAAGAGACTTTGGATTTCGAGTTCTGGATTTTTCTCAAGGCAAACTTGCAGGTTGAGTCAGTCGTTAGGAAGGCAAATGCAATGATGATATTTGTTTTGAGAGGCCTTGAATACAAAAGCAAGGATATACTCTGGTCAGCCAACATTTGGAGTATTGTGCGCAGTCTTGGGACCATATCTCAAAAAGGATGCGTTGGCTCTGGAGTGTATTCAGAGGGCATTCACAAAAATGATCCTAGCAATGGAAAGATAACATATGAGAAATGTTTGAAAACTCTGGTTTTCTACCTGATGGAGTTTTGAAGGATGAGGGGAGATGTAATTGAAACATACAGAATATGGAATGGCCTGAACAGCGTAGATGTTGGGAAGATGTTTCTATTTTCAGCATATGGTCCGGTTTCCTCCCAAAGTCTAAACGTTTGCAGGTTACGTGGGTTAACCATGTTCAATTTCTGCACAGTATGCTAAAATTTGCAACTTATTTAGATTAATCAGTTATGCCTCAAAGGGTCTGTGCAGACTCAGTAGGCAAAATGGCCTCCATATGTGTTGTAGGGATTCCATAATTCTAGGTCTAACCGTGTGTCACATGTTCAAGCTTTTCAGATTAAAGTATTCCAAGAATGTCGTTGTTCGACGAGACTTTAAATTATTGGCACCTGACGAACATTTATGCCTACCCACTTATCATTTTCATCCTCTTACTTCAACATTCAATTTCACAGCAATCATAAAAAAGGGACAGATTGTCACCTTTGATGTATTGATTCATTATATTCCATCTTTTTCCATTTTTTTTTCTCAGCGAAAACATTGCAAGCTGCTTCAATCTTTCTTACATTCGTGTTGGTAACGACTGCTGGCTCTTTGTTCTCCTCTCATTGAATCACATTGACTTCGTGACATCCGAACTCTTGCATGGAATGTATCATCTTGGATTGATGTTTCCGATTGCAGATACGTCTGGCTTTTCCAGGAATTCAAGATCCTACCGCATGTTTGGTTTGCATTTCTCGTATTGTTTGCCCAACATTTCAGGACGGTTTGAGGCCACAAAGCAATGGTCACTATTCTTCATGTTGATTGCAATTTAAGAAGCAGATACACAAAGGATTTTCCTGAATGATTTGCTTAACTCCCATTGACTGTATGACTGTCACTTCTTCCAACACAGTATGCAGGGGAATAAACATCATCAAACTTCAACTGTGCGTGAAATTCTCAACATCACACCTCCAAGAAATATGAAGCGATTTCGAGCTGTAAAAAGTATTAGTTTATGGAACTTTAATTCCCTTTAAATTTAGTTCAAGTTCAAAGTTTGTTAGTTCAAGTTTCTTCTTCCTTTGTCTCCTATTTCATTTATTGGCAATTGTAGCATGTTTTAGGGTTATCATTCTTTTATGTCATATCCTTGGACATTCTTTATAGATTTCATCACTATTTGCAACTTTCAAAGGAATTATCGAGTTAGATTTAGCTGATTGGTTATTAATTGCACAGGACTTATTAAGCAGTTCAATAATTTCAGCAAGTGGCATGCATGACGTTTTCTTCCATTGTATCTCACTGTTATATCACAGACTTTCACCTTTCTTTTTCTACAACCCAAATTTGTGTTGTTTATTTGTTCCTGCTGCCGTTTGTCGTGCTACTTTATAATGACTCTTTCTTTCTCAGACTCTGAGATTTACTTACCTGCCATAGCAAATTCTAGGCGTTCAGGCACTATTGTTCTAAAGTTCTCTGGCCAGCTGTGCTTTGCTGCTTGATCTCCAAGGATCATCAAAACACATTTCCTAGATTTAATGAACAGAGTTTGGAAGTCCACATAATGGAGAATTAATAAAGCATACTGGGGGGTGTTGAATAGGAAATACTGACATTGTGTCACCTTTTTATGTTTCAGAATTAAGTGACTGCCAAGATAAAGTAAAAGATCTAGGTGGGCAATTACTTCGCATCCACAAGCAGATTTTCACGGACAAATACTATTCCAGCTCAACCCATTCCTAAGCAGATTCAACGATCATTCAGAAAATATAAAGCAATATTCAGTACTGAGTGATGAACATTGCTTTATATATGCGGTAGGTCTTTAAATTTCATTCGTAAACTGAAGTGATAACAGTGGCTAAGAAAACCTGAATATATTTTAAAAATCACCACGCGATCCTTGATGCTTAACTAATCGCTGTGGGCCAGACACACATTGAGCACTTCGATGAATCTAATTTGAATCTTCATTGTCTAAAGAGAACTACCACAATTTATGGCAAATTATTATTAAGAATCGTAAGTTTCTCATGCCAGTGAATAGTTGCAGTTTGCAGTTTTTCCCATTGTCTAACAACCTCTGTTATTCATACACTAATATATTGAACATGCCGGAAATAGTCCTGAAAATGTGTGCTCAAGAACTTGCCGCTCCCCTAGCCAAGCTCTTTCAGTACATTTACAACACTGGCATCTACTGACAATGTGGAACATTGCCCAGGTATATCTGCACACAAAAGGCAGGACAAATCAAATTCAGCCAATTACCACCCAATCAGTCTACTATCCAGCATCAGTGAGTGATGGAAGGGATCATCAATAGTGCTATCAATTAGCACCTGCTCAGCAACAACTTGCTCAGTGACACCCAGATTGGGTTTCGCCAGAGTCAGTCAGCTCCAGATCTCATGACAACCTTTGTTCAAAAATAGACAAAAGAGCTGAATTCCAGAAGTGAGGTGAAAGTGACAGCCCTTGATATCAAGGCAACATTTGACTGAGTATGGTATTAAGGAGTCCGGGCAAAACTGGAATCAATGGATATCAGGGGGGAAACACTCCACTGTTTAGAGTTATATCTGACACAAAGGAAAATGGTTGTGGTTTTGGAGGGTCAGTCATCTCAACTGCAGGACTGTAAGAGTTCATCAGGGTAGTGTCCTCGGCCCTGTAATCTTCAGCTGCTTCAGCAATGACCTAAGGTCAGAATTGGGGCTGTTTGCTTATATTGCACGGTGTTCAGCATCATTTGTCACTCCTCAGTTACTGAAATAGTTCATGATCAAGTGCAACAAGATCTGGACATTATCCACGCTTGGGCCGACAAATAGAAATAAACATTTGTGCCACAGAAATGCCAGACAATGATCTTCACAAATAAGAGGTACTCTAACAAAGCTCTTTGCATTCAATGTTGTTACCATCACTGAATCCCCCACTATCATCATCCTTGTGGTTATCATTCACCAGAAACTCAACTGAATTCATCACATAAACACAATGGCTACAAGAGACTAGGGATACTGTCACGAGTAACTGACCTCCTAACACCACAAAATCTACCAACCATCTACAAAGCACAAGTCAGGAGTGTGATAGAATACTCTCCACTTGCCTGGATGGGTGCATCTCAATCAAAACTCAAGAGGCTTGACACCATCCAAGACAAAGCAACCTGGTTGATTGGCTCCACATATAAAACATTCAATCCCTCCATCACCGGCGCTCAGTATTGGCAGTCTGTACTATCTACTAGATTCACTGCAGAAATTCGCCAAAGATCCCAGATAGTACCTTCCAAACCCACGAACGCTTCCATCTAGAAGGGCAAGGGCAGCAGGTACTTCGGAACACCAAGCCACTCACGACATTTTCTTGAAAATATATCGCCGTTCCTTCATAGTCATTGGGTAAAAATCCTGGAATTCCCTTGTTACCAGCATTGTGGATCAACCCACAGCAAGTGGACTGCAGAAATTCAAGAAGGAATCTCTCCACCATCTTCTCAAGGGCAAATAAGGACGGGTTATCAATGCTGGCCAACGAGAGACGCTTAAGTCTCACAAAAGAATTTTAAAGAATCATCTTTATAAGCACTATAATAACCACATGGAATTACATGGAGACTTCATCCTTTTAATAATACCCTTTACAATTTTATTTAAAAAAGATGCTTTGTCTATTCTATGTTCATAGAGTCAAAGATAAAAGAAAAACAGACAGGTTGTTACTTCACATTTAACTTTGTGTGAATGAGTGACACACTTAATGTGATAACTGATACATCCTGCATTTGCAGTTCAATTTATGTTAGTCCATATTAATGGTTTCGTTGAAACAACAAAAAAGAGGTGACAAGCGATATGCATACGAGATGTGTCCGTATTGTTTAATATAAGTTATATGTAAATTTCCAGATATAGCGATGTTGGCATTTTTGAAGATTGGCGTCTTGCATTCCAATTTACATGGCAATAAATGAGAGGTTATAACAATGAAAACTTTTGTCTAATGCAATTTATGAATAGCTGGGAAAGTGATGGCGGTTTTCCCATCAATATAAAAAAGTCTTACTTGTCCTGATGCGTCCATCAGTGAAAAATGGCAAGAAATATACTCATCACTGTGCGGATCACAGTCTGTATTATCTGACTCTTGCTACCATATTGGAAGAGTTAAATTGTTTAAAAGTCCCAGAACAAATTTGATCAGAACTAAGAAAAGGTGTGTGCACAAGGTAAGTGAAGTAATAATGAGCAGCCAGATGATGGTGAAAGGGTGACAGTTGGTGACGTAAGTAGAGTGACAACTCCATGAGCATTCAATGGTAGGTAAGTGCATGAGTGCACAAAATAGACCGGATTAAAACATGTGCAAAGATCCAATCTGATACATGGATATCAGTCATTTTTTTTCCCGATCAGTCATTCCCACCATCCTCACACCCCCTGTCACCCACCACCTGTCAGCCAATAAGCAGTGTGGATTTTGGGGCTTGTGTTAAGCATTAATTTGATACCAATGTATCAGTATGTATTAGTTAATTGCTGAAAGAAATTATGCAACCCTAACAATTGGGAATTATTCACTGATATGAGAGAACATCAGGGTGTCCACATGGGATGATTTAACCTCTCTACATTGGTAGGGATCGTATCCTTCTCCCTAATCAACGTGTTAAAATACTAGTCCCTTGATCTTCCTCCTCTGCTTCTTCTGATCTCTCTTCCATCTACCTATTTAGGCCTGTTCAATGTGTACTCTTCTCTGCAGTCTGCCCGATTCGAAGCACAGATTACTAAGTCTATTTAATAAGAATTTAGCAGAAAGAATTCCTTCCTGCCCACCATCACTGATTGTTTCATCACATTGCTAAACCAGGTCATTTTCTCTGTGCCAAAGAAAAAAATGCCTGAACTATTTTGGTCAGTGGCCTAATTGTGACAGTCACTCATGAGTCTGGACGACAGTTGTGATCTCTTCTCCCTTCAAATGAGAGAGAGATTTTGTTTTCTTTAAGACAAAACCTTGTAACTTTTGAAACCAATCTACTGATAGTAAGGTGCATTCAATGCCAGCAAAACTGTTGACACCAGCTCAAAGTATATCACAAATTCCATATTTCTTGGATTTCTTCATTTTGTTCCAATGCAATAGAATTGCACAAACCCAATTTCTCCTACAATGTTCGTTAAATACAATCTCAAGCTACACTGTAAATATCGAAAATCTCAGGTTTTATGTATCGAATCTTCAACAACTGAATACAGTAAAATCACTTTTAGTTCCCTGATATAGCTTTTTCATAAATTAATAAAAAGAAAAGGTCCCAAAAGCAGGTGATGCGGAGTTTCAAATTCCCCTGGGAACCAACTGCATCTTGCAATCTACATGGTTCATACAAAAAAAAATGTAATCCAAGTTTCATGAAATACGAACTGAGAATTCGAACATCTGCCTCATTATTTAACCACATGAATTTATCATCAAATCCACGAACTTCAGCTCACGCAATTGTCTATAAGACATAGTTATGGAAATATGTCAAAATGTGCAAGGAACCGACGTATGAGTAAATTACGTACAATTGTATCACGTTTAGATGTTCCAGAAAATGTCATGTGGTGCTAATGATCGATACTCATTTAGAAACACCGTATGAGGCTAACTCTACCTTAATTCGTGTAACTTTCTTCCTCAAGACAACATTGCCATACTTGCACGGGGAAAATCGGCCCAGATGACATATGCACTGACTATTCCTAATCATTTGAAATGTTTGGACAAGTTTTATCCTGTCTTTGGAAATTAGAGGTTTCAGTCTGATAAATGTATTTAAAAATGCAACTTTGTTGATATTGTAGATTAAGATCAATATGAATTAATGCAGATTTCGAGGACATGTGTACAATAGAGAATGCAGGATATGAATTGTCGCAAGAGCATGGAGAATGTCCAACTTACTCCAAAGCATTTGCTGTGCACGTCACTCATAACGAAAGCCAAAGGAAAAAATATCAGGGATCGAGTTGGATTTAAGCTATAACCACAGAATTAATAGAGCAAGATGGAAGGAAAAGGATAGTGTGGATCAGATAATATTTCGGATGGCTTTTGATGTTTTAACAATTGGGGGAGATGACAATTCATTTCGTTAAAACATAAATATTTAACACGGCTTCACAATATTGCAGAACTGGAGAAATGCCAAGAAGCTTTGAAAGAAGCAGGTGAGTATCTCCATTGCTATCTATTGAGATTGAAAGACTGGAGCGACTGGGCTTGTATACCCTTGAGCTTAGAAGACTGAGAGGGGATCTGATTGAGACATATAAGATTATTAAAGGACTGGACACTCTGGAGGCAGGAAACATGTTTCCACTGATGGGTGAGTGCCGAACAAGAGGACACAGCTTACAAATATGGGGTAGATCATTTAGGACAGAGATGAGGAGAAACTTCTTCACCAAGAGAGTGGTGGCTGTGTGGAATGCTCTGCCCCAGAGGGCAGTGGAGGCCCAGTCTCTGGATTTATTTAAGAAAGAGTTGGATAGACCTCTCAAGGATAGTGGAATCAAGGGTTATGGAGATAAGGCAGGAACAGGATACTGATTGAGGATGATCAGCCATGATCATATTGAATGGTGGTGTAAGCTCGAAGGGCAGAATGGCCTACTCCTGCACCTATTGTCTATTGTCTATTGTTGTTGCAACAGCTGAAAAGTTAAGTTTATAATATCAAGCCTGAACAATACAATAAGGAACCAGACTTCCATTTAAAAAAAAATGATAGAAATCACGCAAAACGAGGTTATAATCCAACAGATTTATTTTAGAGGCACTAGTTTTCGAATCGCTGCTTCTTCATCAAGTTGTTGTGGAGCAGAATCATAAGACACAGGAGTTGTAGCAACAAGATTGCAGGGTAATGGAATGTAATGCTAAACAAATTTAGATTACATCTTTCATCTTTTAGAAAGATAATTTCAGTTTTGGTTCTTTCATGTGTAAATCCCAGAACTTTCTTAAAGTTACATTCTCAAGATATCTTTAACACCAGGTGCCATCACAGCTTAGATAATCCATTGAAGGTGTGAACTAAAGGTCCGTCTGTGTCCTGGTGTACAGAACCTTACATGGATTTATGCAGTTTTGAAGCAAAATAAAATGTAATTCTGCAAGTACAAATTCACCACATAAACCTAAGTGTTTATGCATGCAGGTTAGACCGAGAATGTGTGTGCACATGAGGCTGTGAGCGCCTGGGAGGGTGTGTTTCCAGGTGTACGTGTGTGAATGTAATCGGGTAGAAGTCTGTGAGAGGGTGCGTGTGTGGGTGTGAGTGTGGGGAATGCATGCATGAGCCTATGAGAGACAGCTTGTGTATGAGAGAGGGTCTGCGTGAATGTGTGGGTCTGTAGGAGTGTGTGTGTGCGAGAGACAGAGAGCGAGAGAGCGAGTGCATAATGCAGTGGGGTCACCTGTAGTTTGACGTGAATCCAAGGTCCCAGTTATGGCCATCCCCATGGGTACCAAACTTGGTTATCAGCCTCTGCTCGGCCATATTGCATTGTTGCCTGTCCCGAAGCCGACCTTGGAGGATTGTCCCCAAAGGACCAAAGCCAAATGTCCCGGACTAGGAGGGATCACTCCAGGCTGGTGATTGCTTTGTGGTGTTCATTCATCCATGACCAGAGCCTCTGCCTAGTCTCGCCAATGTACCATGCTTCTGGTCATCCTTGTCTGCAGTGTATGCGATAGGAAACGTTGGCGGCACGGGGGCTCAGTGGTTCGCACTGCTGCCTCACTATACCAGGTCCCCAGGTTCAATTCCAGCCTCGGGCGACTGTCTGAGTGGAGTTCGCACATTTTCCCTCTATGTGTATGGGTATCATTTGGTTGCTCCGATTTCCTCCCACAGTCGATTTTGGCCAACATTGTCTAGAAAAGCTTTGACAAAGGGCCAGTTAGACTCGAAACGTCAGCTCTTTTCTCTCCTTACAGAAGCTGCCAGACCTGTTGAGATTTTCCAGCATTTTCTCTTTTGGTTCTAGAAAAGGATGCTTGCCTGCAATTTAAATCCTATGACCATAAGGATGACTGTCAAATCAGTTATGTGTTAGTGACAGTTTGCCGTCTAAAGTGGCCAAGTCAGGCATGCAGTGGATTTGTTTGGATGATTACACATCCACCAGCACTCAAAAAGCATAGCATAATCCATGGAAAACCAACCTGTTTATTACCGTTACATAAACAATCTGTCATTCCTGCCATTGAAACTGCATAATCGAAGCAGCAGCCTCTGGACTTCAACTGCAATTCTGACGTGGAGCTATATTGCCATACCTTCCCAAATACAGTGCAAGGAACCCGTTTCCTACCAGCATACATCGGTGAAATGGACGGCAACTAGAAAAGTCAGAGTCGATAAAGGGTACAGTTAGAAAAAGTACAGCAGGTCAAGCGACATCGGGGGAGCAGAGAAGTTAGCGTTTCAGGTCTGTATCTTTCATCAGGGCTCAATCAACAAGAGATCTATCATCTCATCTCATGTATCCGACCTTGTTGCATTGGCAGTTCAAATATTTTCTCTTTTAAGGTCATATTGTTGAAACTTGCATTCTAAAATCTTTCAAATATTGATGTTGAATTTCTAAAATCCAGCCTTCACTCGGCTGTTCTGCAAATGACAATAATTCACAGTACAACCAACATTTCTTATGGCCCATGTGCTTGTTTTGGCAATCACGGAAAGTTATACATTTTGTGTACCATTCTTTTCCACAGCACAATGACTTTAGTATGCACACACACAAACAAGCACATATGTGATTTTTTTGGAAAAAAAAACTGTCAGCACGTTAGGCAGTATCTGTGGAGAGAAGCAGGGTTGATGTTGTTACGATACTGCGGTGAACTCATCTGTTAGTGAAACCAAACACTCCGAAAATCTCACATCGGATCGTAATCTGAGTGACAGAGAACTCCCAAAATCCTGTGTTGAAAGAAAATAATATAAACGTATTCTTAAATTATAACGTGAACATTAAGCAACAACTCTAAGCCCCCTTTCTCTTAACTACTTATTATCTGCCTTCAACTCTGTAAGTATTTTACTGTTCCAGGAAAACACTTATTAAAATTACATGAAATTAATTTCAAAACCATACAGTAACTGTCTTTCTTCTTCCAGCTAAAGAACTCCCTGGGTCGTCTTCTGTCTTTTTACTGTGAAGATGTCTCAATTGAAAACGTATCTTTGATAGAGAGTGTTTCAATGGCAGTTACTTTCTTCATGGCAGTTACACTGCCTAACATTCAAACTGCCAGCTTTTTTATCGGCCAACATTGGATCCCCCTAACATTGCTTCGAGGTTAGCCAAACAATGAATTGAATTTCGACTGGGTTTTAGTATCCTAAGGCATAATTGAAACTGATTAGTTAAATTCGAATTATTGTCGAAACAGTGACAGACTCAGGTATGTATTTCACACCTAAATGTTATGTATTTTCAATTTTTTTCCGTACACTCTGAGACTACCAATTATTCATATGCCACGTGCTTGTAAACTTTTAGTTCAGAACAGCATTTACTCTCTCTTAATCGTACAGTCCACGCCTTCCACTTCATGACACCTCCCCCTTAATAAAACAAACTATCTTAGCAAAAAGATGGATTCTTTTCTTCTAATTCTTAATCACATTACAATAAATTACACTGGTCATTAATATAAGTTCATGTTAATTTCGCCACACACACATTTATATATTAAATATATTATATAAGATATATACATATATAGCATTTGCATCTATTCAATCTAATCTATACTTTATCCTTTAAATCCTCAATAACACATCTGCTATCACATTCTTACAAACAACAACATGTACAATTTGAACATTAAGATTCTGTAACATAAGACTCAAATGAAATAGTCTCATATACTTGGCTAAGATCATTTTAAGAAGTTAAGAGGTTTGTGATCTTTGCACATCAAATAAACATTAAAATGTTGCAAGGCCAATAACAAACTCAATAATTCATTTTCGATAGTAGAGTATTTTCTCGAGTGGGTGTTGAGTTTCTTTGAAATGAAGAAAAATTGCTGTTCAATTCCATCACCAACTTTCTGGAGCAGTACAGGTCAAACTCCTATATCGCTAGTATCAATTGCATCTTTGAAGACTTTCAAAAAGATTGGTGTTGGTAAAACTGGTGCGATAGTTAACACTGCTTTAATATTCTCAAATGCCCCCTGGCATTTCTCTATCGACTTACACTTTGTGTTCTTTTTCAGTATATCTGTTAGCCATGCCACCAAGCTGCTGAATTTTGCAACAAACTTCTGCTAGAATCCCTTTTGTATCAAAAATGGAAACATCACTTTCTGAAAGGATGGCCATGGAAACTCTTCGATGACCTTCGTCTTGGTTTTCCTTGGTGTTAATCTTTCATGAACGACGTTATTTCACAATAGCTTATCCACTACCTTTGTGCATTCTGTTTCCTTTAAGTTTATTATGTGTTTCACTTCTCATAATTGTTCAGAGAGTTCTACCAACTCTCATGTGATCTTTTCACAACTCGCTGAAGATCACTACATCACTAAACTGCACAATTTGTTTATCAAAAGACCGGCCTGTTCATGAGTCTTTGGCATGCGGCTAGTTCGTTCTTCATTCCAAAGGGCATCACTTTGAATTAATATAGATCATTTGTGGTTACTAATGCAAAAACTCATTTCTCCTTCTCTGATAAAGGTACCTGCCTATAACCATACATTAAGTCCAACATTGTGATGCACGTGGCTTGTCCAAATTCCTTTATACAGTCCTCCAATCTTGCTGTTGGGCATGGGTCCGATTTTGATGCAGCATTGACCTTACAATAGTCCACACAAAATCGGTGAGTCCAGTCAGGTTTGGATACTAACATGGGCGGTGAACTCCACTCACTCTGACTCGGTTCAGTGATACGTTCTTTCAACATTACTTCCTTCTGGACCTGTGTGGCTTTGAAAGGATTAAGACTGTAGTGGTATTGTTTTCTCAGAAAAGCACTCCCTACTTCCACCTCATGCACAACGATATTATTTCTCATCACCTTATTCCTGCATATGTCCTCATACTACTGCAACAAACCTTTCAACTGGATTATTTGTTCTTGAGACAAGTAGTTCACGAACCTGTCCAAATACTCAAGGACTTCCTCATTGCTAACGTATTTTGAGGTACATCAAACCTCAAAACAATTGGATTTGATTTCTAACTCTGCGGAGCAGTAACTAGATCATTTACATGACTCAACTTTTTCTCAATTTAAAGGCACTACTAAACCTGGCTTTGACGGAATCTCCAACCACTAGTAACAAAACTAATTCACCACCCCACAGGAAAACGTCTGAATTTCAGAGGATTTTCTTTCATCTTGCACCTGCTTCGATCTATGCTGTGCCCTTTTCAGCTGCTGTTCAGCTAACTCACCTATCGATTAAATCTCTCCCTCACCTCAGGTACATAATCTAACTGTGAGATCTTCGAAATTTGTTCTTCAATTCCTCTTCATTAATTTTAAAGGCCCTCTCACTTCACATCCGAATATTAACTCAAAGGGAGTAAACCAAGTGGATTCGTTTGGGGCATCTCAAATGGTGAACATTATGAATGGCATACTTTAATCCTAATTATTCGGGTCATCCTGACGGTACACTCTTAACATGGTCTTCAGGTTCTGATACCACCTTTCTAAAGCTATGTGCGATTCAGGACGATATGCACTTGATTTAAAATGCTGTGTGCCTAAGCTATCCATGACTTATCTAAATAGCCCACCAGTAAAATTAGACCCTTGGTCTCACTGAATCTCACTGTGTAGCTGATACCACATAAAGAAAGCTACTAACACCACTATTACCCTTTTTGCTGGTAGTGGAATTGCCTCTGGAAATCTGGTGGACTCACCCATTATGTTGAGCAAGTGCTGGTTTCCACATTTAATTTTACATAGGGAACCTACAAAATCGATCATAAATCGCGCGAGAGGTTCTTCGAATGCAGAAATTGGCAACAAAGACGCTGGGTTTATTAGTGCCTTTGGTGTACCTATCATTTGGCATGCATGACTTGTACGGCAAAAGTTAACCACACCCTGGTGCAGTCCAGTCAAATAGAAATAATTTTGAAGCTTTGCCTGACTCTTTGTTACACCGAGTGACCGGCTACCGGAAATTCGGGTGCTACCCATAACACTCCCTGATTGTATGCGACAAGCAACACAATCTGAAGGGCATCTGCCTATTTCTTCTCTGCACTAGCCTACTGCGGTCTGTATTTCTTAGGATTCTATATTTAAGATAATAACCCTCAGGAATACATTCTGATTCCTTTTCTGAGTTTGCATTAATCTACATATATCATTATTGTCTCGTCTTTCTGTTGTGATCCATTCACCTTTCAGGATTAAACACTTCTGCCTAACCTTTTCCTGCTCAGGTTTTTCGTGCATTATTAAACAGGGTGCCCGTTAACTGAAGCTCAAATCCTTTGTCTTTCTCTTTAGTTTTTGCTTCGTGCTGTGACATACGGTCTTGAATCTTATTACTACACTGTCTGGAAAAATTTCAGGGTATTTTTCTTTTAACTCTTCAGTTCCCTGGTCTTCCTATGGCTTCTCCACAGCAAGGGGCGTCACTCCCACCTTGGATCCTGCTAAAACGTTCCCAAGAGCAAACTATGTTCCTGGAAATGTAACTCTATCAATTACTCCCACTTTTACTTCTCCAGTCTTGAGTTGGCACTCCAACCGGATCTTACCAGTAGAACGCTAAATTTCTGACCATCTGTCTCACAAATTGCCACTCACCGATAACAGCTCAGAAAGAGTACAAATATGTTAAACACTTACTATTAGAAACTAATTACATCCCGTATATCTCAAAATTATAATCTATATCCCATCTTCCCCATTCTTTCTTAGTAAAGTGTACCTACAGGGGTGAAGTCGTGATAGAGATCAGGCACTAACTCCATACCCGGGCTCTGCCGAGGCCGTGCACTCCCTGGCAGCTCCTCGACTTTTCTTCGGGCTTCCTTTACCACTTTCACTTATGGCACTGGCTTAGCCTATTTTACCTGAGCGTATTCCATAGTGTGTTTCTTTAACAACAGGCACCGTGACTTTACGTGTCCCACATTAAAACAGTGGAAACAACCATGAGGACCTTCATTTACTTTTCACCCTTTTAGGCTTCTTCTTGAACCCGTGGTAAACTACTGCCAGTGTGCTTTAGTCTTTTGTTTTAGTCCCAACTTCTATTCCTCACAGGATGAAATTCTTGCCAGAAGCTGATATTTGCTTTATGAACTATTGCATATCCATCTGACGCCTCTGCTATTTTTCTCACTTCTTGAAGTTTTTGTTCAGCCACATGGGTTCTTATCACCTCTGTAAGAGAGATTTTAAACTCATCCAGCAGAATCATCTTTCTTAGAGCCTCACAGATCTTACCTATTTTTAGGGCCTGCACGCATTTCTCAAATGACTGTGTTTAATTCTTTTGAACATAACACACGTCTGACCTCATTCCTTCTTTATGTTTCTGAACAGGTGTCTATACAATTCTAGTACTAGTTCATATGCACTCAAAATGCCTTGTGTGACAGCTGCATAACCGTTTCACCCATCATATGACAACGCTGAAAATATCTCCCTATTTCTGTCTACCAGTTTAATCTGATCTAGCATTACGCACAAGTTCTCTAAACACCCCATATACCTAGCCAATTTTACAAATGCAATAAAGAAGGCTTCAACATCTTTCTCATCAAATTGTGGCAATATTTTAACATATTTGTATACATCACTGCCTTCTCTCTTCATCTCCATCGTGTTAACTTCATTTTCCTGACTAATGCACAACTTCTGGAGTTCAAATGCTTCCTCCCTTTCTCTTTCTCCATCCTCTCTCTTTCGCTTTGCTCAGCTAAGAACCTTCTCTCTTTTTCTTCTCTCAATCTTACTCTTTCTTCTCTGTCTTTCTCTCTCTCTTTCATTCTCTCTCTTTCTTGCTCTCCTTTTTTCTCTCTCCCCTTTCTCTCTGTCTTTCTTCTCTTGTGGCGCTATTTTTCCCTTTCTTTATATTCTTACTCCATTTGCCTCAAGTATAATTTACGTTTTTTAGTAAAGTTGTAGAACACTAATCGGCAAGTGCTTAAATCTGCTGGGATATATCGTACCCGAAATCTGTACAAATCTGTCCAAATCTCTAACTGGATCTGTCTACATCTGTCCAAACAACGGACATGAGTCACCATGCTGCTACGGCATGGCAGTGAACCCCAAAGTTAATTATACCAAACAATATACTGTTCCAATAAAGCTGTCATTGAAATTACATCAAATTAATTTCAAAACCATGCACTGGCCGTCTTCGTTGGTGTCTTTGTTCTTCCAGCTGTGGATTTTCCTGGGTCGTCTTCTTTCTTTGTACTATGAAGATGTTTCGTATTAAAACGTACCTTTGATAAGAGAGTATTTCTTTGGCGATTACTTTCTCAACGACAGTTACTGTTGCTGACTTTCAAAATCAAAGAATGTGGTGCTGAAAAAGCAAACCCGGTCAGGCAACATCCAAGGAGCAGGGCAGTCAACATTTTTAACATAAGCGTTTTATCAGGAATGAGTGGGTGGCCCAAGAGAGCTGAGAGATAAACTGGAGGTGGTGTTGGGCTGGGGGGAATGCACCTGGGAAAGCAATAGGCAGATGAAAGTGGGGTTGAAGCTGATAGGTCTGAGAGGAGGGTGGAGTGGGCAAGTGGGAAGAAAGATGGCTAAGTAGGACATTTCAAGAGAGCGGTTCTAAGTGGGAAGGTTAGGTCTGGAATTAGGTGGGGTAGGGGAAATGAGGACACTGGTGAAATCCTCATTGCTCCTATATGTTTGAAGGGTCCCAATACTGAAGAGGAGGCATTCTTCCACCTGACACCTGGTGACTCGAGTTTGGCATTGGTGGAGACACTGGACTTGCATGCCCTTGGTGGAGTTGGAGGGTGAGTCAAAAGGCAGTTGGCTTGCTTAGTGCGTGTGTTGTAGAGATGTTCAAGACATCTCAGACCTGGAGGAAGAATGCCTCATCTCCACCTTGAGACTCGATACTTGGAGGAAGAATGCTTCATCTTCTGCCTTGGGACCCTCAAATCACACGGGATCAATGCGGATTTCAAATGTCGCCTCATTTCCTCTCTCCCCCTTATCCTAGATCCAACCTTCCAAATCAGCAGAGCCCTTTTGAACTGTCCATCTTTCTTCCCACCTATCCACTCCACCCTCCTCTCCGATGTATCACCTTTACCCCTACCTTCATCCACCTATCACATTTTCAGCTACCTTTGCCCCATCCACAACCTCCTCCCATTTATCTCTCAGCCCCCTTGGACCACACGATCATTCCCGATGAAGAGCTAATGCTCGAAACATCGACTCTCCAGGACCTCAGATGCTTCCTGACAGGTGTTCTTTTCCAGTTTGAATCTGATCTCCAGCACCTGCAGTCCTCACTTTTTCCTGACTTTCAAAATGCCTGCCTTGTTAATACACCCAGCATGTGACGGTCTCGTTGTGTCAAGATTGACAAAACAATAAATCCATTTCTAATTTTTATTATCCTGAGGTATAATTTAAGCTGATTGATTACATTTGAATTGTTGTCAAAACAACAACCAACTAAGATATGCATTTCACAGATACATGTTATTAATTTTTAATTTTCCTATTCACCATGAGACTGCTAGTTAGTTATAGGACAGCTGCTTGTAAACTCTCATTTCAGAACAGCATTTACTCTCTCTCGCTTCAAGGTACAGTACACGCCTTCACACTCATAACAATGCTGCGAGTGCAGTTACTCATCTTCAGAACTTCTTCAGACCTGTATTCAGGTTAACTAGATCAGTAACATTAACTCTATATTCTCACACCAAATGCAGCCAGACTTGCCTACTTTTGTTTTCCTAAAATGTATGCTTTGCCACAGAAGACTGCTGCATTACCTGCCTACCTTCCTACAATTCCTGGGGTTAACCCATCTACCTGACTGCATCTGACGCTTTCCCACCTCCTTATAGCTGCCATCGATCACACCCCTACCTCTTGTAAATTCCTTACTGCCCCAACGGTCGTTCCAACCGATCCACGTGATCACAATCAAACGGATTTACTGCAGACATAATCATCAGCAACATGGAAACTCTCCTTTAACTCCCACATCCGACAGGAAGAGCATATCACTCCATAAATGGCCGTCTTTGCTCCTTCAGAATCTACATTGTTTAGGCCACTTTTGGATATGCGTGGAATTCTGACTTGCTTTTTTTTATCAGAAGGAGGTTGTGAAGCTTGATAGGGTTCAGAAACGATTTACAAGGATGTTGCCAGAGTTGGAAGATTTTGGCTCGAGGTAGAGGCTGAATAGGTTGGGACTGTTTTCCCTAGAGTATCCGAGGTTGAGGGGTGATCTTATAGAGTTTTGTAAAATGATGAAAGACATGGATAGAATAAACAGTGAAGATCTTTTACCTGGGATGGGGGAGAAACCAGAACTAGAAGGCATAGGTTCAGGATGACAGGAGAAAAATATAAAAGGGACCTAATGGGTAACATTTTCACGTTGAGTGTGGTGTGTGTTTGGAACGAGCTTCGAGAAGAAGTAGTAGAGGCTAGTACAAAAACAAAATTTAAAAGGCATCTGGGTGGACATATGAATAGCAAGCGTTTGGATGGATATGAACCAAGTGCTGGCAAATGGGACTTGATTGGTTTGGGATATCTGGTCGGCATGGATGGGTTGGACTGAAGGGGTTGTTTCCGTGCTGTATATCTCTATGACCTTATGTCTTTATGCTTTGGTTTTGATTTTGAGCATACACTGTTCTTTCAGTTATTTTGTGTCATATTAAAACCCCTGATTCATCCATCAGTTTCCACGCATGACCTCATTATATCGTTAGAAGAATAATTGGAATTTGTTTTGTTTCTCTGAATGAATTCACTTCATTTTCAATGCATTCCCGAAAGCAATAATTTTCACTGTTGTCGAAGCATCACAACGCCGATGAGGATATCTTATGCTCACTTGTCACAGTGCACCTGAATATGTTTAACCAGTGCCTTATTAAAGTGAAATTACTGTGCTAAATGGCTGTGCTAAATGAACAACATTGAATGGGAACCGAATACGTTTCAAGACCAAAATACAAGCTGTAATGAACCGACTAAGATCAAAGATCACATTGTATTCAAAGCTATGTGTAACACACTGAACAGTGAATGCATCACAAAATTTGAAGATATACAAACTGAAGAGAAAACGTTTCAGTCCGTATGTCATAATCTTTACAGGCTTCAGCATTTTTTGTGTTAATCCTTTGCAATTATGTCTTTTGGTGTTTTACTGCCTTTAGCATGACTTTTTGCAAGATCTACCAATATAACATCAAATATTTTAAATTACTTCCAACTTGATTGCCGAATTCTTACTCCTTAACAGAAGAGAAGCTGAAAAATAACGTGAAAGGTAGTTTATTTAGAAATTCATTGCTTCAAAAAGCTCAATAATCAGGATTTCCATTTTGCAACTCTTTTCTCAGCAAGAATTTTAGATGCTGTTAGCACGGGCTAAATTCCACTTTGGTTTCAAACTCGTGGAACTAAAGAGAATATTATGATTTGGAGGAATGATTAAACTAGTTTCCACATTTATATTATTGCCACAAATATGTTCCATAATCAGCGGCACGCTTTGAGTATAGGCAAATGGTCATAGTAATGGGCTGACAATCCAGAGATGTTGAATAATAATCTGCAGGGAGTAATGCACATCTGACCAAACCAATGTCAGAAACTTCGCCAATCGAAGGAAAATTCACAGTTGTTAAAAAATTGCCAGATTGTGTAAAAGAAAATAAACTGGCTCCAGACATTTTCGCCACTGAATATGTGCAAATTCAAGCTGACATATTAACTCTGTTTTTGTACTTCTGAAAATGATGCTTCATGGGTGTCAAATTCTCATTCACTTATAATTATGGCTTTCTCATACATGCCAGCGGTGACTAGGATATTCATATGCACTGAATGAAAAGAAACACAATCAAATTTTTACCTTATAAATTAATAGAATATTGACCTTGTCAGCCAAAGATTTTAATTTGATGGTGAAAAGTATAATTTGTGCAGAAATGCAGCAGGTCTGGCAGCATCTGTGGTGAGAACATAAGTTTCTCTCGGCACGCGAAATGTTTAGCCTGTTTTGTTTTCACAGGTGCTGTCAGATCTGCTGCGTTGCGACACAAATTATAGTTTCACTATCAAATAAAGTCTCATCTGTGGTTAGAACATAAGTCTCTCTCTACGCGAATTGTATAGCCTTTTTTTTCAGATATCAGATCTGCTGCGTTTTTTCCTGAAAATTTTGTTCATGTCTCAGATTTTTACAATCCACAGGTTTTTTTTTGTTTTAGTTGAATGGATCTAAAATCACATGACGACCAAACCCACGAAGGACAGAAATGGGATTTCACAACAGTTAGTCATTTTAAAATATCATTTATTACTTAGTATTCCAGGTGACGAGTTGCACTTTCATTCCACAACTTGCCGTGTATGGCTTTGAGTCTAGGCCTCTACTGAATTGCCCTGACTCTCTTAGTTAAAACTAAAAAGAAGTTAACTCAATGCCAAAGTCTATTATTTGATTATTTGAAAGAACCATGCTCATTAAGACAAATTCTAATTCGGCAATGTTGTTATTAAATTTATTGTAATCGTTTAACCACTGATCATCAACAGCCTCGTTGTCATATTCAGTAACTAAGTATTTGTCACATTTCCTCAAGAGGAAAGTTTCAAGTTTAGAAATGCGTGGCCCTTAAATGTCTCTTAATTAGAAGATATACATTTAATAGTTATGCGAGAACTATCCACTTGCCTCTAAGTCTCCAAGTCTATAAATGCTCAGAACGTTTAAAAATATTCCCTAGCAGGCATTTCTAGCAAACTCCCGCTTACCAGTGATGTTAAGTTGAATCACTCCCACCAGATCCACACTGCAATTAGAGTATGGCAATATTGCAGGTGCATTGAAGTCACTCATCCAATCTCAATTCGACAGTTTCTCAACTCTTTTGTCTGGAAGAACGATGCATATACCACTTTCTGAATTTCAAATTAAGTCTTGTCCCATCTTTAGTGGTAGACATATCTTCTTCCCTGGCAGCATCTGTGAAGAGAAATCAGAGTTAACTTTTCAGGTCCTGTGATCTTTGCGCCAGACCAGAAACGGTAACTGAGATTCCTCTTCACAGATGCTGCTAGACCTGCTGAGTTATTCCAGCAACTTCTGTTTTTGTTTCTGATTTGCAACATCTGCAGTTCTTTCGGTTTTTATCTATTCACTGTTGTTGCGTCAAAATCATGGAATTGTCCTCTTTACAATCTATGAATAAAGTCAAATTATCTGAACTCTTTTTTTGTTTGTCGGCCTAAAACTATCACCCGATATCAGGCAGTTTGCTGGCAATGAAATCAAAACAGCAGCTTTTTCTTTTCCTTCTCAGTTTGTTAATTCAAAAAACAAATCATGAAGGGCATTGCATTTGAGGGAAACGAAGTATGGCAAATCACACCTATGACAAAAATATTGATAAAGCTAATATTGTTTTGGAACAAAATATACGACTACCGAAAGCCAATGTATTGTAATTTAAATGCAAAAAACCCAGTTATTTACTGCATTACAATCTCAAGCATCAAATCATGGGAAAAAGGTAGGCATTCTGTTTTTACAAGAAATATTAATTCAATGTCTGTAACACATGTTTAAGACTAACAATTAAACTCGATCATTCAATCATGTTTGATTCTTGAATTTGTGAAGCTTATATTTTGCCTTGATTTTCATCCAGAATTTCAGGCGTACAAGGAAACTTGCAGTAAGTAGGAGAAAACTTTGCAGCTGTTTAGGTGTAACTTTCTGAATGCTTATTTGTGAAAGTATTGGTTTTGCACTTTGTTGTCTTAATAATGGATCAAATCAATGCTGGACAGAAGTTTTAGAATAAGTAAAAATGATAAAAGCCTAGATTTCCAATAGCCGATTTTTGTTTCTGAGTTTCAGTTCGTTGTCTTAATAATGTATTTGATAATTTTTTTTTTCATTTGTATATTCCTGTTCTTTTTGTGCCTTTGTTGAACCGAAATTGTTGAGCTGAGCACATAAGCAATCTTAGCTTGAATAAAATAGAAAATACCGGAAGTATTCACCATTCAATTCAGTGGTCAAAAATAGGGTGACAGTATTAATGTTGAAGGTCAATGATCGTTCATGATATGTCGAAAGGCAGTGACATGTGAAATGAACCCTTTCTTTCACACTTGATGTACTAATTATTTTCATCACTTTCAATTTTCTTCACATATTTGCAGCATATATATATGACTTTGTGAAGGATATTACATTAGTATACCAGATGAAGCCGCACTCTCTAATTCAGAATCTTTGGATTAAAATGTTAGTTCTGGATTCCTCTGCATTTGCTATGTGTGCAGGACTCAGCTTACCATGTCAAACATCAATCTGTAAATTCTGTCAACATGGCAGTCTGCAAACATGACAGATATTCCAGTTTTACTTTGAAACGGATCGAGTTTTGTCCCTTCTATCAACAGGATCAAAAGAATTCAGCCATCACAATGCATGTATATGACTTTTCTCACATCAATCCACCGTTCTTGTAAAAACAATTAGATCAGCTGTTCGTGGATCAGATTGCTACCAATGTCACAACTTGAAATCCTTGTTCTCTTTGGGAATCATTCAAAATTTCCCTTCACATACAATTCCCGGAAGGGTTATGAAATTCACAGTTAAACCAGCCTCAAGGCAGAGATCTCAAGATGACAAGGGAAGAAAGAAGATTATATGTTCTCTCCAGATATGGAAGATTTTACTTTAAATGCATTTCTTCATTTTTCTTCTTCTTTAGATTAGCTGTGGTTGAAAGGGGAAGTAATTCATTAGATAATTCGTGCAGTAAAAAAAAGATGGCAAGTTCATAAACAAATCATTAACTCGGTTTTTCTCTTCTGACATGTTTTTCTGAACATTACTTTGAGAAATCAATTAGAGAACAGGCCATTGTAAACTCAGTATCATGTGATGAGAAATAAATATTTGGTGATGTAGTTGGGAGAGGTCCCTCAAAGTGGAAAAACGATAATGTACGAGAATTCTTCATCAAGCTGGGGAATTAGGTAGTAGATTCTGAAGCTAGATTCTTGAACCTAAATAGAGGAAGTTGTAGTGATATGTAGTGCGAGTTGCCCATGATGAAATACACAACTTTATTAAAAGGGAAAGACAGCAAAACGGCAATGGTCAAAATACCGTCAGCACATCAATGAATTGCAACAAATGTCCATTTATATCTCGCACAAAAACAAAATGGGAAGAGTGATTCAATCATGAGCTGAAAGGGAAATTGGAGACAGAATTTATGCAGGAAAGAGGCAGACAAATTGCCAAATGGAAAAGAAAACAACTGCGAGTGGGAATATTTTCAAATTCAGCAAGGGAGGATGATTGGATGAAAGCAGGGAAAATAAAGTGCGCGAGTATTCTTTAGCCAACATGAAATCTATCTGTAAAAGTTCCAGACACGTGTGAAGGGAAAACAAATGATTCTCTTATATGTCTCATAGTCATAAATTATATGTCTCTTCTATACGTCGAGAAAATTTATGTGACTAACGGCTGAAGTAATACCCATGGCATAATGATCTATGTCCCAGAGTAAATCAAGAAGTGCCTACAGAAATACTGGAAATACTTGTGGTTAACCTTGAAAGACTCTGTAGACCGTGGACAGATCAGAGGGTAGCAAACGTAAGCCCTCTATTTAAAGGATCATTTAGAGAAAAAAATCAGGAATTATAGACCAGTCAACCATCAGTAGTAGTGAAAATGCTTAAAACCAAAAATAATTAATTAATTATTCATACAGTCATCATGGGTTCACAAAAGGACAATCGTGCTTGACAAATTGACAGGAATTGTTTGAGGGCGTAACCAGAGGAGGATATCAGGTGTTCAATTCCAACTTAAGTGATCAGCGTCGAAAAATATAGCACATGGGATTTTGGATAGTGCATTGCAATGAATGTGCATTACAATGTTTCCTTTCTGGCTTGCAGAAAGGAAACAAAGCGTAACAATCAATAGCTTTTTTTTCCCTGAATGGCAGACAATGAGTTTTCAGATGCCACAATATGAGTGCTAAAATCACAACTATTCATAATATATTGTAATAATTCTGTTAAAATTACTAAACCTTATATTTCAAAATCTGCAGATGAAATAAAGCTCAAACTTGACGTCAGCTGTGAGGAAACTTTGGAGTGCGAGAGGATGATTTGCATAAACTGCGTGCACAGAGAAATGTGCTGGAAGTTCATTATGACGGGAATTGATGTGAGGTTACCCATTGTGGCAGCAAAACAGGGAAGCAGATTAATATGTGAACGACTATAACGTGAACAAATGCAATATGTATTGAGATCTGGGTGCATTCATGCATCAGTTGATCGAGGTAAGCATGTATATGCAGCAGACATGAATTGGGCAATTGGCATTTTGACCATAATATCGAGGGAATTTGCGTGCATAATCAGGAATGTCTTGCTGCAACCACCTTAGGCCTCCATTCGATCACATCTGGAATATTGTGACTTGTCATCCAAGAAAGAATGTCCTTGCTCTCCTGGCAGAGAAGTGACGTTTCCCCAGATTGATTCAGGGGATGACAGTACTGAAACATGAGAAGAGTTTGAATATGTTGGGATTATATTCCTTGTAGTACTGAAGAATGAAGAGACACCTTATAAAACCCTAGAAATCTGTAACAGATTAGAAAGGGTAGATGCAGGTCAGACACTACGATGGCGGTGAAGTCAAGAACCAAGGTGGAGAGACGAAGCACATGGTGAACTATATTTTTCTAAACTGAAGTGGAATTTATTCACCCAGAGGGTTGCTTAGCCTGTGGAATTCGATGTCAGAGAAAGTAGTCGATGCTATTATTGTGCGTTTTCAAGAAGGTGGTGAGCATAACACTTGGGACTGAAGGAATCTTAGGAGTTGGTGCAAAAGCAGGACTGTGTTATTTAGTTGTGGAGTCACTCCTACTTATATTTTCTATATTTCCATGCTACTGTCTTTTCCTTTCTCCTGCAGAAACTGATCTGGAACAAAAAGATTCAGGTTTTTTCTCCTTTTAAAACATTACTTTAATAATATATTTTATTCATTATGCAAGAGGTAGCAGTCTCGATGACCTATTCTATCAAATAGAAAAAATAATCGATTATTTCTGTAAGCACAGTAGAAATGACAATGACATTCCGTGTTAATACATCCAGAGACTTTCATACGCTCCTGATATTAGATTTCCCTTTTTTCCAGTGTGAATCCAGCAACGTGAACATGAAACATAGGATGATAATCTCATCTCCAGTCATGAATAGATTCCAAATAACTACGTGAACGTTAGCTATTTTCAATTAGCAATATTCTTATGTGGATGTGTAAAATGTCGAGGAAACAATTTTGAAGAAAACATCGATAGAGCATCTTTGTGTACTGTGCTCACACATGCCCACAAGCCAGTCACTGTTTTAGCATATCTTAAAGTTTAGTAATTGTTGCTACATTGGCTAATTGACATTATATAAAGCTACCCTTAAATTATAATGCCAACCTAGTTATGCTGATTAATGAATTTGTATAGGCAAAAGTGAGGACTGCAGATGCTGGAGATTAGAGTCAAGAGTGTGTTGCTGAAAAAGCACTGTAGGTCAGATAACATCCAAGCAGCAGGAAAATCGAAGTTTCAGGCAAAATTCCTTTCTATGGAATTCCTGATGATTTTCCTGCTCCTCGGATGCTGCCTGACCTGCTGTGCTTTTCCAGCACCACACTCTCATATTCATGTTTCTGTTAAACTGTTTTGAATATTTTCATCTTCAACTTTTATGAAGCTGTGGAGATCTAGAACAGCCTGTTGCAGAGTGTCCAATTTAAATGTCAGTACGAACAGATAGTTGCTGTTATTCATAGTTTTAAGCATGAAGAAAACTATTGACATTTAGGTATTGAGAATAGAACCTGAATTCGCCGGTTAAAAGCACTTATTATTCCTTTACTCTTTTCAGAAATAGAAAATTTAAATAACAAGATTCAAGAATTAGGTGGGCAAAATAATTTGTTTTCTGGAAGCATTTTAATGCGATTGAATATATATGAAACTCTTTAATGCGTAGTTTGAGACCTCACAAGAATAATTATTATTGTTCCTGAAAAAAAACGAGTTGTTAACTTCGACGTGCATCTCAAGGTTTGAAAAAAACCCAGACTTAATTTACCAATTGGCCAGTATTTTAATTTTCTTTAACACGTAAATTTGATAGAGTTTGGGAAAGATACCTGGATGAAGACACTTCTAATGGACTGAGATTTGATGTACTTAACCTTGATTATGAATGCTATCAAAAATCGATTAGATCTGGAATTCTCAATGTCGTGTATGTTAAAAGAAATGGGATGTTAGTATAGAGCAAGAATGGTGCATAGATCATAGCACTGTTGAGACAGCTTATCGGATTTTTATTATTAATGAGGTATATTTATGTACGAGGTGAAACATGTCTTAATTCAGAACACTCAAGATTGAACTCAATTATTGGTGAGACCGTTTAAGATAAAGCTGATCGCGTAGCTAGTCGTCTGTACAGGTGAAAATCGTCTATTTGTGACTTACAATATGATGATGATCAGGGCAGACTTGCCTGTGAACGCAATTGATGTGTTCCCTTTTTGTGAGGTTAATCTTTTCTTAAGGTTATAATTGAAGTTTTCTTTTTATCTGAGCTCCTATTACAGGTGAGATTCGGCATTGTGAGATCGATTGTGTTTCTGATCATGAATGTGCACTACTATATGAAACTGAAAGATTTTACCCAGAGAAAATACGCAACACTTTAATTCAGATATACTATTTATAACAGACAAAATGCAGGGAGTACACTCAGATTCTAATTCACAAAATCTTCTTTATTTAACACTTTAGGTACCAAGGCTCAAGATAAAACTTGGATTCATTTACTCATTCTAACTTTAACTCTCACTTCATTTAACTTCACTTTGCCTTACTTTTAAATTAGTACACATCCTACCCTAACTATAACGTTAACTCCGTAAGTTTGGCTTGAAGCAAATGACACTCCGTTTTGCTGCCAAATGTTTCTCTTGATGTAGACCTTGCCTCGTTTTTCTTTGTCTCGCTGAAGCCACCTTCAAGGCACGTATTTCTCAAATGGTTGGTATCGACTTTCACTCCTTCAAAATCGTTTTGGCCTGGTAACTTTTCCAACAGAGTTCGTTCATTTTCGAAGAACGTCTCTGGCTTTCAAACAATGAATTGAGAAAACCTGATGAGAATATTTGATTACATTACATTTGGGTTTACTGGTAAACAACTCCCAAATGTTTATTTCAAGTGTAAAATGTCACATGCCATACTCTGTATAATGTAACACTTGTGTCAATATGTCATTCAGAGCACCGTGGCATCTCCCTTTTTTGGTCAACATAGGAAACTTCAGGCCATAGCTAACAGGACAATTCACAACACGTCCTGGCTGTTATTTCAATTTAGGCCAGAGTTTAAACCAGCTTGATGAAAGTTCCCTGCGTGCTTGATTGAAGCTCTTAAGCAGTGTCCTCGCCATTTCACTTGGTGGCCACCTGACCACTGTCTTTCGTCTTAATCGTGGACCTCCAACCGAAATAGATCACAAACCATGACCAGATATCAGTTTGATTGTTAACGGTGTGTCATTTCCCTTTTTCGATGAAAAATTTAATTACAGGAAAGAAATTCAAAATATGGAAATACATCATGTTATTGACATTGCAAGACATAACATAAGATAACCCAATGGTGAATCTGCATATTAGTGCCCCAATGCCATCAATCATTCCACCAGTTTGATAGTTTGATAGCTTTACTATTCCTTTTAAACTGTTCAGTCCTTTGGACTACGTTAGTGACCTTAAGAGACGTTAGCTAATCCTGTCTTTAATTGCATCAGAATTTCGGAGAAAAGTTCGATTGTAGTTTGTTTATTTCTCAAACGTGTCATACAACATCACTTTTAATGTATACGTAACGTTAAGAGATGCTTACTGTTTCAAATGTATAAAAATTAACCTGTTCTCACTCGTATTTGTGGTTTAAAGCAAAAACAAATTATGTTGTTATTATTACATATTAATATTCCCAGTAAAACTATTACAATACGGTAGTAACGTAGTATTCTTCCTCACTTTTTCAACATATTTGTGTAATATCTCTTTCAAGATTCTTAGATTTTAATGCATAATTTAGATTCAAATCACCTTTCTCAACTGCGTATCTGCCATGCTAAGCAATATCCTGTTTACACGTTTAAAACCACTTTTTGACATCTTAAAGTTTAAATTTTTTACATAAAATTCAAAATTGTCCCAAAACTAAGCTGGAGGACAAAATAAATTTGAAGTGAAGAATCATCACACAAATTGATATGCACACCCGATAATTATTCATGCATTAAATCTCCATCTTCAAAATATCCCGCACTTCATAGAGTGAACTACAGATTTTTCATGAGACCTACCATGTAGTTGTCTCGAAACATCATTTGTAACGATTCAATGCTAAGTTTTATTTTCAGAAATGATTAATAAACAATCTTTAGTGGTATATGGCGATATTAATAGCAATTTTCTGATACTTATGAAGAATGGGAATGGTGATGAGTGGCATTGGGATAAACGTATCCCGAATGGCACTAGAAAATTTACTGGATGAATAGACGTTAAACTAAACTCTTTGAAGACTAAACTTCGTAGAAGAATATATGTTTGTGTATACAAACACAATATCAAACTATTCAATCGTGGAGATCTACATACCGAAAGTATGTCTAAACTCATAAGTGCCATGGATCAAGTCAGACCCCTCTGAAAACATTTCAAGAAGGTAACCCGGACCCTAACTTATCCAGTTGTTTTAAGGCGGTGTCGTATGGAAATGCCAGGAGTGATGCAGCCAGCCCAATCACTCAGTTTTAAATAAAACAGAATTTATTTGCACAGAAACAAAAGAAAACCCAATGTAGAATAAGATAAGTATTTGAAAACCCAACACACATGAGAAAACAATTCAACAAAAGTCCTTGCAACATCCTATAACACACCCCTTGGCAAAAAGCTCAAACACAGGTTCTTACAGGGGATATGTCAGTGAGAGATAGAAACCGCATGGAGCTGTTTCTTTGACCAGGAGCCTCAAAAACACATTTTACGAAGATGTTCCATGTGGAAGTGTTTTGCTGTACAGTATTCCTATCTCCTTTTTTGTAAAGTACGATTCATCATGTCTATCATTCAACTTGAGTGAGGATGAGACTCAACATGGGACCTTTAACTGATCCCATATGAGATTATAACATCTTGCAAAGCTTGAGCAGTAAAATTAATCTCAATTTCTCATTTTGCTTCAGATTTACAGCATCCACAGTTCTTTTCGTTTTTTTTGCCCAGTGAAAAGAAGTTGCCTTGATCTGATTCATTACTGGGTACCCCAACCTTGTAAACACAAGTTGTACCAGGACATTAGCTGTCTTTTTAATCATATTATTTTTGATAGCAAATGCAGCAACACGTTAATTGAATGTATCAATTATCATTAAGACAAATCCTCCCTAACATGATGACAAATGCCCAACATAATCTATCACCATATTAGCACATGGGATTTGGACTCTTCTCGTGAGTCTCATTTCCAATTTACTCACATATTTTGAGCAGTGACTAAATAATTTCCCAGATAGTGTTTCACAAATTTATCCAGAATAAGCCCATCAACATTGCCCTTAAATTTGATTTCTGCTCCCAATTACCTTGAACACTGGAAAATTGATAGGTGATTTTATTTCAGTCTCGGCTTAGCGCAACATATCGTCCATAATAATCAAAATGGTCCATCTTGGAGTTGTAATATCACATCCCAACCATCCTAGAAAGCAGGATATGCTCAATCTTATAAATGTTTTAAGTCATTACCAGTATAATGAGACTTCTGAAATCGGAAATTTTAACCCAATGAATGGTAACAACACCTATTTTTCACACTTCTGGTGCTGTCATGGTTCTCCTCTTGATCGTTCTGTTTTGCCTACACATCTCCATGATAATTCTCAAGGAGGAGGATATTTGATTTGTGTTAACCTTCGTAATCGTATACTTCCTTCATTCCGCATTTTTATAGATTTACTTGAACAAGGCTGCAGAGTGACAGAGTGAATCCATCTGCTGAAACATAAATATTCACTTCTCATTTAACATATGTGTGCTTATGTCCTATTGGGGTGATGAGCTACATAAGTCGGAGCTGCCAACTCAAGTATTCGAGTAGTTATCTTCAAGGTTATTAAGAACTAATTTAATAAAATGTGTACTTTGATGAATCTCTGTACATATTCCACATCAAGCCTTTCTAATGACTTTCTGCATTGTGGAGGTTCCATTAATTAAAAATGTCAAAATCCATGTTGTTAATTCTCCCTGTTCTGGTTGTGTCAAATATACATCGAGATATATATACATCTGGATGTATATACATCCAGATGTATACTTCAATGGACTTACCTCTGCTTGTTTTGGAACAGATAGTCCCTTGGAGTCATTTATTTCAATAGTCCGACACTCATGTGGCGTCACTATTATAGTTGTTAATTTTGTCCGTTTAACTGAGATATCATGACTTTTCAGTTTTGTAGCTTTAATTGCGCCCATCTGCCACGATTTGAATAGGCGCATGTTTTGTAAGGATACTTATGGGATTAAGCCCAATGAACTGAATTATATACAAAAATAACTGCACTTCCCAAAGAATTGCCAGAAGACATCTTTCACATATTTCAAATCTTTGCACGACAGGAGCTCAAAACTTACAGGCCTAAGCCATTCTCTTGAGGTGTCCCTGCAGAAGTACTGCAGCAAGTGTTAGGTGTTTTGCAGCGACTTCGAATGCAAAAGGGAAATCTGGGTCTCGACCTTGCTAATGTCAATTTGATTTCGGAAACAGTCTCTGTATTGTTTCGTTCACTGCCTTGGAACATTTTTCTTCAAATGTGGATGGTTTGGTCGCAATACAAAAACCACTAATCCCAAAAACAAAAATCGAAGAAATTTTACATCTTTATGGAAGGACAACTGCATAATGGATTGAATGATTTTCTTTTCAGTTTCACACTTTCTGTGGGTTACCTCAGTGTCTAAGTACACCACCTGAGACTTATCATTCTGCAGCTTTTTTTCCTGATTAAGTTCGAACGAAGTGAGGAGGTTAGTGGTTCATCATATGATTGGAGTGTTCAACTGTAGTTTCAATCTGGAGAAGAAAATCATCTGCACACTGGTTTAAGCAATCTGGTCGTGAAACAATGCAACCTTTCAGCCAATCTGCGATAGAAGATGGATGGACAGTTGTGGAATACTTGCAATAAATAAGTCCATGTATATTTCTGATATTAAAATGTCAAAGCAAATTTATGTTGACTTTGTTGATTTAAAGGAGTAAATGAAAACATATTATTACTTTCGTGAAAAGTAAAATATTTCTCATTTGGAACTTGCTGTCCTCATTGTCCTAAGTTTAGTTGCGACTGTTGAATCCAATTAACAGTTTTTCAAAGAAAAATACTTCTCAATAATCGATCATCAGTTGAGAAAATAAAAACATATTTTGTCCAAATGGCCAAATGGCAGAATTATTTCTCGAAGCTACACATCGAAAAACTCCCTGTTGTAGTGGACTTGAAATTACCTTTCCACTCAGCTTGTAGAAATTACATCTCCCTCAGCTTGTTTATGGAAATACAGCTACTTTTGAAGTTTTGTGTCAGTGCCTTCTTACAATTACTTTATCTGACATTCGATGACAGTCGCTTTTGTGCATTGCAAGTACACGTGCATATTTAGTAATATTCTCGCAAATGATTAAATGATTGGGTATGGGTTTTAGCCAGCATTCCTCGAATGCTAAGACGTTATCTGCATAGGTACCACTGCATATCTCTGATCATGCTTCATTTGCATTTGGCAGCCGCTAGGTGAAACAATTTTTCCAATCAAAATACAATTTACATCCACATATATGTTTGGATCTCAAAATATTCTGCGTTATTCGTTGACGTTGTACTACTGTGGTTGGATGATAACAAACCACATCAACCAACTTACTCTCAATCGTCTCCCTTCCAAATCCCTTTCGTTAATGTCTGGCAAACCCACTCAGTATTGTTGTCCTTTCCTTTCACCAAGATAAGCAAATATCTCTGCACGTGTTCAGGCTAGTATGGGAATGCCTTGCATCCATTGGAATTCGATGAAGTGGCCTCCTGCCTTGTCTTCTACAACGTGTTTCCCAACTTATCCCACCCTGTTTGTTACTCACCCACAGTGGAGATGCTAGCAATATTATAGCCTCGGATTTGCATCCAATAACGATGGATAACAAGAAGCAGATTCCTCCACTCTCTTTCTGAAGCCTATTACACTAGTTTCTATGATGGTAGAGCTCCTTACCCTGCTCGGATTCCTGTCCATGTGCTTGTTTCTGCCCCATCGTTATGCTTGTCCATGTCCATGTAAGCACTGGCAAGTTGCTCTGCAATGCTGAGTGAAGAGACGCCATTGACTGCAGTTAAAGCACTACACGTTAGGTCGAGAATTGCCTTACCGTTGTCCTCTACCTCTATCCACAGGGACTCTATTTCGAGGCAGGAAATCCCGAGGATTAGCACCACCAACTTTTCCACTACGTCCTTCATTTCTCCAAAACAGAAAAGCAATAGGACGGTTTTCAGGAAATATTTTCCTGCTCCTCACCCTTTTACCATTATCTCCCTCTTGGATTTCGTTCTCCTATGTTCAAATTACTCTCCTTACTACCCATAGTGCGTTATGCATATTATCATTACGAGGTGTGGGTAGTAAGGCGAATGATTTTCCTCGTTAGGAAGGAAAAACAAGTGGCAAAAAAAGCTTTAGCATCTTCCTTGATCCTATCTGCCAACAACACCTCATGTCCCCTCCCAACTCTTCTTAGCTGTCTCTTTAGGTCTTTCGTGGCTAACCTGTAAATCTCAAGCACTCTAGCTGAGCCTTCATGACTCATCCTAACATAGCCTTCTTCTGCGCCTTGACAAGAGATTCAACTTCTTTAATAACCAAGGCTTCCTCGGTCAATCTCCTCCTCCCTGCCCGACAGGTACATACTTATCAAGGACACACAGTAGCTGTTCCTTGAATAAGCTCCACATATTAATTGTGACAATTCCCTGGAGTTTCCTTCTCCGTCCTATGCATCCTAAATCTTGCCCAATCTCATTATAATTATCTTGCCTTGCTGTATATAACTGCCTCCTTCCATCACTAAAGTAAACACAACCGAATTGTGGACATGATCACAAAAGTTCTCACCTAACTCCAAATATAACACCTGGCCAGGTTTATTACCCAATCACAAACCCAAACCCTTTTTTGGCCTGTCTACAAACTGTGTCAGGAAATCATCCTGCACACTTTGGACAAAAACTTACCCATCTGCAGTACTCGAACTATTGTATTTGCATTTAATATTTGGACAGTTAAAGTCTCCCATAACAACTACCCTTTAATACTCGCTTCTATCCAAAATTATCTTTGCGAGCTTTTCCTCTACATCTTTGGAACTATTCAGAGGGTGTAGAAAACTCCCAACAGGATGACCTCTCATTACTAGTGTCTTTGACTAACAATGCCACACATCCCCCTCTTTTACCGTCTTCTCTGTTCTTTCTGAAGCATCTATATCGTGGAGTCTGCAACAATGATACCCGTCCCTGCTCTATCGATGTCTCCGAGATGCCATAACATCAAAGTTCCAGGTGCCAACCCATGCTGTGAGTCGACTCACCTTAATCTAGATGTCGTGGCATTGAATTAGACACCTCATAACAACTTTCTACTTCTAGTGACTCCTGCGACCTTGAAATCTCAAGTTAGTGAGTAGTTGGCACAGTGTGTCTGTCGATTGGTGTGTTACTATGATTCCCAGTGGTCATAGGAGTCTGGTTTTCATTTCTGATATATTTTTGATACAGGGTAGCGTGACCAATCAATCAGGTCATGCAGTGTCCAACTTTCGTTGTCTATTTGTTAGTCATTCGTGAACAAAACTGTTGGGGCATACTTTGTTTCTGGAAATCGTGTGTACGTGTACTTCCTCATTTATCTATAGTTCTGGTGTTCACAAACAGAGCTATGTCAGGGCACTATTTACACGTGATATAACACACAGCAACACTCGAGAACTACATAAACATGGGGAATAATGGCTACGCAAATTCTTCAAAAACAAAGCATACCCCAACATATTCGTCTGCAGATGCCTATTGCAACGACAGCATCAAGAGGGCACTGCAAGTCCTGATTCACTGATCACCCTTCCCTGTATCAAGAACTTATCAGAAATGACAACAAGAATTCTCCAGCCACTGAAAATCATGGTAGCATACCAATCCATGGTCACACACCACTAACTAATCACAGAGACGAAAGAAATCATATCCACAACATGCAGGACCAATACAATATACTCTATAAACACTACATAGGACAGACTTCAAGAGAATTAGCAATCCTTATCTATGAACTCCAACTAATAGGAAAACGGCACGACCAACTGTCTCTCATCTCAATAAATGCAGACAAGGTGGGCCATCAATTTGACACGGCTAACATAACCATCTTACAACAAGCTAATCAGAGAAATGCATGTAAATTCATCGAGGACTGGATTTCAACCCGAAGTACCATCAACAAGAATGTCAATGTAGATCCGTATAGAAATCATTGCAGAAAAAGAAACGAAATGACAACAGCTTCATTGATAGACCAGATCATATAAATATCAAGCAGAGTAGAACAACAACTCTTCATAGAAGTTACACTGGTGATGTCAATTGTCATGGTGACGAAACGTCTGAATGATACTCCATCATCTCCAGGAGCAAACCAAAGATCGAATCCACAATTCGAGCTACAAATCTTCAAGAAAAGCTTAAAAAGATTTGAGATCATATTATATTTTCGTTCTCTAAAACTGTGCTGACACCTTCGATGAATTAACCACATACATCTCAAGTCACTCTGCTCGAGTGTACTCTTTTCAAATCTGCTGTCAGATTAGCTATCTCCGTACCTTCTGCAAGTTAAATCAATTAGCCATTCCATCCATTACATTTCAAAGATCATTTAATAACTCATTACACAGACCCTCAGTTGTATTTTGATCTCATGAACTTTTTTGCTCTGATCGTCAATGATTTTGTTTTGTATTAGATCACTTTCTGAAAGTGCAACTGTACGTCATGTTTATTAATTTTTATTAGAGAGAATGTGTTACCAATCATATTTATAGAAACTAAACTATAAACCTTTTCTGATCTTTCTTTAACAAAGCAAACCTTCAGCATAAAATATTTGTCTTTGAATACAACAGAATTTGAATCTCTTGTTCCTTTTTTTTTGCCTGAGCGATGATATTCTTCAGATATCTACTCCACAGTGCTTTATGACATTTTTAACTGTGCTTATTCGATAAACACCACATTATTTAAATCAACCATCTCTGTAATAAAGCTAGTTACATCTGATTCTAACTTAAGTGATTAAACCAGAGTTTCCAAAGTTACTCAGTTTTGTCATGAATGATCATCTCTAAAATGTTTTCCTATATCAGGTTAATCACACTTGTCTTGAGTTTTTTACATTTGCAACGTCTTTTAAGAAAACTCTGCAGCATATGGCAACGCATCTAAGTTAAAAAAAGGAACGAAATCTTTGTCTGAACATTTGCAATTTATGTTCTTAATTTATTGTATTTCATTGGAGACCCGTGATCAGTTCCTGGTTCTTCCTGAAGGACATATCACCTCTTCATGATATGCAAAATCTTCAAATGTCTGAATCATCATCTTCTTACATTAGTGGAGAAAATGTAAAGTTTTGGCAGCATCTGTGCAGAGGAATGCGTTAATGTAAAGTCCCATGAACCCACTTGGTTTTCTTTCCATTTATGTTGCTAAGCTTACTCAATTTCTCAATCTCTGAGGAGCAGGAGAGTTGACATTTTGGACATAACCACTTTATTGGGCTATTGCCCGAAATTTCAAATCACCTGCGACTGGGATGCTGCCTCACCTGCTGTTCTGTTCCAGCACCAAACTTTGTGACTCGAATTTCTTGCATCTTCAGTCCTCACTTTCCCTCAGTTTCTCAGTCTGCTGAATTTCTCTAGCAATTTCTATTTTTTGTTGGTCTCCAGTATTCGTAGTTCTTTGATTCATTAATTTAGTGCCTCAGGCATACCTGCTGCTTCGACATTTAAAGTGTTATTTTAGAAACCACGAATCTGCCATTCGCTTCCTCACACATCTGAGTTAAGTGTCACACAACACCAGGTTATAGTCCAATAGGTTTAATTGGAAGCATACTAGCTTTCGGAGCACCGCTC
This sequence comes from Chiloscyllium plagiosum, assembly GCF_037043375.1. Classification (NCBI taxonomy): domain Eukaryota; kingdom Metazoa; phylum Chordata; class Chondrichthyes; order Orectolobiformes; family Hemiscylliidae; genus Chiloscyllium; species Chiloscyllium plagiosum. The sequence goes on from NW_028270176.1 coordinate 13,066,885, forward strand.
CTTCATCAGGTGGTTGTGTATCGTATATCTGATTTAGTATAGAACAAATTTATCTGTTAATCCTGAATGTCAGTCCGTTCTCATATCTCCATTTGCTTGATGTGTTTAAATTTCTGTCAAGATGTTAATTTAACTTTGATTTTTTTCAACCAAAAAATCGATTATTCCGCAAACATGGAGAATATATTTGTTGAGTAAAAGACCTGATCTCCTTTTCTATTTGTGTTGGGAAGAGATGTAACAGGAGGGACATGAATTTAATTCGAAATATAGCATTAATTTCTTCCTCATTTTCTATTTGCCTACTTATTAAATATAATTGACGTCCTTTGTCTTTTGCATGTTATTTGAAATTAAATGATGGCAATGACTGACTATGTACAATGTCGCCTACAAATGCACTTTTGACTTTACTCTCCAAATTTTCCACAGAAAAAAGAAAGAAAGGTACGGAAATATGCCTGGAAGAAGAAGCTTGATTTCATTCTATTAGAATAGGACTTTGAGGTAGAAAGGACTTTCAAGTGGTGGAACATTAGCTGCAAATTATAAACTGATTGGCATCTATTTAATTTATATTGGGCTTCTGCTATCCCAGTTGGTTAGACTATTAGTATGCAAACAGATTAATGCTAACAACTTGGATTAAATTCTCACACCAGTTGAGGTGCCATGAGGGCTATCCTTCTCAACTTCTTCCCTCACCTGAGGCGTGGTGTCCCTCAGGTTCAACCAGTATCATTCGTTTCTGTTTTTATGTAAGAACAGCCATATGGTCTAGTCCTATGACAACTTACAAGTGTAATGTGTTAAACCATAAATGAAATGTACAATAGGAGTTTCAAAAAAAATATCAATTTAGCACTTACAGCTGAGGTAAGGTTCTACTGATCCTACTTTTATACCATGATGGTATGGTCCCGAGATCCGGCTTTAACACCTACCTGCTCGTCGGTATGTCATAACATTCTGAACAGCTCTATTACAATACCTTTCGTAAGTTTCAGCTACACTGGTGGATCTTTCGACTGTTGCATTTTCTTTTTTGCTAGGTTCCTCATTTGCACAAAACGGAAACGACTCATTATCCCTTCCCTTCTAAATTTCCTGTTCGTAGAAATTAAATAAAAATTTCAAAAGACGTTACTCGACAGTGTTAACGTACTTAAATTCAGCCTTCAACCTTCCTTTAGAACCAACAGCTCCTTGATTTCAATGTTAAATGCGTTCATCACAACTTAGTATTTTCTAGCGGATGTTTTTGTTTATTTTAAGAAAGAAACGTGTCCATAACTCAGCTTCATAATTTCCTACATTTTGTACTCAGAACTGTCCGCTCAGGAGTACATACAAGTTCCCAATATTAAACTAACTCAGCGTAAATTTAACTGCATATCTTTGCTCTTCGTAGATGCTGCTAGGAGTAATAATGGAACTTCCAACATCCAGTAACAAGCATAGTTGACGATGGTTGATGTATGCTTGTTCAGCATGAATTTTTTAAAAAGTATGTTATTGAGTAGTGAATATTGAACCTGATTTTTATCGCGAACAAACTGAATGATTGATTTTTTAAAAATCTGTACATCGATAATGTATATTAATAAGATGTATTATATGATTCTGCTGAAGCACGCTATTGAAGATACAACCAGTGTGAAAATGTTTACTTTCAAATTGTTCCCACGATTATTCAGAATTGGAAGCAAAGGAGAAACTTGATGGTAAGAAGATATATTGTCCAATGAAATGTATCAATTTCTGTAGAATATTGACTTGCAAATAAATTATCATTGATGTGATGCCTCATTGATCCTTTTGTGCATCTTGGCTATTCTTCTATAGTACAGTCTACGTGTTCTGGCTCATCCATAATAAACAAAAGACAAGACAAACGTGTCTCATTTATAGATGCTGTTGAAGTTGTATGCTATTACATCATTATTAAATGTGCACCTTGTAATTAATTGACGTTGCGATGAATAGAATACATATTGGGGGGCTACACATAGACTGATGCACAATAGGCTCTGAAACCAAGTAATATACTTGATTATTTCTTTTGACGTTTCTGATGGTGATCTACATTATGATCCAGTGTGGGCACACCTTAATTTTACGTTACTCATCTTTGTCTATTCTTTGCAACATGAGTACACAGCATTTTTCTATGAGGTCTTTGTTTCTGTGAATCTGCCTAATGTGTCTCCCATTCATATGATGCAATCATCAGAAGACATGACGTTAAATATTCCACTTCAACTCATTTATAATTTATTAAATTTTAGACGAAGAAACTCGGGAAAAAGACTCAGGTAACATATTGAAAAAAGTGCCTCTACTTTTTGAAAATGTAGTTTCTATCTCTTCATTGCTCAAATCATTAGAAGAGATCAAACAACATGATTGCTTATATTTTAAAAATAAATGCTTTAAAAACAAGATCTCAGGCAATCACATGCAAAAAAAAGCAGTAATCTTGCACTGTTGGGAAACTTGGAGGAAAGATCCTAGTGAACTTTTCTAGGGGCTGTCCTGACCTAATGGCATTGAGACTGGGCTTGTAATGCAGAACCAAAGGCTAATACTGCCAAAATGCTACCATTAAAATAAATGAAATAAAGTCCATTGTATTGAATCTGATTAGGAAATATCTTTTAGAGAAATGAGTTTACTATCCTTACATTTGCTCGGGTAAACGTGTGGATTAAATGTTGTTCTGACCTGAATTGCACGCCCCATGAACATCAATAAAGAGAAAAGAAAATTGAAATCCACGAAATCGCAGGAGCATCTGTGATGCTGTGCGATATAAGCTGGCTATGGGGCAATTCACACCTACACAAGAGAGGACCTTAAAACATCAGGGTCATTGCCTAAACGAAAACACTAAATGGGCTTACCCCACCATAGCAGAATTAACACACCCGTTTTTGATACCGTGGTCACATTTGATAATATGTATTGACAGTGTTCAAAAATGGAGGATAAATTAAGTACAGTCCCTACCATCAGGTAATCCTCATATTACCCCAGGAAAAGTTCCAAGTTAAATGGAGCAGGGCGAGCAGGATGGAGGTCCAATAGCACTTCGATTATTCTTTCCTGTCATCATATTTTGGACAATTATTTAGAGGGTAACACTTGCACTAGGAGCTCTATAGCCTTGGTAGCCAAAAAAAGTGATAATTTAAGATACACAGAAGCATTCCATAGGCAGTCACATTACTCAAAGCCGGATAATGCAAACTTGTTCTCTTGCCACCTGAATGAAGTGTAATCTTTCCTCGGTTCAAAGTAGTCTGAAAAACAAGGGGAATAAGTAAAACTGTTCGGAATATTGACAATTTCACCCATATATTAAATTCTTATTTATTGTCGTTCCTTCGACTAGTTAATGCTATTACCTCCATTACTTACGTGCCTAAAGTGTTCAAGCATTAATCTCCACCGAAGTTCCTTATGCAAGGTTGGCAATTCCCACTATCAAGGCTCTCAGGACTTAAGTTCTGCCTTTTTGCAAAAAGTCTCAGGATTATCAGTGACTGCAGGCAGTTCTACTTGGTTTGGGGCTGAATCCAAATATATGTTTGAGGTAGTGCAGGATTTGAATTAAGTGTAATACCCTACTTCTTTGTCCTAGGTACAGGGTGAACACTTATCGTACTGTTAAATTGTCTCGATGCATCAAGTTGCTGAACCACGTTGTTAATGTGTTCAAGAGTTGCATGTCTCACCTTCCAATGACTTCTATGGTGTATTAAGTCAGGATCAGCAGAATGCATTTCTTTTTTTCTGTAGAATTGGAAACAATGAGCGCTTTTGTTTTCTGTATTCCCTACAGAAATAGCTGCTTTAAATAAAGAATTGCAAGATTCAGGTGAGCAAGAGAAGCAAACTGAACGCCGGTACTCACATGCCTGTTTAGTCCCAACAGTTAATCTGACATGCTACATCGTCACAGTCAATCTGTGCCAAACGATTTTATTTTTGCCTGTCCTTCAAACATATCACTTCAAATAACAAAATAAATCAAACATACATTGAAAGTGAATGCGAAAGTCACAGAATAATTCCCAGTTTGCAAAAAAACATAATAGGTTAAATAAAAAAATATTTTTCCAAAATCGATTGAACTTTTAGAATCTGACCAAAAATACTCTCCACGACGTTAGAGGAAACGATAAGATTGAAACAGGGTTCCATTTTCAGTTGGCGATGGGCCTAAAAAAAGGTAAATGAAGTAAAATTAAGTATCAGACTGCAAAGCGTTGTAGTTTGCCGACAATTAAAAAAGCTGTTGCTTGTGTGAACTGCGGGAACTTCTCTGACAGTGCTATTTGGTTCTGATTGATTTTAAATTTTGTAGTAATTTTAAAAAATATATATAATGAAGACACATCTCTTTCTTTGTCTTAGCAGTTCGCATAGCGAACAGATGAGTATAGAATTCATTCGGTGCTGCAAGTGACGATTTGGCTGAAGAGACAGCAGCGGCACTCTGGAGAGCTCCCCAACACCCCAGACCCATACTACACCTTATATCGAAAATCCCACTTTAACCATGCTAATTTACCTAGCGTAGACATTTAAGGATATAACGAGCAACTTTGCATGGCTAATGCAAATAACCTGCACATTTTTGAATATGGGATAAAGTTCGAACACTTGGCAGAAACCCTTGCAGACATGCACAGACCATGAAAACTCAACACAGAATGTGACCCACTTTTATAATAGAACCCGTGTCCTTGGTAGTGTGAGGCAAGAGTGCCAATCATTGTGCTACCACTGCTAGCAATTACTGGAATTATCGATACTCGTGAAAAAGGTAAAACATTGGAGAAAGAAGCCAGATGCTGTGTATAACCAATAATTAAATCTCGATTTCTTTTTTTTTTCCGGGGTAGGTCGCGGTGGCTGTGGTGGAAAGAGTTGAACTACATCGAAACCACACTCCTTCCTTATCATTTTTCACCTGTGCAGGCTTCTGCTTGACACACACTGTTCACCGTCATGTCCACCTCCCCATTCATCTGTATTTTATATCCCTCCAGTCCAAAACCTACGTGCTCATTTCTGTCTGCTTAATTTTCATTTTGCTTTCCTTGTATCTCGCTCCCTTATCTTCCATTAATTACTTCCCACATGATCTTGATGACTGTCCATTTTTCTCTTTTTCATCTCCATCTCCCTTATGATGGATTTGATGGAAGCTTTTTTTTAAGAAAAAAAGAACAAATGAAAGACATATCTATAGCCAATTTTTCAGCAACTGAAATTACACACGTGAGATGTCTGTTAGGTCACAAGCAGCAAAATGAGAAGATATATTAAGGATCTCACAAGCTTTCGAGTCCAGTTTAAGCTGTATGCAATCATTTCACCCACTGAAATTGCGGCACATCCAAGAAAAATGTCATTGTGCGGTATGAGCAGTATAACGATATAAAGTTTGGGAAATCCGACCTACAATATAGACATGGATCTTAAATCATAACCTGTAACTCCAGGTCATTATTACAATCAAAAGGTTGAGGGGCGACCTAATAGACTTTTTCAAGATTGTGAATAGCATTGGTAGAGTGAAAAATATAAGCCTCCTTTCCCAAGGTGGTGTGGTTAATTGCTATGATTTGGAGATGCCGGTGTTGGACTGGGGTGTACAAAGTTAAAAATCACACAACACCAGGTTGTAGTCCAACAGGTTTAATTGGAAGCACACTAGCTTTCCTAGCGGTGCTCCTTCATCACCTGAAATCAGTGTGTGATTTTTAACTTGGTTAATTACTCGGGGACACAAGTTCAATTTGGGAGGGAGGAAGTTTAAAAGAGATGTGAGAGTCTCATTTTCCACACAAAGGGTAGTGAGAGCCTACTATGAACGGCTAGAGGAGGTGATGGAAGCAGCCACAACAGCAGCATTCGAGAAGCATCTGGAGTAGTCATGCGTTTGAAAAATCCTTCGAAATCGTCCAGTCAATGTCAAAATATCCTTCCTTTTTTTTCAAAAACAAGGTCCCTTATCTATTCATTCCCATGTTTATACCCCAAAAGTTGTCAAGAAATTATTTTTCCATTGTAAGCAATTTATTATCATTTGAATACATTTCGAGATGTTCCTGACCTGACAGCCAAAAGGCAACATACTACTCTGCACACACATGCCAAAGAAATGTTCCTATTGTCAATTATTATTTTCATTCTCAGTAATAACACATTAATCCTTATATTCATTTCTTTGTAAATCTTTATGCACAAGACCATGTCGTAAAAAAAAATTGGTTCATCGTCGCGAATCCATCCATCCTATCTTCCTGGTTTGTCAGCAAGATTTCCCTGCTGATATTTAGCAATTTTCAAACCTTTATGACCTGTACCTCACATTCTGACAAGTTATTTTACCTCATCGGGTGCAGCAATATAGTTCTGATGCTTAACCTATTTTTATTTTATGTACATTTTTCAGAGTGAAATGTACAGAATCTCCAACTCCTCCATTGTCAGACCCAATTGGGAGCAGTATTCCGTTATTGCAGATTAGTACAAAAGTCAGGAAATTACTTTTTTTTGCATTATTGGCTCGGCTGCAGCATCCTGGGTAATATGCTTTAGTGTGGTCTCAATACCCCTGTGTCATTCAAGAGCATGTTCATCAAAAATAGATATCCAGACAGGAATAATGGGGTGGTGGTGGTGGTGGTGGGGGGGGGGGGGGGGGGGGGGGGGGGGGGGGGGGGTGGAGTGGGGAGTGGGGAGGGGGGTTGGGAATGCCAACAATAACTACCCTGTGACAAATATTCAAATGGAGAGTTTCAATTCAAACTGTAACAGTCTTGGTCAAGTCATGATCTCGAATCAAATAATCTCTTCAACTGGTTACCCAATGCCATGGCTCTTATGCAAATTACAAAAAACTAATTTCAATGCCACTACGAACAATGCGTACCCTTCTATAGTGTACAGGATGAAATAATCAACTTACATCTCCTCACTGTTAAGATTCTGTTCTATTCTCTCAGTTTTTCTGGTTAGGTTCCATCTACTTTTTTAAGATGCCATCTTCTGCTGAGGGACCTCGTAAATATACTGCTTTTTCTACAACCGAGGATTTTCCAATACTTTGGTTCAGCGGGCTTTTATTCGTGTATGATCCATTTCCTGAATTTCAGCCCCGATTTACTTCTCTTCCCACTCACAACACTGATATTGTCATCGTGGTATTCTCTTCTCACCCCACAAGTATTCGCATTCAAAGGATCATACTTTGCCATTTTCGCCACCTTCAATGGAATGCCATTACGAAATATATACTTGCTCTCCTTCCTCTTTGTAACATTTTGCAGGGACAGTTCCCCAATGGCCGCTCCTAATCGTCTCCTATCTCATACGCACATACTTACAGCACCCTAACATGCAGTCACAGAGATGTACTACCTATCAGTTCACACTTTCCCTCTTACTATTGAAGGCACTAGACACAACTTCCAATTTATTTTCGATTTTCCCGTTCTTCCCTTCAACTTACCTACTGGATTTTCTGTCCTCGGTGCCAACTGCTTTGCACTTGGAGTACGAAATGCAGAAGCAAGAACGACCTGAATTTCCAGTTCCCTGGTACTTCAACACATAATTGGTTTGGTTGCCAACCTTTATATCTCAAGCTTATTGCAGTGCTCCAGACAGGCCCAGGACAAGCCAGAAGAACAGCATCCTATTTTCAGCTTCGGGAGCCTGCAGCCTCAGGGCTCATATACCAGTTTAATAATTTTGAAGCGTGAACACCTTCTTCTATATAGTTTCCCCAACCCCTTACTCGTGGCCATCTCGTGACTTAGGCTGCTTTAAGTGTGATCAACCCATCTCCATTTGCTCTTGGTGCTCATTATCAACTCCTTTTTTTCCTTTTTTTTCCTCTGTTGCCGTTTTCATTCTTGTTTCTTGGCTTAACTGTGCTTTTTCGCACTCTGGATTCCATCTCCACCTATTTGTTCACGTCTTCCATGCACAATGACACCCGTCTTTAACATACATAACCACACTTTCCTCACTCCAATGGTAACATGAACAATGGTCCCTGGGCATTTCATCTGTTTCCTCTCCGCAGCTGCCACTCAGCCTGCATAAAGTCTGTAACAGTTACGTTTTTATTTCAAGTATCAACCAGCTGATGTGCTTCCTTTCATTTACCTCAAACAGTTGATCCTCACTTCCTTGCGCCCCATGCTTTTGACATTGATGGACTATTACTTCAAATTAATTTCATTCTCCCTGCACACTGCTCTATGTTGCCAATGCAAAGAACATAGAAAATTTACAGCCCACGAACAGGCCATTCGGCCATTCAAGCCTGAGTCGATACAAATCCACCGTCTAAACTTGTCACCCAATTCCTAAGCATCTGTATCACTCTGCTTCCCACCTACCCATGCATCTATCCAGACACATCCTAAATGAATCTACCGTACTTGCTCTACTACCTCTGCTGGCAACGCATTCCAGGTACCTACCACCCTTCATGTAAAGGACTTGCCGCATATATCACCCTTAAACCTTTCACGTCTCACTGTGAAAGCGTGACCTCTCATTATTGAATCCTTCACCCTTGTAAAAATGCTTATCTCTATCAACCCTGTCTATACTCTGCATGATCTTGTAGACCCCAAACAGGTCCCCCCTCAATCTCCTTTTTCTAATGAAAACAAACCTAATCTACTCTGTTCAAAGGTAGCACCGTCCATGCCAGGCAACATCCTCATAAACCTTCTCTGCATCCTCTCCAAAGCGTCCACATTCTTTTGGTAATGTGACGACCAGAATTGTACACAGTATTCTAAATGTGGTCGAACCAATGTCGTGTACAATTTTAATATGACCTTCCAGCTCTTACACTCAATATCCTGTCCGATGAAGGCAAACATATCAATGCCTTCTTGACCACTCCATCCACCTGTGCAGCAACGTGCAGGGTAAAATGGACATGAACTTCCACATCTCTCTGCTCATCATTTTTTCCAATGCTCTTCCAATTACTGTAAAAGTCACTCTAGAGTTAGACTTCCCAAAATGCATCGCCTCACATTTGCCTGTATTGAAGTCCATCTGCCACTTCTCTGCCCAACTCTCCAGTCTATCTATATTCTCCTGTATTCTTTGATTGCCCCCTATGCTTTCGGCTACTCCACCAATCTTCGTGCCATCTGCATACTTACTGATCATATCAACAATGCCCTCTTCCAGATCATGCATGTATATCACAAGCAACAGTGGCCCCAGCAGTGATTCCTGTGGAACAACACTGGTCACCTTTCTCCATTTCGAGAAATTCCCTTCAGCTACTGTCTCATGTTGCTCAACCAGTTTTTTATCCACCTAGCTAGAACACCCTGCACACCATATGACTTCACCTTCTCCATTAGTTTACCATGGGGAACCTTATTAGACACCTTACTAAAGCCTATGTATATGACATCTACAGCCCTTCCTTCATTTCTCAACTTGGTCATTTCCTCAAAGACCTCTATTAAGTTGGTATGGCACGATCTCCCCCACACACAACCGTGTTGCCTAGCACTGATACGCTCATTCTTTTCCAAACATAAATACCTTCTTCAGCAATTTTCGCACCACTGAAGTCAGGCTCGCTGGTCTGTAGTTACCCGGAATATCCCTACTACACTTCTTGTTCAGTGGGACAACATGAGCAACCCTCCAGTCCTCCAGCACCTCATCTGTGGTTAAGGATGCTACAAAGATATCTGTCAGGGTCACAGCTATTTCCTCCATCCCCCCTCCGCCTCAGCAACCTGAGATCGATCCCATCTGGTCCTGGGAAGGTGCCCACCTTTATAACCTCAACCTACCCAACACATCTTCCCTACTTATGTCAACGTGATCCACAGTAATCAAACTTCTAACTCTAATCTCAACATTCTTTATGTCCCTATCCTCAGTGAACACTTATGCAAAGTAATCATTCAGAATCGCATCCATTCTCTCAGGTTTGACACACAGCCTTCCTTCATTATCCTTTAGTGGACCAATCCTTTCGCTAGTTACCCACTTGCTTCTTATATAAGAATAAAAGACTTTTGGATTCTCCTTAATTCTGTTCGCTAAAGCTATTTCATGACCTCTTTTTATCCCGCCTGATTTCTCACTGAAGACTGGTCCTACTCTTCTGATATTCCTCCAAGGTCAGTTCTGTTTTTAGCTGCCTGGCCTTTATGTATGCTTCTCTTTTCCTCTTGGGTAGTCAAACGATTTCTTCTGACATCCATGGTTCACTAATCTTGCTTTTCCGATCCGTTGCTTTCAACGGGACATGCCTATCCTGCACTATCTTGAACCTATCTTTGAAAGCCGCCCACATATCAAATGTGCACTTCCTTTCAAATAGCTGTGTCCAATCCACATTTCCCATCTCCTGCCTAATTTTGATATAATTGGCCATGGCCCAGTTTAGTATTCGTCCCTTAGGACTACGCTAATCTTCGTCTACCAATATTTCAAAACTTAAGAATTGTTGTCACTGTTCCCAAAGAAATCCCCCACCACAACTTCTACCACCTTGCCTGCCTCATTCCCCAACACCAGGTCCAATATGACGACTTCCCTTGTCAAACTATTGACATAATGCTCTAGAAAACTTTCCTGGATGCCTCTTACAAATTCTGCACCACCCAGACCGCACACACTAAGTGTATCCCAGTCAATGTTGCGAAAATTAAAATATCCCATCACCACCACCCTGTTGCCTCTACATCTTTCCATAATCTGCTTACTCATTTGTTCTTCTACCTCATGCTGTCTATTGGGAGGGCTGTAATAGACCCCCAGCAATGTAACTGTACCCTTCTTATTTCTCAGCTCCACCCATAATGCCTCACTACAAGCCCTCCATAAGTGTCCTCCTTTAGCACAGCCGTGATATCATCCCTGACCAGCAATGCAACTCCTCCTCCCTTCTTTTACTTCCCTCACTGTCTTGTCTGAAGCGTCTAAATCCTGGAACATTTAGTTGCCAATCATGCCCTTCCTTCAACCAAGACTCTGTGATTGCAATGACGTCATACTCCCAGGCACCAATCAAAGCCCTAAGTTCATCAGCCTTACCCAATATAGTCCTTGCATTAAAGTATGTGCATTTCATGCCATCAGTCCTTTTGCATTCATCTGTCCTTTGCTAACTGTTCCCCTAATTAATGATATATTCATGATTCTTATAGTCTCCAGTTTCCACCACGCTGTCTACTTGTCTTCTCTTCTGGTTCACAGCCACCTGCCACATTAGTTTAAAACCTCCACAACAACCGTAGCAAAAACTCTACCAAGGGCATTAGTTCCAGTCTGGTTCACATATAGGCCATCCAACTTGTAATAGTCCCACCTTCACCAGAACTGGTCCCAATGTCTACCAAATCTGAACTTCTCCCTCCTAAGCATCCCTCAAGCCACGTATTCACTTTGCCTATTTTTTTTTTTTCATTTCTACACTGGCTAGCACGTAGCACTGGTAGTAACCCTGAGACCACTACCTTTGAGTCCCTCTTTTTTAACTTCTCTCCTAGCTCCATGAATTCTGCTTTCAGGACCTCATCTCGTTTTTTACTTACATCGTTGGTACCTATATGCACCAAGACAACTGGGTATACATCGTCCCATTTTAGAATGCTCTGCAGTCGATCGGTGACATCTCCACCCGAGGACCTGGGTGGCAACATGACATTCGGGAGTCCCGTTTTCGTCCACAGAACCGCCTATCTACTCCACTTACAATAGAATCCTCCATGACTATGGCCCTACGAGTCTTTTCCCCGCCCTTCAGAACAACAGTGCTCGCCACGTTGCCATGATCCTGGCAACTGCAGCCTTCCGTGGTGAGCCATCTCCCTCAGTAGTATCCAAAATGGTATACCTGTTTTGGAGGGAGATGACCGCAGGGGACACCTGCACTGCCTTCCTACTCGTTTTCTGCCTTTTGGTCATCCATTCACTGTCACCCTCAGCAATTCCACACTGCGGTGTGACCAGTTCACTAAACATACTATCCATGACCTCCTCAGCATCGTGGATGCTCCATGTGGTCATACAAGAGCTGCAGCTGGACACACTTCTTGCAAGTCTAAGAGTCAGGACAGTCAGCCACGTTCCTGAGCTTCCACATCAAGCAAGAGGCACATGCTACGGCTCTGAGCACCCCTGCCATTGTAAGCCTTAGCTTTATAATAATACACTAAAACCAAACAATGCACTTAAATATATGAAAGTAAAGGAAGAGAAGAAGTAAAAATCTTACCTTATAGTCTTTTTCTTTTGGTTAGAGGAGGGGGTGGTGGTAAGGCGATACTACACGTGCAGTATCTCTGGTTTAGCCTATGCCCAACTATATACTAAGTCCTTTTCTTCCCGGCAACCCCCTGGTCTCTACATCACCTCTGATCTGTCTCTGCTGCTCCCACACAGGAAAAAGAATATCATATGTCCTGGCACCAGAGAGAAAAAAAACAGGCATGGTCTTTAAAAAAAACATTTTTCTGTCACTTTAATTCTAATTCTGTCTTCATATAATTATTCCTCAGTTCACTTATTTGAAATGGCCATTTTCATAAATTCCTCAGCATTCCCAAAATGATCAGGCGAGAAACTATAAGGTCTGTTTCATCATGCATTAAGTAAATATTCTTTATGATCTAAGTTAGCTTCTCAGAAACGGTAACGAAACGAAAGGGGATGAGGATGGAAGTGAGTGATTTAAAAAAGAATGTTTTTCTGATGTAGAAACAACAATGTTTTTTTTAATCAGTTGAACTGTAAGGGAAGAAAATGGATCCACGACCTATGTGATAGGATTCGACCAGCTATTTTTTTTAATGAACACATCTTGTTTATTCTTTGTCTGAAAAAAAAACAGAAGAAAGATTGAAACAGAAAGATAAAGGTAAGTTCTCTGAATATTTTTCAAAACAACATCAGAATTAAGTTGCTTTCATTTCCCTCCAAGGCTCTTAATTGGCATGTTCACAAGTTTAACTAATTGCATTTTCTTTCAGATATCTTGTAGATTGATGCATGTTTTTATGGGCGGATGCCAATACTGAACAAAAATGTGATGAAGTGCTATCCTTACAAAGGTTGGGGGGTGCGGGGGAGGTGGGTTGGCATGCAAAAAATCAAATACGACTTGCACAGATTCGTTCTCGGATGGAGCTGATGAAGGTTACTGGTCTCAAAACATTAACGCTGATTTCTCTCCATATACGCTGCCAGGCCTGCTGAGCTTTTTCCAGCATTCTGTGTGTTTTATTGAGATTTTATAGTTTCTGTTTGAATACTTTGCCCAAACTGATGACCACTTCAGTTGGCTGGCTGGATCAATGCATCATTGAATAGTTCAACAATTCTGCTGAGTAATATGAGCATTCTTTAAACAAAACATATATTATGGAATTTTTCACCACCTGTATCAAGCGAAATTACAGTGCAAATTTCCCATTTTCTATATTATTTAATCTAAGCAAAACGAGCTGGTTACATATGCTCAAAAATGACACTGAAGAAATGGCTTTATTGAAATGTGGAAAATAATGATAAATATTGTCATTATGAATACACACCATCATGAAATTAGTAGTCTGCAGATAGATAATGACGTGGACTCTTCATATTGTTTTCATTGTGTTGATGGTCAGGAAACTCTGTCATTCTCATCTCTTGGGATTGCCATGTGCTGACATGATTGCTATTAACATTCAAACAGTTTGTCTGGGTAATAGACATACATTTTCTGCACCATCAATTCCTGAGTTTGAAAATTGGAAAATAACTTTAGAAGGCCAGAGAAAGCCATGTGTGTGCTCTAATTTCAAGAGTAATCTATATCTGTTAACCAAATGCTTAGTAACATGGAACATGGATTGCAAATCATTACAAAATGAAACTTATAAAACTAGTAAAGATTTCATTTTTCATCCAGATTTGATGTGGAGCTCCAAAAAACTATACGTAAAGGCAGCGAAACAAACACAATTTTCGCAGTTTCAATAGATTACTTTAGTTTGCAATAGCATAAGACATTTTTTGAATGCGTAATAGACAAATGACTCATCTCACTTGATAACATGTATTATTCACTTGTCAGAGTTAGAAAAGTTGAAAACTCTTCTTGCTGATGTTGGTAAGAAAATAACACAAGCCAGGGTAATGTGTTTTTTAAATTCAGATTATATTAATGTGTTTGAAATGATAAACGTTAAGCAGAAATGCTTGTGCAAGGGAAATGTCAAAATAAGAAGCTATGAAATATTTTGAAAATGTAATCATACATAACATTTAGAAACAGGTCATCCGAATGTAAACTGTACAAACTGTGTATGCAATGTCGGATTTTACATTTGTCTGATTAGTTAATTTATCCTGGAGAATAATGTCAACAGCATGAAGTTAATTTCTGCACCAGCCGGAGCTATCATGAAGGATGCTCCTTTTCAATCTTTCCTATCAGCTGAGGTGTGGTGACACTCGAGTCGCCTGTCACTAAAAAGACAGTACGAGAATGGCAACGTTTCATTATGTACCACCCGCAGTCACATGGAAGGACCAGGTGAAAAGTCATAACATAGAATCTGACAAAATAGATGAGAAGTATGGAGTAGTTAGCCAGTGAATGCAAACACTTGCACAATGAAAGGGATTTGCCCGTTCTCCCAGATCAGGGATTTTTCTAGTTTGTTTCAGTTTTGAGCTGGAGGTCAAGAGAAACAGATGCTAGGAAAAGTGGTTTCATGCTGACTAACTCTCTGACATCTCTTTGTAAGACCCTGCGTTTAAGTGCGCCTTTTTGCCACGGGGTGTGTTTATATGGATGTTGTAGGAAATCAGAACAACATCATTAATTTCTGATAGAGTCAGATGGCTTTCAAATGATTGTTGTTCTATATTCTGTTTTCTTTTGCTTGTGTTTCATTCAGTTGTCTGTATATAAATTCTATTTTGTTTAAAACTGAGTGGTTTGAGAATCTGCATCACTCCTGGAATATCCACCTTGCACCAGCTTGGAATAACTAGAAAATTTACAGTCTGGGCTACTTTCTTGAAATGGATTAAAGGGTCTGGTCTGGCCAATAACAGATTGAGGGCCCGTCCAGGATTCAATCTATAGTTCCAAATTGGGATTAGGTTTGAATGACTGAATAGCAGCGAATTGTAGTTGTTGGTGTATTTTGTTCTGGGTGTTGAAATCGTTTGTTTAAGCAGTGCTCGTGTAGTGGTGGTTCATTCATTTTCCATGACTTTTCTGGGGCTGGAAGAAGTGACTTTGGCGCTTTTATAAAAGGTAAACAAAGCAATACTGCTGGGATTGACAATCAAGATAGAGGTGGAGCTGCCTACTTTGGTGAGGAAAGCAGAGACAATTATAATAATAGGTCACAATTTTAATTTGCTGGAAACTCCATCAGACTATTTGGAGATGGCTAAAATACAATTGAAAATTATATAGCTTTAATTGGAGATAAAATACACAGAAAGAGACGATGACATAAATCTGTTGAATGATTGAAAGCAGAGGAAATACAAAAAGAAAGAGAAAGAGAGAACAGAAAGACAGATAGAGAAGGAAGTCAAACGAGAGAAATGCAGAGAAGAGAGAGAAGAAATGTAAAAAGAGATCGTTTGAACTTTACAAATTGACACTTAGACAGGAACGACATCTTAAAAGGATGACGATAAAGGCCGAAAACATCTTATTGCAGAAGGAGTGAGAGCAAATGTCAAGGACAGACAATTACAACGGCAAGATTAGAAGCTGAAATGTTTGATGAATGTGAGTTGGTTCATTAATCGAAGTGCTGCCTACTGTAGTTGAAACGTGAGTGGAAAATCAGGCAGTTGAGGTATTACAGAAAACATATCTTATTTTCCTGTCTGTGTGGGAAAGAAGTCACAAAGCCGCCAGTTGACACAAGAGGGATCAAAGAGTACAGATAAGGGTTTGAAGGTGAATTACCAGAAATCATGTTTGATCAGAAGATTGAGACAAAACAGGAGCAGATAGATGACACAATAGACATGTTTAGCTTAGGGAAATTAACAGACTTAAAACAGGATGATGCGAAACTAAAACAATTACGTTAAAATGCCTACATGGAAGAAGTATTTAGACGTATCTCTCAATGTTACTATATCAAAACTGAAGTCTTAATAAGGAGATGGAGACCATCACATATTCAGACAGAAATGGGCAGAAATTCATCAATTCATATTACCAGTTGGCAAAAGAAAGGAGATATTGCAGATGGCGCAAAAAATACCAGCAGGAGGTCACTTAGGGTTAAGAAAATCTCAAGGTAAAATAGAAAAAAAGATACTGGCATAGACAGCACAAGGATGCAGTTAATATTTGCCAAACATGCCACACATGTCAAGTAATTGGGGAACCAAGGACAGTAACAAAACGAGGTACTTTAATACCAATCTGCATTTGGTGGACCTTTTAGAAGAGTCTTAACTGATTATGTGGCACCCAACCTAAAACAAAAAGGTATGGATAAGTATTTATTAACAATAATGGATGTGACCACTAGCTTTGCAGAGGCGATTCCATTACTCTATATAACAGCTAAAAGAATTGTCGAGGAGTTACTCAAACATTTCAATAAACGTAAACTACTGAGAGAGTTACAATCAGATCAGGGTTCAAAGTTGACATCAAACTTATTCAAAGAAATTATGCATAGCTTAGTAAAAACTCAAGTCAAATCTGCTGCACAAAATCTAGATTCGCAGCGAGCGTTAGAAATATGACGTTAAACATTAAAGATGATGATACAGATGATTGAGATAAATGAATTCCAATTATGCTTTTTCCCATCAGAGCTGCACCAAATGAACCAACCAAATTCAGTCAATTTGTATTAGTTATTGGGCATGAAGTGAGCCGATCACTAAAAAGAGGAATTGTTAAGTCATAATTTAGAGATCAGATATTTGGACTATGTGTCAAAGTTTAGAGAATGATTAAATAGGGTTGGAGCGTTGGCTAGACTGCATTTAAAAGTATCACAGCATACAATGAAAGAGAAAGCAGACAAGAAATCAAAAATTTGCATTGTGCTTTCGGAGATAAAGTGTTCGTGTTACTTCCAGTGATCGGTAAACCTTTTAAAGCAAGGCTTACTGGACCATCTCAAGTTAACAGGAAGTTGAGTGTGGTAAAGTATTTAATCAGGACTCCGGACAGAAAGAAATCTCACAGGGTATGCCATGTGAAAATGCTGAAAGAGTATTTTGGTGCTGTGAGGCAGCAGTGCTAACCACTGTGCCAACGTGCCGCCACATTATTGAGGTATTTCACATCAGCACACTTTAGTCTGTATTCAACTATCGCAGCTGAAGTCTATAGTCAAGTGGAGACATCACTGAGGGAAGGCATAAATGTGTGAGCATGATTAGGCAGCTTGAAATCTAGAATCTTCATTACCATCTTATATGGTCATGGATAATCACGAAAATCAATAACCTATTGCGAATTTCACGCTGTGCACTTTGATCCTTTTGAGCCTAAGAAGTATATCTAAATTCTGCAGCATAAAATAGCAGCGTTTTCACCTGAAATGGTTATTGGTGAGGAAATTTCTAAAGGATCACTGCTTTTTTGGTGGTTTTTCCATGCTTATTTCATTCATAAATGGACAAACCCATATCCTGTCCAGTTGCAGCAAAAAGTATTTGCTCTTATAATCAACACTTGTCAATCTGAAGTCTATATATAATTTGGAAAAAAGCATTATGGAACTCATATCTGGTCAGGCAACATCAGTTGAGAGCGAGGAAGCTAACGTTTCTCATCTCGACGGCTCCATCAGAGCTAATGTGAAGTGTGGAGGGCGTGGTATTGATGCAATAGTGTCGTCGAGGAGTGCTCAGGAAGAAAGGGTGCTGGTACTGCAGATTAAGTGATTGGAATGTGAGAATGGCAGAACAATTGTGTGCCTGACTGCCAAACTGTAAAGAACAGATCATCCCCCTGGAGCGCTGGAGGGAACAGAAATCGTGGTGTCAGAAAACGCAACAAATAAAGAAAAAGAAAGGGGAGAAGTAGAAGTAAGTTCTCAATCTTACGGTGTTGAAATCAATATAAAATCCAAAAGATTGCAGCGTGCCTAGTCTGACATTTATTCACAAGTACAAGCTTTCGTAGTACTGCTCCTTCATTCTTCGCTGGCTATCTGCTGAAGGAGCAGTGCTCCAAAAGCTTGCACTCCAAATAAACCTGTGAATTTAATCTGCTTTATGTGATCTCTGACTTTGACCACTCCACCAGCACCTTCACATTGTAACCTGAGGATAAGATGATAACATGTTGCTCCTCCAGTTTTCGTTGTGATTCGCTTTAATACTAAAGTGTCCTATTGCCACACTCCTACGAATATTCCGATCTGTTGTTCCTGTCTGTAAAACAGCTCCCAATCTAGGAAAACATGTTACTCTCAATAGCACACACAGTAATTGTACATGCGAAGCTCTGATGAGAGATTTCATGAAAAGACACCTAAAAGTCTAAATAAAACCGCAACCAATACACACCTTAACTCCACCGCCACCCCCCACCCCCCACCTTACTATCTCTGCTAGCTATATCTTTGAAATGTTCAGTAGATTTATCAAGCATGATTTTCATTCCTAAATTTTAGGACAAAGGGATAGTTTGAACTTGTATCAAATTCAACGCTTAAAGAAAATCGAATCAGTCGTTGTGGAAATTATTTGTAAGCAGTGCAGCATAAATCCACCAATTCCTGCTTCCACGTCATGCTTTAAAGAACGTTATGAGGTCGAGTCACATCCAAATCTCAGTCGCAGCTTCCAAGGATACTCTGAATTAGCGCTTCCATTCCTTTATGGTGAAGATTTCCAAAGATCCAGAAATCTCAGTATGAAGGCATTGATCTTCAACAACGTCAGAAATTGCATAATTCTTGTTCAGAGAATTTGGGATTTACTTCTTGACTGCACTTGACTGAACAAAGAAGGCGAGATAATACTTCAGAGAGATTAGACACACCTTTTTTAAGATCACAAAAACACAACAGATTGATGAAAGGATCAGAGGCCATAGACCTGAGGGATACTTCAGAAAATGTTTGGAGGAGATGATTGGAAAACATTTTTTTTAAATCACCCACAGGATAATGAGAGTCTAGAATTCACTGCCTATCAGATCAGTCAGTGTATTTACACTTCATAACATTTGCAAATTATTTATATGCGAACTTGCAATATGAAGGCAGATAATTCTGTGAGCCAAGTGCTAGGAAATCGGTCTAATATCGTTGGATGTTGTTGACTGCAGTAGACATGATGATCTTAATGGCCCTTTTCTGTGCCATGAATCTCTATGACGATAATTCCACATGTCGGGGAATCATGATGGGTAATCTAATGATGAGCTCCATATTCTTCTATGTTTCTTCTGAAAGGCAGCAAACAGATGCCCATTCTGCACAGTCTTATAAAAATGATTACATATGCCAATGATCACTCTAGTAAAGTTTAATTGAACTCCCTGTATCCCAAATGCTCATTGTTTATGAGTAATCACTCAAATGTCTGTCAATGCAGAATTGGGAGGATCTCCACCAATTCCAGAAAATTATTCGTCAAACAAAGGGAACACAGATCAAAGAAAATTACAGCACAGGAACAGGTTTTTCGGCCCTCCAAGCCTGTACCGATCCAGATTCTCCATCTAAATCTGATCTCTCTGCTCCCTACTCATTCATGCATCTGTCGAGATACATCTTAAACGACGCTATCGTGCCTGCCTCTACCACTCCCTCACGGAATATGTTCCAGGTCCCTACCATCCTCTTTCCAAAGAAGTTTCCAAGCATATCTCTCCTAAACTTCCCCTCTCTCACTTTGAAATCGTCAGCCCCAGTAATTGAATCCCACACTCTGGTAAAAATGCTTCTTAGTACCTACCTTATCTATACCTCTCATGATTTTGTAGACCTTCTTGTACTCAATATCTCGAAGGAAAGCATGTCACATGCCTTCGTGAACACTCTATTAACCTATGTTGGCACGTTTAGTGAACAATGAACCTGAACACGCAGAGCTCACTGCACATTAATCTTCCTAAGGATATTGCAGTTTAATGTATAGTGTGCTCTTTAATTTAATCTTCCAAATGTGTCACTTCACATTTGCCGGGCTGAACTCCATCTCCCATTTCTCCGCCTAGCTCTCCAATCTATCTATGTTCTGCTGTATTTTTTAGTTTAGATTCCCTACAGTGTGGAAATAGGCCCTTCGGCCCAACCAGTCCACACCAACCCTCCAAAGAGTAACCCACCCAGACCCATTTCACTCTGACTAATGCACCTAACACTAGGGATAATTGAACATGGCCAATTAATTTGCCCTGCACATGTTTGGACTGTGGGGGGAAACCGGAGCACCCGGGGAAAACCCACGCACACAGGAGGAGAATGTGCAAACTCCACACAGACAGTCACCTGTGGCTAGAATTGAACCTGGGACCCTGATGCTGTGCTGCCCCTAATCTCACCCATTTACTCTGACTTCACGCATAACCTTCCTCCTTTTCCCTTGAGTGGGCGAACCCGTTCTCTAGCTACCCTCTTGCCCCTTATTTATGAATAAAAGTCTTTAGGCTTTTCTTAACACTGCTTGCTAAATATATCACAAGACCCCTTTCAGCCTCTTAATTCTTCGTTTCAGATTGGTCCTACATTCCCAATATTCTTCCAAAGCTTCATCTGTCTTCAGTCGCCAGAACTTATGTAACCTTCCTTTTTCCTCTGAGCCAGGCTCACAAATTAACCTGTCATCCGTGGTTCCCTATCTTGCCATTTCTATCCGTCATTTTCACTAGAACAAGTCTCTCCTGCACTCTAATCATCATCTCTTTAAAAGCCTTCCACCGATCAAATGTGGATTTACCTTCAGATAGCTGCTCCCAATCTACATTCCCAAATTCCTGCCGAATTTTTTTATATTTGTCTTCCCCCAGTTTAGCATTCTTCCTTTCGGACCACTCTTGCCTTTGTCCATGAATATTCTAAAACTTACACAATTGTAAACACTATTCCCAAAGTATTCCACAATTGAAATGTCAACCACCGGACCGGGTTCATTGCCAACACCAGGTCCAGTATGGCCCCTTCCCGATTTGGACTATTAACATACTGCTCTAGAAAACACTCTTGGACGCTCCTTACAAATTCTGCTCCATCTAGACCTCTAACAATAAGTGATTCCTCGTCAATGTTTGGAAACTTAAAATCTCCTATCACTGCCACACTGTTGCTCCTACATTATTCCATAATCTGTTCACACATTTGTACCTCTATCTCACAGTCGCTGTTGGGTGGCCTGTAGTACAGCCCCGAACATTGTTACCGTACCCTTCCTATTTCTGAGCTCTGCCCCATATTGCCTCCACTGGAGTCCTCCATCGTGGCCTTTTTTGGCACAGCTGTCATATCCTTTCTTACCAGTCCTGCAACTCCTCCATCCTCTTTACCTCTCTCTCCATCTCATTTGAAGCAACAATATCCTGGATTATTTAGTTGCCAGTCAAGCCCTTTCCCATAACCAAGTCTCAATATTAGCAATGGAATCATACTCCCAGGTGCTAATCCAAGCCCTACGATCATCTGCCTTACCTCCTGCACTTCTTGCATTCAAACAAGTGCACCTCAGATCACGAGTCCCTTTGTGTTCTTCATCTGCTCCCTGCCTAATCTTCCCTTAGTCACGCGGATTTTGTTGTCTAGTTCGTTCCAGGTTTTAGTTTCTACCTCCTTACTGTCCACTAAGCTCCGCATTTTGTCCCCAGCACCCTGCCGCCTTTGTTTCAACCGTCCCAAACAGCTTAAACAAAAGCATCCCACGGCTGTCAAATCCGGCCCAGGTGTAGATTGTCTAATTTGTGATAGTCTCAGCTCCCCAGAACCAGCCCCAATGTCCGAAAAATCTGAACCCCTCCCTCTTACACCTTCCCTCAAGCCACACATTCATCCTACCCCTTTTGACATTTCTACTCTGACTAGCACATGGCACTGGTAGATTGCTACCTCTGTGGTCCTACTTTTTAACTTGTATCCTAACTCCGTAATAGCTGCTTGGGGCTTATATGCACCATGACAACTGGCTATTTACCCTCCCCATTCAGAATGTTCTGCAGCCGATCTGAGATATCCCTGATCCGTGCATCTGGGAGGCAACATAACATTTGGGAGTCTCATTTTCGACCGTGGAATACCTATCCACTCCCATTACAATTAAATAACCTCTGACGATAGATCTTCCAAACTTTTTCCTACCCTTCTATACAGCAGAGCCAGCCACCATGCCATGAACCTGGCGACTGCTGCCTTCCCCTGGTGAGTCATCTCCCCTAACAGTATCCAATCAGTATACCTGTTTTGGAGGAAGATGAACACAGGGGTTACCTGCACTGCCTTCCAGCTCCTTTTCTGTCTTTTGGTCACCCAGTCTCTTTCTCCCTCAGCAATCCTACTCAATATTACTATTTACTTTACTTTTGCGTTCATGTAATGTACGATTGTATATGCTAATATGCGTTGCACCTACCTGGATTCATTCTGGGATTAATTTGTAGGATCACACAGATCTCTAGTCATCAGCATTCTCTTTTGTGTCCACCTATTCAAAATTTCTGCTTTTATGTTTTGGACCCATCCATTAATTGGGATAATTATATCATTAGTCATTTTATTTGGCTGACTACTTTAAGTAGTTGTCATTATCAATTCCACAACTTATTGCAACGATTTCAACCTTTAACTTTTAAATGTCCATTTAAAATTGAGATATGATTGCAAATTTTCTGTCCTCGCCAAAGGACATAAACATACATAATGTAACATTCGTGATGATGATTATCTAGTTTGCTCATGGGGTACACATTTTCAATGCGCTGAAGAGACAAATCTGAAAGGGGGCGGATTGTCATAAGTGTTAGCTATGAACTGATTTTCATTCACCATTGAAACCTAACGTTATTAGAGTTGCACCTGCTCCTCAGCGCCAATGATCTGACATTGTCATGGTTATGCATATCACCAGAAGACCCAGAACCAGCTATAATAGCATTTAATCCTTACAAATAACCTTGAAACACAGACCCGAGCTTCCTACTGGCTTCTTGTCTCTGGATTTATCGCCACACAGAAAATACCTTGACATTTCTTCTCATTCAATCCATGATATGAGCATTTTACATTGAAGTCATTAGTGCTTCATGGCCTCATTTATAACTATTACTCCGCTGCCAAT
The DNA here is from genome assembly GCF_037043375.1 of Chiloscyllium plagiosum. Classification (NCBI taxonomy): domain Eukaryota; kingdom Metazoa; phylum Chordata; class Chondrichthyes; order Orectolobiformes; family Hemiscylliidae; genus Chiloscyllium; species Chiloscyllium plagiosum. The sequence goes on from NW_028270176.1 coordinate 13,090,213, forward strand.
GATTCCGTGTAATGCTTTCTTTCTCACAATTTTCCAGACAGAGTTGCTATGTCAGAGCGACTTAAATTTTTTTTACATTTCTCGAGGTATTTTAATGCTGCAATTCAACAATTGAATTTGCTGGTAAAATTTCAATGTTAGCCTTGATTATGGACATGAATCTTTTTGACTGTAACCCTACCACTTCTTTTCTACTTATTTTACCAAATGCAAATGTGTTAAACTTTCCACAAATCAAATTACACTGCATTGATCACTTGTCCTGTCATTGTTATTACCAATCGTATTTATACAGGTGAGATTATGAATTATTTTCTTAACACTAGTTGTAATGACGTTTCTGCGAATAAGATAGCCACCTGGAAATATATCAATTGCGTTAACATTGAAATTCTGATGATGGAATTATTAGCATTATTAGTACTGTTATTACATGTTTGTTTCATTTTTATTCAAAGAGGAAAAGCTAAATGGGGAATTAAAAGGTATTTGCAACAAACTGTCACAGATATTAGATCTTCTTTTATATGTTAATGATGCTCGAAAATGTCAAATCTTGAAGTGGTTTCGTTATTTTATTTCTGAGTCTTGTTTAGAAGGAAATGTGTGGCACGAGATCTGCCTGTCTATAAAGGGAAGTTGCAGTTCATGATACAAAAACAGAAGTAACTGGGGAATCTGAACAGCACATGTGGGAAAATAACAGGTTAACGTTTTGAATGCAGTGACCTCCTTCAGAAATGACAAGGGTAACTGGATTTAAAACATTAACATTATTCTCTGTTCCCAGATGCCACCATACAGGCAGTATTTATCCATCATTTTCTGTTTTTGCCTCAGATCTTCAGCCTTCGGACATCTTTTTTTCAAATAATTGCAGTTCATGATTTTGCTCTGGCTCTTCAATTTACGTTCATGGCTATGTTAGCTCTGGCATTTGCCTGAATTTCAGACAGGAAAACCCATCTTCGTTGGCACATGTTTCATAATTATTGATATTTTCTCTCTTATCTTCAAATATATTCATACGCTTATATCAAAGTTAATAGTTTGTCAAATATAGAAACTGTACATGAGGAAGAAGCCATGTTGTAAAACATTTATTTCTGTTTTTGCATTAACAATGTTGGAGATGAATTTATTTTCAGTTCATGGTAAGACAAAGCTTACACCTCTCCAAAGATTCTTTCTACATTTGTGAACAACCTTGATATGAAGAACTCTAACGTTCAAAATGCAGGTTTTATCTTTAACTAGCGAGAACAATGTACTGGTAACAAATCTAAAAAGAAATAATGAGATTAGTTTCTGAGATATACATACATCGCATAATTGAATGCATTTCAAGTTATCTGCATGCTTCCTGAAGGTCCAAGGGATGTGTGATAACATTTTCAAATATATTAGATTATGGCAAATCTTGTCATGATGCACATTAAGGGGTAGTACCTGGCTGATAAGCAGAGTTAACTAGTGTTCTTTGGATGAAATTTCCGACATTTAAAATATTGAAAAAAAAGTGTTTTTAATCAAATAGTTTTATATTTGTTACATATCCTATTATTATGAGTTGCAGATATCCCACCATTGAATATAATTAAACATGAAACAGACACAGTTTGCTTTAAAGAAGGAAAAAATAGTGTTATAGAGAGCGAATTGTAAAATGGAGTTGAGGTTGAAGATTTTCCTTCATTACAGTGAGTGTCACAGCTCTGACAAAGAACGTTTAATTCTTCTTCTGTCCTTATTTACTATACTGCCAATTGTTTTTGTTTTATATTTGACAATTTAACCAGTGATTAAAACATTGGTTTTAATGGTTTGAAGTTAGACTGTCTTGAAACTGTTTCTTTTAAAAAAAGAAGTATTGTATGAGTTGCATTCAATTCCCAGAAATAGCAACTTATGAATATACTGATGACCTTTGTCCATTATAGCAAAATAATGCTTCGTATCACTTCCCTTTTGCTGTACCTTCAAAGCTACTAACAACCCGACAAGGAACTATGCAGAGGAAGAAAGTAAGATGCGGTAAAAAAAAGACTGTGACCACCATTTCAAGTGCTTCTCTTAAGAAGAGCTTGCTACAGTAAAACCTCTATCATAAAAACATAGCAAAAATGTAATTTGTGCCAAAGCCAATCCCTTTGCAAGTTGCAAATTTTCACCTGTTTGCTGTTTTGAATACTGAAGGTCTCAAAGATATATCAAGTCGATCTCAGTATTTCACAGAAACATAACAACTTTTATCGGCTAGCCTGCTCAGAATACATTAAGATTTTTGCCTGGGCACTAGTTTTTTTCCCCTTGTTTTTAAACCATAATATAAAGTGTTTTGTTGCAGATGAAATTCTACTACAGAAACTACTTGACAAACTAACAATTTATTTAAACATCCCAGTTAAAATGCAACAAAATAACCAAGAACGAATACCTTAATTCTACTGGAAAACTTAACAGAATATTAGATGCACTAACTTATACTGATAAACTGTTCCAATATGATATCATCCCATAAACAAACCTGTCAGCAAAAAGACAAATGCCAACATCCACTTTTCTCATATACAATTCAGCAGCAGCTAGAGAGAAAAATGAACCAAATGAAAACTCAGAGAGGACCAACAAGGAAATATTTGGTGCAACCTCCAGCCCTGTTGAGACTCCATGAGCAGATGGTAAATCTAAATGCGATAAAACTATACAAAACACGAAATTCTGATCCGTGAGAACTGGCCACACCTGTTCACTCTACTTCTGTTATTTCAACGTTTTAACAAAAACCGTAAACTCTTTACTACAGAATGGTTGCGATCTTTTATACCATCTTTCTCTTAAAAGAACCAAAGGGCAAAATAAATTTCAACGCTACAACATCGTTACAATATTGTCAAGACTAAAACATTCATCGTTGTTTGTATGGCTGATGATTATTCTTACATTTGTATTTTTTTCAAGTCCTTCATCTCCTCAAACTCTCTTCACTGGACTTTAAACAATTCTTGGTGTCAGTACTTCCATGATTGGCTGCAGTGCTTCCTATTCTATAAATTGAAAACGTGAAATTTCCTCACTATTTATCCATGCATCTCTCTTCTGTTCAAAACTGTTTACAAACAACATTTTTATTAACGTTAATTCATCACTTAATTGAAACGTTGGTAGTTGTTTTTAAAAAATTTCCTTTCACGTTTTTTTGTTCTAATACTTTCCAAATATAATACGGCACGCAATAATTCAATCTCGATGTGCTTTCGTTTCAGAAATAGAAAAACTGAAAGGTCAACTTGAAGACGTAGGTGCGTACAAATGATAGAAATTCGTGTTTCAGCTAGGTTTCTTGTGGCAGCCTATTTTTTTTTGAGTATCCGTTTTTCTTGAATACGTTGTATAGGTGGTTCTCCTGTTTTCCGAAGTTTGTGCTGCAGTGTGTGGTGGCTCGTTGGAATAGTGTTCTGAGACAGCTTCTTTTGTGTGTATTGTGTGTGTTACACTGACCAAATACTTAACTGCACAAGGAACCATCCCAAAACACGCAAACGAAGCTATATCAGAAAACTATTCCAACGAGCCACCACACACTGCAGCACAGACAAACTTCGGAAAACAGAGGAGAACCACCTATACAACGTATTCAAGAAGAACGGATACTCAAAAAATACAGTCCGCAGATTCCTCAAGAACTAACCACGACAAGCAGACCAAACACAGCCAGAAATCCTAACCACCTTATCATACATCAAAGAAGTTTCAGAAATGACAGCCAGACTACTAAGACCCTTCGGAATCCTAGTAGCACACAAACCGACCAACACTCTCAAACAAACTTAAAAGACTCAGTACAACCCATGGACAAAACCAATGTCGTCTACAAAATTCCACGCAAGGACTGCCACAAAGATTACGTAGGACAAAAAGGAAGAAAGTTAGCCACCAGGATACACGAACACCAGCCAGCCACAAAAAGACACGACCTTCTCTCCCTCATAGCCCTACACATGGATGAAAAAAAAGCACCAATTCGACTGGGACAACACATCTATCCTGGGACAGGCTAAGCAAAGACATAGCAGAGAATTCCTAGAGGCCTGGCACTCCAACCACAACGCCATAAACAAACACATAGATCTAGATGCCATCTATCAACCCCTCAGAAAACGAACAGGAAATGACATCACCACAATCCCAGGAACACCATCCATGACAAAAAAAAAACATATAAATTGAAAGCAGGAGACAACAGCTTCGCTTCACTTGGAGGTCACCACTGATGATGTTACCTAGCCAGGTAAAGAAACGTCTGGGTATCAAACCTACAGCTCTGCGAGCAATCCTACACCCAAAACCTCAACCTGAGCTACAAACCTTCACATATTTGATGTGTGTTCGTGGAACAAAATAAGTTGTGCAACTTCAATCAACGACAACTCCACATATTTTCATATAACTTCTCTTAAAATGATCTATTATTGCATATTATGGAGGCATTGTTATCTTGTTACACCATTTTTCATATTGGCAGTTGTGACTTTACATTTTGCTGAGGATAGGTTCAGTGGGCGGTGCCAGATGCGGGTGGTGTGGTGAGGGCTGAGAACTCAGACCATTATTTAGTTGGAATCTTTATTGTCCAGTTGGATTGCTGCGACTTTGCCCAATGGCAGAGCCTTTGGGAGTCATCGTTATCTAGAGCCTCCAATTGCCCTCTACGTCAGTTAAAATATATTGGCATTTACCTTCAAACTCTGAACGAGAGTTGTGGCTGTGGGTACCAAATACATAATTGTTTTTTTTCATGTAGAATAGCTCCTTGAACTCCGAATGCACTTGTTCATGGGTAAAAAAAGTGTGCACGGAGACTTCGGTTGGGACACTGTTATGACTTGGCTCTGTTGACCAGGAACTGCTTCTGTTCTTAGTAATTCTCATGCACATATCGGCTCCCTTTCAATATGAAGAACCATTGTATTGTAAAATTTCTTTCTGCATCTTGTGCGGCCATCAGTTCACAGTGTGAGAGATTAAGTTCCGATGCAGCAAGCAGGATATTTTCACTATGCCACCAGACCTCGAAACACATCCCTCGAATATGAAGAGAACAAAATCGGATTGCCTGGCAACAGTCTCATTCTGTTTTGATGATAGGATAGAAAATACTTCGATTGCAGTATTCAGGCTATTCCAGTAGTCTTTTTGTTTTGAGTAAAATAATCAGAAGAAAACTCATTGTGATTGCACTCTAGTATTGAATATTGTGCATTCTGTTTTTTTTTTTCTCTTCCTTTTAGAAAAATTAATGTTACACAAGGATCAGGGTAAGAATTATAACATGCTTCGCATTATTGGCTGAATAAAGTCATAAATCACACAGCTAAGCTATTGTCCAACAGGATTATTTGGAAGCATTAGCTTTTGAAGACCCCTGCTTCTTCATCAGTTGGTTATGAAACAGGACCATCACATCCAGAATTTATAGCAAAAGATCAGTCATGCAATGATACATTGAAAAATCCTAGATTGTTTAGTCTTTAATCTTTTAGAATGTATTTGCTGATTTCAATTCTTTAAAACGTGAATCCCAGACATCTTTTATGTTACATTCTCAAGATAATTGAAGATTTTATAACAAAAGATGACATCTTTTCTTTTGTCTCACGTCTGAATTTGAAAAAGTGAAGACTGCAGATGCTGGAGATTAGAGTCAAGATTAGAGTGGTGCTGGAAAAGCACAGCAGGTCAAGTAGCATCCGAGGAGCAGGACAATTAACGTTTCCGGCAGGGGCCCTTCATCTGGAATGAGACTGGAAGTCTTGGGGTTCTCTCCACCCTCGAGGCTGCCAGCCTCATTCCTGATGAAGAACTCAGGCCCGAAACGTCGATGTTCCTGCTCCTCGGATGCTGCCTGACCTGCTGTGCTTTTCCAGCATCTCTCTAATCTTGACTCCAGACAATTAGAGTCAGTTGACTCCATATCATTGCATTAAAATCATTGAAATTATATGCAGATAAATTGGAAATTTAACATGAGATTCGAGATTGTAAATTCAGAGTTTCAAATAAATTTGGAATTAAAATTTGTTTATAAAATGTTGGAAATTAAGCTGACAGAATTTTGTTATAAACAAAACACGCAGGTGTCATGGTAAAGCAAATTTGACACTTTTAGGAATTGGATATATAAATAATGGCCCGCAGCAAAATTTTGGAGTATTACTTTTGGTCTCAATTTATCACAACTAGTTCAGTCCTATCAGAAAGAGAAAGGGTAAATAAGTTTCCATAATATATGTGCCACTGAGCATTGAACTAAGAACGACTTCTGGATCGCAAACATACTCTCAGCCGAGATGCAATTTCCTGAACTCGACTAACTGTAAGTGCACCAAGGACTTGTACAGGTGTCCCATAGACCGGTTGCAGATGAACCTGGCATATCCATCTTTACATGTTGTACATAGCTACCAAATACAAATGCCCATCTGCTACCATATTTGACATGCTCCCTGGCCTCCGACAATACAGGTGGTAGTACCGTGATTTATTCAGAACGATGTCTACCATTAAATGTCATCTTTAGGCTCCATGAAGTCTCAATATTTCAAGTGAACTTCCCACACGTTACCGACTGCTAAGTCTTATATGACCAATCTATGAGAATTTGTTCAACAGGATGACACTCGAAAGACGCACTGACAGTCCATCGGATATAAACACTGATTACCCTCACCGAGAGAAGCACAACAGCACAACTGCTGACCAAGTGCTGAATGACAAATAAGACGGAATTGCAGGGAATTTATGAAAGTTAGGAAAGAAATGGAAAAGCAACTTCGTCACATCTACATATTCCTATTGTGGGCGGCACTGTGGCACAGTGGTTAGCACTGTTGCCTCACAGTGCCAGAGATCCGGGTTCAATTCCCGCCTCAGGCGACTGACTGTGTGGAGTTTGCACATTCTCCCCGTGTATGTGTGGGTTTCCTCCGGGTACTCCGGTTTCCTCCCACAGTCCAAAGATGTGCAGGTCAGGTGAATTGGCCATGCTAAATTGCCTGTAGTGTTAGGTATAGGGGTAAATGTAGGGGTATGGGTGGGTTGTGCTTCGGCGGGTCGGTGTGGACTTGTTGGGCCGAAGGGCCTGTTTCCACACTGTAATGTAATCTAATCTAACCATCGCAGTGTGTGAGCAGGCCAGGAATAATCACTGTACTGAGGACTTCCTCAGTTCTGTTAAGTAACATGCTATTGATTGCAAACAGTATTGGCACAGAATAAATCTTGCAGCCTTCCCTCAGAAAATGCATTTAGATTCAAGCAGCAGATTTATACTCCAAGTAAGGAATATCAGAGCAAGATTTTTTGATGAACAAACCAGGTGAGAGCTAAGTGCAGCAGAAAATCCCTACATTTACACAAGGTAACAGAAAATCGGTTGTCCAACTGCTGAAGTTAACCTTCCAGTCTATGAATATGTCAAAAATTGGATAAAGCATTGCTAAACATTGGATATAAATAAATGTAAACAAAAAGAAGCCAATGTATCAACTGTGTATCGCGCAAACATGGCTCACAGCTTTAATATGTATGAATGATAGTCAAATATTAAAAGAAGTAGAACTTTGAAAAATTAGCCCCACCCTAATCGAAAGTGGGACTTTATAAACAATGTAATTGAAGAAATGCGAGTATCTCTAGGAAATTCTTTTGCAGTGAATATCCAAGTTCTGCACTTCAGATTTCCACAACACCAGATAAGGAATCTAAAAACCATACCTTTCATCATAGATAACACTGGTTATGACAGGGTGTGTAATAGAAAGAGCACGCTATCTGTTCAGAGAGCATCAGATGAAGAAGCTATAACTCAGGACTCTGCATATGAGAAAATGTGAATAACATGTATTTTAGATAGAGATAGTCATTCATAACTACTGAAGTTGTTAATGGCTCTAAATTCCTGCTGTGTACGATAAAATATTATAATGCTTAAATTTAAAACATAAATCATTGAAATGGAGTGCTTCATTGGAGTCAAAGTCTTAAATCGTAGATAATCACAAAACAAAATCGACTTGTCGGCAAATACCTTCAACTGGTCTGGGTTTTGTGTTTTGTTCTATTTGTTTTGATTTTATTTATATCGTTGCCACATTGTAACATCATGTCCAAGCAACATAGACATTCAGGAAAATGATCTCAGATCATGGATTCACATTTTTCCATGGCAGCTGGCAGATTTAAATTCAACTTATAAGTCTGGAATTGAATATTAGTTTCAGTAATGATGCCGTAAAATTTTAAAGTCCCGTTATAAAGGAGGGTCGTTGAACACAATATGCTGCTTCTGCTTTCTCTCCACAGATGCTGCCACACCTGATGGGTTTCTCCAGTAACTTTTGATTTTATTACAACATTCCATCTGGTTTCATGATTTGTTTCAGTAAAGATTTAATCAGGAGGCGAGACCCGCATGGATGTAATTGAATTTTATTGGAAACGCCTTGAAATTCTTCTAAATTTGAGCGAGAAGAGGGATGGGTGAAACATATCAGCAATGCTAACCTCCAATGCAAGAATACGGTTATGAGTATTCTTCATCTTCAAAACATAATTTTGTCAGCTGAGCCTAGAGATACTTACTCAACAAAAATACTCATGCTGATGACAGAAACTACCTGGACTCTCAGCAACTTTGCATTGAATCAAGTCGAACCGGTTACAAATTGAAATAATTTCAAAGTTATGTCATGCTTGTATGAAATCCTGCTGCAAATTAAAATTCTTGTGCAGGATGAATCGTTATATTCAATAAACATTCAATGAGAAGGAGATAAATGCTGGTGCAAATTGGGATAACGTAAGTAGCAAACCAATTTGAACTATGATGACGAAAAGAAATTAAACAGAAGCTTGATCCTTTACACAGTTTCTAAAATACCAAAACATTCCAGCACAAAACAAAGGTTGTGCAGCATACAAACATTGTCTGATACCCAGGAAGCAATGCAAATCAAAAATTGCCAGCTGATGAAGATTTTCATGGAAGAAAATCAAAACATCGCTCATGCCTCTAACCCAGTCTTCACGTGCATTGGGGCATTCATCACCACTGCTGAACTTAATAATAATCATCCTGGTTGTTATGAAAATAAAAATATCATAGGCTGGCAATGACTGAAAAGTACTTTGAATGAAGAAACTGTTCATAATATTCATGAAAATAATGTTCAAAAAGAATATGAAGGCAGAAAGAGAATAGTTTTGCCATGATTGCCTCAGCATTAAATTATTCTAATTACACCTAGTTGTTGGAAAGATAATAAGCATACTCTGAGTATTGCACTTATTATGTAGACTAAACAGGAATTTCTAAAAGTGAAGTTATCCAGGACCAATAACATAGAAACCATAACATGAGCAAGAAGGAGTAAAAACTTTTCATTAAAAAGTGTTGGAGGCCGAACTGAATGAATACTTATGAAAGTATTTGAGAAAGAGATAAATACCATTTGATTTAATTTATCTATGAGCCACAAACAAAATGAAATAACATTGTGTTTAGAATCTCAATGTGAAATGAGGAAGCATGTTATGTTCGAAAAAAGTTTAACAATAAAATAAAAAGAGAAACAATTCTTTATGATCTATTCTATCAACGTGCACTGTTGTAATGATTACCAGTTTGTGAAACTTGGTTGATATGTCGACATAGTGCTACAATTCTTGGTCATTCAACTCTTTGTCTATTGTTTCATTGACACTTCTCTTGCCATACACTGAATAAATCACAGGAACTCGCTGTTTTGAAAAAGAAAATCTCATAGCATTTTTGTTCATGTTCTTTATTAATTTATGTTTATGTCCAATCTGTGTGCAGTTTTCTGACGCTAGAAATGTCTTTTTGTTTCTTTTGCTTACAATATCGCAATCCCTTGGCATGCTAAATTCCCCTTCAAATTTCCACGTAATAAATTATTTCTCGAGGGAGAATAATCCTAGCTCGCCAACCACTTTCCATAATCAGGATGATCGAACACAGTAACGTTGAAATTGAATCCTACTATATTCTTCCTAAGTTTGAATACATTGCATCAGTATGGCACCCATAACTGAGTGACAGCTACGTTTTCCGTGGACGGTTTACACTTTCAGCGAAGGGGTTTATGGTTTTTTGAGTGATCATACTCAAAGATAAATGCTCTAACTAATTTAATAAATTTTTGCTATGAAGTGAATGTGTCATGATGTACAGATACAAATTTAGGGAATGAGTCAATAATGATGCAATTGTAAATTGTACATAATAATTAAATTACTGGAGAAACCCTGCCGATTTTGCAGGATCTGTGAAGAAAAATCAACGTTAAAGTTTCGAATTTACTGAGTCTTCTTCTGAACAATTGATTGTTTATGATCTTGGCACTCGTTCCTTTATATTATTGTGATGTAATTGTATACTGGAAAGTTTCAAGGAGCGGAATGGATCATTTTGTTTTACATCCTCGTCGTAATGCACTTTTATTTTTGTTATTTCATTTGACAGATATGGATAAACTGAAAAAGAACTGCAAAGAAATTGGTCAGTAGAATGGTATTTCGTGAATTTTAAAACCGTATTTTCAACATCTTACTGTATTCATAAATATAAGTTTCAAAGTCAATCGCGGTTGGAACTCCTACAACGAAAATTAAAAAGAAATGTAACAAATAGGGAAATGTGTGTTAATTGTGCAGACACAGGTGTTTACCATGGAAATTCAGGCGAAACTGTGAAGTGTGAAATTTTGTTTAACTATAGATTTCAGGACAAACCTGTTGATTCTGATTTGACAGCATTTTACCATAGGAATTTTAGTGCAGGTTTCACAACCCATCACTTCAATTATTTCGGTTGTCACATTACTACGTGACTGAAGTAGTTGCAAACTTGGGTAGCAATGTCCTCCACCTCTCCTTGTGGTGAGTGCATTTAATTGATTCGGATTCTGAATTCACTGGCAAAACATTTTTGAAACATCTATAGTAATCTATTATGATTATATTGCACGCTAAGGAGTCTGGAGATAATTCAGAGAAAGAGATAGATGTTGATTTTTGATGAAACTGCTGTAAGTTATTTCATCACGAGACTAGGTAATATTCATTTGATTTGCAGACACAAAATTCATTGCTGCAATCATCGAACCAGTTAAAGCAACATAATTCACCGAATGTTTTTACAAGTAATTACATTAATTGCATGGCAAAGTTTAAGCCTCAGTAAAATCAGCCACCTGGGTGCTACTGGAATTATTATTTTCTTGGAACTGTACATATTCCAGAAAAATCCAAATGTGTGCTGAAGAGTAACAAACGTGAACGATTTCCTGCTCCTTTGTCATTCTTTAATCAATGAATAATATTTCTATCTCATAGTAAAACTCTAATAGTTAAGTTCTGATCTATTGTGCAAATGCCACTAAATCCTTGCCACACACTGCCCAACGGTTTTCCACAAAACTGAAAATTGTGAAATGCATATGTGTTGCTCTGATACACAGTACTTGGGGAATACAAATATACATCTGTATGCTTTTTTGTCGAAATACCAGCAGTGAATTGAGCCTTCAGATTCCGAATCACCCGCTTAAATCTCTCTGCTACTCCTCTTAAGACACAATTGAAAACATATTGTTTTGTCGAAGCATTTGGCATTTTAGACAAATATTTCTTTATCAAGTCTGTAACAGTATCTTAATAAAAGAAGCACAATTGTTAGTTTTTTATACAGTCTCAGAATATGAATATCTGCGATTTATGTTCCTTCTGTATTTTTTTTTCGAATCATTGTAATAATAGAAGTGGAGATCATAGAGAAAAATGAAGGTAAAGACGATCATGGAGTTTATATTCATAATCTTTCAGTTCGAACGATGTCTGAATTCAACCAACACGTGGACTTCCAATACATATCTATTTTAGTAATATAATACTGATATCATTTACACACACACACACACAAACGCACACACAATATATATGATATATATATTTATATATAAGCTTCTTGTTCTGTGATCCTGATTCTTTTTATTGCTTACAGAAATAGAGAAATTGAAAAATCGTATTACAACTTGTGGTGAGTGCATTTAATTGATTCGGATTCTGAATTCACTGGCAAAACATTTTTGAAACATCTATAGTAATCTATTATGATTATATTGCACGCTAAGGAGTCTGGAGATAATTCAAAAGAGTGTTTGAATTGGTTAGTTGAATACTTTGATTACTTACCATCTCAGGAATGAGAACATTCAGGAATATTAAACATCACACATCATCTTCAGGAGTTAGTATGCAATCATTAATATGGACATTTAGACTGAACAGAAGAACAGCCAAATAGAATGGTCGACAATTGCTTCCTACAATGAGCTCCAGGACACATTGATTGCGACTAAAGAGGTTTGTAGTAAGCCTTAGCATTTTCCATGAGTGTTAGAGCAGCAACTGACCATGGTAAATTCCAACCACGGCTGACTGTCAGGGTTCGTTGGATTGTCCATGCTAAATTGTTCATAGTATCCAGGGAGGTATGGGCCAAGTGGATTAGACATGGGAACCTCAGTATTTGAGGAATATGGTCTGGTTTAGATACTTTTTAGAATGTCAGTGTAGACCCGATGGGCAGAATGGCCAACTTCCACTTTATAGGAACTCAATGTTTTCATAGACTCACAAAATGAAATAATCTATGGATCCCAAAGCGGCAATTACTGAATATTTTGTAATAAGCATACGAGCAGAGGTTGAAGTGGGGAATCAGAAAGTTATAGCTTCATGAATCAGTAAACAACTTATGCAATAACATGATGATTCTATTTGCCAGTAGTTAGGAAGTGTGACATTGGGAATGGATAGATACTTGCAATGCGACAGTAAACTAAATCCAATCTATTTCTACAGTTAGATTTGATAGCATACCTTTTAGCCCCAGTTGTAGAGTCATACAGGATGAAACAGACCATTCAGTCAAAATAGTCCATGCTATCTGGAAGCAGGGAAGACAAATTCTCCCTCATGTCCAGGCTACCGAATTCCTTTGCTCCAAACCTGACCACCCACTTCTTGGAGTTTGATATAAGTAGATTGCCTATCATGCTTCGAAATTAATAACTTTGAGCCACGTCAAGATAACCTCATTGAAAGTATAATAGAACTAGAAGAATCAAAACAGAATTAAAATATTCTTTGTTGTCATGTGTACTCATGTACAGAATTACAGTAGTGCAGTGAAAAGTTTGCAAAGTCGCCCTTATGACGAAGGTACTTCTTTAACAAGGTTATGCAGTCCTTGCCTTTTTTTAAGGGAGGTCGCAAACAACATAAATTTTGAAAGGTCTCAGATTGTAGCGTTTTAAGGCCAATTCGATAATAACTACAAGATACTGCCTCAGACAGAAGGCTTTCAATTTAGAAAAAATAAACACTTGTTCAACGAATTGGGAGAGGCCAGTTCTTCCAACTCAGCGTTACTCTTTTTTTTAGTAGTGCAAAAAAACTTGCTGGAGTCAAAGAAGCAGGTCTGGGCTGATACTCTCTCTCTCACACTTTTTTCCTGTAAGAACCTGTGTTTGATTTTGTCTTTTGTGCCAAGGGGGTTTATGGGGACTGTTGCAATTATTTGGAACAGCATCAGTAATTTGGGATGTTCTTTTGGCTTTTTGGATAGTTTAAGTTATTTGGCATTCTACTCAATTTTATTTGTGTTTCATTCGGTAGTTGTTTAAATAAGTTACGTTTTGTTTAAAACGAAGTGGTTTTACCATCTGATTGTCTCCGGGAATGTCCACTTACACCTGCTTAAAATGACTATCAACGTTAGGATCTGAGCTACCTTTTTGAAATGTTTTGAGGGGTCTGGCCCTGTTCCATAACACCATAACATAGGAGTGGAAGTAAGGCCATTCGGCCCATCGAGTCCACTCCGCCATTTAATCATGGCTGATGGGCATTTCAACTCCACTTACCAGCATTCTCCCCGTAGCCCTTATTTCCTTGTGATATCAAGAATTTATCAATCTCGGCCTTGAAGCCATTTAGCGTCCTGGCCCCCACTGCACTCCACGGCAATGAATTCCACAGGCCCACCACTCTCTGGCTGAAGAAATGTCTCCGCATTTCTGTTATGAATTTATCCCTCTAATTCTAAGGCTATGCCCACGGGTCCTAGTCTCTTCGCCTAACAGAAACAATTTCTTAGCGTCCACCCTTTCCAAGCCATGTATTATCTTGTAAGTTTCTACTAGATCTCCCCTTAACCTTCTAAACTCCAATGAATACAATCCCAGGATCCTCAGCCGTTCCTCTTATGTTAAATATACCATACACCCTATATGACACCATCGTGGGTATACAATATAGATATAAAATATAGAAATAAAGAGAAAAAGAAAGGAAAACCGCTACATTACTTAAAGTTGGTCATAGCAAAAGTTAGAAAAATGAAAATAAGTTAAAACTACGAACAGTACAGTCTTTCAGCAGATCAGCACAGGGGGCTTCCACACGTGGTTTGCCCATGGTTGTAAGCCACTGACCGTCTGCACCAGTCCAACAACCGTCCAATATGTTCGATCGTCCAGTAGAACAGTTATGTGATGACATGAACAGAAAAAAAACATGATAAAATTAAGTTTTTCTTTCTCTGCGGAACTGTAACTCAAGTTAGTATTTTTTATTAATTTGCAGCAAACTCTGCATCAGTATAGAATTAAGTATTTATTCCATTTTTGGATGAGATATTTTCCGCTGCATACTGCATTGATTATTCAAAGGTTGACATATATAATGTAACCAGCATAATTTTACACATCCAAAAGGCATACGCATTTCAATTACTTTGACAGTTTTTGATGAGCTCTTCCCTGCAATTCCGATGCTTTTCCAAAACAAAATTGAAAATAATTCCACTCACTTCCATTCTTTTTTCTGATCTTTACTATTTCAAAACTGCTCAATTCTGTTATTTTCCTTTTGAATTTAATTATTTTAATTCATACATATTTTCTTTATTTTTAGAGGAAGACCTGACCAAGAAACAGAAGGGTATGTTCACAACGTTCCACCCCCACCCCCGCCAAAAAAAAAAGAAAATCAAAGGGCTCCATATGTCTCGCCAGTTAAACACAATACAATATCCAGTTTGGTGACTTTAACATAATTGAATACCGGCCTCGCATTGTAAATGGTGCAAAATGCAGACAAATTTTATTTGTTTTATTGTTCCGTACTAATTCCATGCTAAATTCTGTACTGATAATGGTTCTCAAGATTGATTTCTTTCTCGCAAATTGTATCCTTAAAATTTTATGATAATATGGCCAAATTTCTGGAAGTGCCATATTGAAGGTAATGAAGCTGAAGCTAAAACTTTAAAATGAGAGCAAACAACATCTATTTGAGTATTTCCCTGAATGTTTCTGCAACAGTTGACTAGTTTTTAGAATTAGTTGACCAAGACATCTCATGACATGCCCACTCTGAATGAAAGTTCCTTTGCTGTGTTTGCATAACCCTACTTCTGAGTAATATTGGTGCACATTGCCAGCAGACCATCAAGGGAAATTTAATACAAGACCTATCATAGTCAAGCAAGGAGAGTAATTCAGACATATAGAAAAAAAAAGTCTTGAAGAGAGGGATGACACAAAATTCAACTTTTTTAAAATGACAAATCTGAATAGAACTCAATTTCTAAATTCTGAAAGGGGTCAAATATGACGTTACAGATCTTAACCCACAGATTGTCATAAATTGCTATGTCGGCACCATAATAGGTAGGTGTGACGTAGTATATGTTGTTTTGGAAATAATGAAGGCCGTAAATTCGTTGCAGAAAAGAAAAAAAGTGAGGAAAAGAACAATGTTATGTATGCACGTACACACTCATATGCATATCTAATACACACACACCAATCTAGTTTGCTAAGATCATTTATAAATCATAAAGATGGAATTTTATTTTTGGTTTGACAGGATTGACAGAGTGGTTATGGGAGAATTGTTTTGATTCTTATTTCGTTAATGCTCTATCCTGTTGGCAAAATTTGTTGTTGTTTCACTTTCTTATGAACCTTGAATTACTGCATATTATCTGTACATTGTTGGAACAATATGGAGCCACTAAAGAAAGCGTGGATGCAATTGATAATATACCTTAAGCAAGCAAATGGTCGTTTGGATCTTGTCTTTTTGGAGTGAAACCTCTCAGCTTACATCACAGTGTATTTAAAATTACCAAATAATTTTCACCTAATTATCAAGAAAAAAAGTTTTTTTTCTTCTCGTAGTAAAGGAAAACATTAGTAGAGACAAACAACGAAAAATATGTGCCAATGAAAATAAATAATACAATTAAGATTATGACTATTTCGGGAGAAAAAGCTTGTAGTGTAAAAGATGACACTATCTTTAAGTTGTGGCTTATTACGTATAATTCTTTAAAGGGCACTGAATCAACGGTTATGATGATCGAGTTACATAAGGAACATTAATGTTGTGAGTGCCATTTCAAATGGGAATAAGCTGTTCATGTGACATTTGTTGAATGTAATTCTTAGATAATCGCTCACTGTGATATTTCAGCAATTAAGACAATTTTTTCACATCTATCCATTTCTATTTTATCTTAGACTTAGAGTCTCCATTCCTGCAGATAAACTTAGATCTGCAAATTCAGCCCCTTTGAATGCATTCTTTACAAAATTCATTATCTCATCTTCTTTCGGAATCTGTATATTGAAGACGTTCATTCCAAATGACAATTACGTGAATCTCCTTTCACAATCACTAAAATCTTTCCCTGAAGGACAATACATGGAAGTATACATGGCAAGTATACAAGTCAAAGCAATGAGTCATAATCATTCCAATCATTTCATGTAATAATATTTGTTTATCTATAGAAATACTGAAAATGAAAGGTGCATACTCCGAATGTGGTGAGTGACAAAATATCATGTTGCTTTTGTTATCTACCAAACACATTGTTCCTTCTTTTTTTTCCTTTTGCGCAGTTATTTGTGCTATTCTAGGCCAATTCAGATCTATCCGGTTAAAAAAGCATTAAGCACAGTGCACAGTTTACTTACTGAGCAGCTTAAATGTACTGTATTATGCAGCTGGCAGTGCTCGCACATTCATCTTTGCAATAGAATAAACTACGTTCATTTGCCACTTTAGGCATTTGAGCTCTACAATCCTGTTAAGTGCTGATATGTTTGGTACATAGTGATGCCTGTATAGATGAAAGGTCATATTGTCTCTTGGGTGCACTGGATATATCTCAAGTCTCTTATTAAAAGGACAGTAAAATCTGGTCTGCATAGGTATTGGGCACTCATCCTCAATATTCAAACCCAACAGACATTATCAACTACATTTGTCTTATTTATCTGGAAAGCATCTTGCTCTGGACAAGTAGATTTTCTGCGCCCTTCATTAGGGCAGTAATTGCAATTTAAATATTCATAACTAGCTATGAGGTGTTTTGTGATAGCTTGCAAACAAATTTCATATTGTTCAAGAAGGGAATAGAGACAACCCTGGAAATTATAGGCCTGTGAACTTACTTCAGTTGTGGGTAAAGTGTTATAAGGGATAGGATTTATAATCATCTAGAGAGGAATAAGTTGATTAGAGATAGTCAACACGGTTTTGTGAGGGTAGGGCTTGTCTCACAAACCTTATTGAGTTTTTTATGAAGGTGATCAAACAGGTGGATGAGAGTAATGCGTTATATTTCAGTAAGGTGTTTGACAATGTTCCCCACAATAGGCTATTGCACTAAATAAGGATGCATGGGATTGACAGTGATTTAGCGGTTTGGATCAGAAATTGTCGCTTTAAAAGAAGACAGAGGTTGGTGGTTGATGGTAAATATTCATATTGGAGTTCAGTTATTAGTGGGGTACTGCAAGGATCTGTTTTGTGTCCACTACTGTTTATCATGTATATAAATGACGTGGATGAGGGCATAGAAAGATGGGTTACTAAATTTGCAGATGAAACTAAGGTCAGTAGAGTTATGGATAGTGACAAAGAATGTTATGGGTTACAGAGAGACATAGATAAGCTGCAAAGCTGGACTGAGAGGTTCCAAATGGAGTTTAATGTGAAAACGTGTGAGTTTTGTTTTTAGATTTCAATTAGATTCCCTACAGTGTGGAAACAGGGACTTCAGGCCCATAAGTCCAAACCGACTCTTCAAAGAATAACCAAGCCAGATCTATTTTACTCTGACTAATGCGCCTAACCACTGTGGGCAATTTGGCTTGGCAAATTTAACTGACCTACACATCTTTGGACTGTGGGAGGAAACCGGAGCACCCAAACGAAACCCATGCAGACACAGGGAGAATGTGCAATCTCTACACAGACAGTCGCTCGATGCTGGAATCAAACCTAGTTCCCTGGCTCTGTGAGCCACCGTGCCACCTCTTACTTTGTGCAAAGTGAAGGTGATTCACTTTGGAAGGAGTAATAGGAATGCAGAGTCCTGGGCTAATGATAAGATTCTTGGTCGCGGAGACCAGAGAGATCTCAGCGTCCAGGTACATAGATCCTTGAATGTTTCCACCCAGATTGAACAGTTTGTTAATAAGGTATGTAGTGTGTTAGCTTTTATTGGTAGAGAGATTGAGTTTTGGAACCACAAGATCATGCTGCAGCTGTACTAAACTCTGGTGTGGCTACATTTGAAATATTGTGTATAGTTCTGGTCACCACATTATCGGAATGATGTGGAAGTTTTGGAAAGGGTACAAAGGAGATTTACTAGGATGTTGCCTGTCATGGAGGGAAGGTTTCATGTGGAAAGGCTGAGGGACTTCACGCTGTGCTCGTTAGAAAGAATGTTGAGAGACGCCTTACTTGAGACATATAGATAATCAGAGGGTTAGGTAAGTTGGACAGTGAGAATGTTTTTCCTCAGAAGGTGAAAGCTAGCATGAGGGGACATAGTTTTAAAATGAGGGCTGGTAGATATAGGACAAATGTCAGAGGTAGTTTCTTTACTCAGAGAGTAGTATGGGCATAGAACGCATTACCTGCAACAATAGTAGACTCGCCAACTTTAAGGCCATTTAAATTATCATAGGATAGGCACATAGACAAGAATGGAATAGTGTACGTTAGATGGCTTCACATTGGTCCCACAGGTTGGCGTGACATCGAGGGCCAAAGGGCTTGTACTGAGTTGGCATGTTCTATTGTTTAAATATAACGGGAAACAAAAAAAACGTGTTATTTGCAAACAGTTGGAGCATCCTGATTTGTTTTGGCTAACATTTACACAACATCGTTCATGACAGGAGAATCAATTATTTTATCATCCATTATTCACAATTCCATACCACAATCAGCAATACAATAATGGCTGTGAAATTGCCTATTTATTTTGTGAAGCTTGGTGTTTTATATTCCTGGAGAAGCAACACCATGAGATGTTTTTCGCAGTCACAATCTGTATAGATTTTTTGGAAGGGAAAATGGTATCATGCACATATACAGAGACTCATCACCAGGCTTTGCAAACATTGAAGTCAATTACAGATTGAAATCAGTTTTACTGAACTTGAACATGAACTACATTCTATTCATTCAAGAGGATCCAGCAGTCAAATATGGTGTAGCTTGTTTGCATATGGCCTTCTCTTTTGTGATATATAAAAATGCTGCTTCTTTGTTTTGCTTCCTTGGACTTGCAAAGATGCTATTCATTGCAATCTCCACACCAAACAGACTTTTTGATGTATAAACCAATATTAGGCTGCGACTAATTTCAATCCTTATGTTAATAATTGTTGCAATGCCATTGCTTACAGAGGAAAAGATAAAGGCTAAGCAGAAAGGTGAGTATCAATGTTTTGTGTCTGTGAAGATAAAAGAAAACAGCGAGTATTGAGAAGTTTTGTAGCTCAGGTTGAGGTTCTGCATGTAGGCTTGGTCGCCGAGCTAGAAGGTTCGTTTTCAGACGTTTTGTCTCCATACTCGGTAACATCATGTGTTAGCCTCCAGATGAACCCCTGGTTTTATGGCCTGCTTTCTGTTTATGTGTTTAGGTTTCCTTGGGTTGGTGATGGCATTTCGTGTGGTGACGGCATTTCCTGTGGTGATGTCCTTTCCAGTTCTTTTTCTCAGGGGGTGGTAAATGGGATCCAAGTCACTGTGTTTGTTGATAGATTTGTGTTTGGAATGCCATGCCTGTAAGAATTCTCGTGTATGTCTCTGTTTAGATTGCTCTAGGTTGATGTGTTGTCCCAGTCGAAGTATCCTTATATCCTCATCTGCATATAAGGATACTAGTGACAGTGGGTCATGTCTTTTTGTGGCTAGTAGATGTTCATGTATCCTGGTGGCTAGTTTGTTGCCTATTTGTGCAATGTAGTGTCTGTTACAATTCTTGCAAGGTATTTTGTAAATGGCATTAATTTTCCTTGTTGTCTGTATTAGAACATTTTTTTCAATGAGCCACCACACACTGCACCATAGTGGAAGTACGAAGAGCAAAGGAAAATCACCTTCACGGTGTATTCAAAAAGACTGGGTACAATGAACATAATCCTCTGATCTCTCAGCAACAAACCCAAACAAGCAGAGAAAGAAAACACGTCCAGAATCCCTAGCTACTCTCCCCACATCAAGGACATCTTGCAATTGACTGCCAGAGTACTCAAACATCTTGGCATCATGATCACCCACAAACCCACCAACACACTAAAACAGCAGCTTATGAATTTTAAAGACCCTATACAGAAAACAGCAAAACTAAATCATTTACAAAATACCTGACAAGAACTGTAACAAACACATCACTATGCAAACAGGCGGAAAACTAGCCAGCAGGATTTATGAACATGAACCAGCCACAAAAAGACATGACCCACTCTCACTAGTATCATTTCATACAAATGAGGAAGGACACCATTTCGACTGGGGCAACACATCCATCCTAGGACAATCCAAAATCGAAAATTAGTTAGGCAATGAATTCAACGCACGTGAATTCCTATAAGCATGGCATTCCAACCGGATCTCTATCAACAAGCGCATTGTCTTGGATCCCATTTACCACCCCTGAGAAAAAGAACAGGAAATAACATTACCACGGGAAATGACGAGCCACAAGAAATGACATCACCAACCCAAGGAAATCTAAACACATAAATAGAAAGCAGGCCATACCACCAGTGCTTCATCTCGAGGTTCACTGATGATGCTACCTGGTATGGTGATGAAACATCTGAAAATCCAACTTACAGCTCAGCGAGCAAACCTACATCAATAAAAGAAAATATTTAAAAGACACTAACAGAATTAAAACATTGTAACTACACAAATTTGTGAGTAACTACGAAATTTCCGTTTGCTTTCTAATAATACTTGCTAAATTACAGGCAAACGACAAATAATATGACGTTTATGAAACAGTGCAGCTTGGTATCAATGCGAAACAAACACAATACCTGAAATATCAAAAAGCAAAATGGCTTTTCACCTGGAGACACTTTCATCTGGATTTGCATGTTTATTGATGTTGCAAGGTGACAACCAAAGTTGAAAATGTTTTGTAAACTGCATTCAATAAAATAGGACCAGCTAAACATTTCTAACATTCAAAACTTCATGCCCGAACCTAATGCGTTCTGTTATGTTACAAGCAACTTCCCAACTACTTTGACATTATATGCCATGGAAGCAAAGTAATGGAGCGAAAATATTTCCAACAAGCTTACTCCTATATGCAAGAAAATGCTCTTTTTTCTCTGAACTTTTGAATTTGATTCACAACTCATGGAAACATTCAGAAAGCCTCCATCATCACTTCTACGGATCTATATTTTCATTATTTCACAGCTTATGAGTTCTAAGAATTTCTAATTAGCCAACTGCTATTCAAATTAGGCAATTTATGTTGTGCCAAACTGCATTTATTATTACTAATTTACCGTAAGAAAGTGGTGATGACCTATTTTTTCAAGCTACTACGGATAAGGTAGTGTTGGCAGATCGAAAATTAGTTCGGCAATGAGTTCCAAAATACTGACTCAGCCAAACTGAAGGAAAAAGGAGAATGTGAGGAATGCAGATGCTGGAGCTCAGAGTTGAATGTGTGTTGGTGGATAAGTACAGCAGGTCAGGCAACATTCGAGGAGCAGGAGATTCAACGGTTCAGGCATCAGCACTTCATCAGGAAGGGCTTATGCCCGAAATGTTGATTCTCCTGCTCCTCAAATGCTGAAATGCTGTGTGTATCCAGCACCACATTCTCAAACTGAAGGAACAACAACAGATTTCCAAGTCAGGCCCATGAGAGGCTTGGAGAACAGCAAGGATATTATGGAGCCATTGAGTTGTAGTTGCAAGCAGGGCAGTTAGGAAGACAACAGCCAGCCTTCATGCTGACAGAATGATACATTTCCTTCCAATGTATTGAAGACAACTCATATGACAGTTTAAAACAAAAATAAACATTTCCATATTCTGCAATGCCAACCATCATTCATCTGGACTTAATCTGAACAGTACGCTGGCTTCATCAAACCATTCACAAATGTACGTGGAGTAGTTTCATTGATCAATTCGTCAATGCCAGACACCACAATCACCAATCCCAAACACACGCGTGTCCATTCAGATATCACAATGTCTCTCCTTTACTTGACAGAAATAAATACACTGAAAACCGATTTAGAAACTTCTGGTAAGTGAAAGCATGCTGAATACTTTATTTCTCCTTTCAAGTCATGGAAATCAATTAATGCAATTTTGTTAGGGAATTAATTGAAATGTGGGTTATGTAATTCACAGTGTGGAAGCAGGGCATTGAGCCCATCAAGTTCACAGCAGACTGCTGAACAGCATCCCACCTAAACCCCCCTCTGCACTCCATCCCTCTAACCCAGTATTTTTCACCTCTAATTCCCCTTGCCTGCTCACCCGTGAACACTATGGACAATTTAGCATAGCCAATCAACCTAAGCTCCCCATAATTTTACTGGGAGACAACCGGAACAATTGGAGGAAACCCAGGCAGAAACAGGGAGAATATGCAAACTCCACAGCGACTGTTGCTCAATGCTGGGATCAAACCCGCGACCCTGGCATCGTAAAACAGTCGTGCTAACTAGTATATTTGATATAAACATTTCAGCTCACTGATCATGTTGGACTGTTTCTCCTCACAAATCTCTTACGTGAAATACGTTGGCTACCTTATCTAAGTCTACCAAGTATTTCCTTCCACATTCACATATCTGTGTCCTTGTTTATTCCTTACAAAAATAAGCTTATGCACTTCAACTTTTCTAAGTTATTAACAAGTACAATATCTTCATCAGGCGCAAGACTGTAAAGGAAGGTCTTATCATCATTCAGTACTTTGTGACGGATTTACCACCATGGTAATTAGATTAGCACTCTCCAGCTAACTGAAGTTCATCCAGCCAATTCTTCATTGTTTTCTTCTATTAAACTGATTAATCTTCCAGTTGACATGTACAGAGACCAAAAATACAATCTTGATACGCGTTGCTTTACAGTCTTTTATTTATGGAGTGGAAAAGAAAGTAAAGTGTAGGATCATATAACATGTTCTAAATATTTGACAGTGTGTATTAATGGATGATGAAACGTTTGGATTTGTATGAACAGCAATACAATTATGTTGTTTGTAAATCATAGGATTCTGTACAGGAGACTATTTGGGCAACTGTTCCTCCAGCATTAATGAAGATTATCTCGTTGAATCTTCTACAATTTTTCCCTTAATTTGCCCTGAAATAGTTTTTAAAAATCACGAAGAATATGTAAACGAAAAGTGAGCATGGCCTTTTCTCAAAGCCTTTCTACCATTCATTAGAACTGACTGACTGACGACTTAAGTCTACAGTCACAGCAATGACTATTAATAATTAATTATTTGGAATATGAATAAAGGGACAGAAAACAAAATAATTGGTAGATTTAATTTACATATATCTTGAAGTCGACAGAATTCTCATAGAATCTCTATCGTGTTTAAGGAGGCCATTTGGTCCACTAAACACACACAGACCCTCTGAAGAGCAGTCCACCCAGGGACACCCCTATGCTATCCCTGTAAACTTCCATTTTTCAAGCAAATCCACCTAGCCTACACATAGCTGGATGATTAGGGCAATTTTGCATGGCTAATGCACCAAGCCTGCTGATCCCTGGGCTGTGTGACAAAACCAGAGCACCTTGAGGAAACCCACACAGACACGGGGAGAATATGCCAACTCTACAGAAGTCTCCTAGAATGGAATCAAACCCATTTCCTTTACGCTGTGAATCTTCTTGACACACCATTAAGTTTCACGTGTTATTACATAAATCATTTTATTGTTTGTTACAGAACAAAAGTTTACCAACAAACAGAAGTGTAAGTTCTAACTAATCTTCATACTAGTAGATTTTTGTTGTAAAAATGAACTACTGTTCAACGAACTTTCAGGTAATAGGAAAAGGAAATATGAAGCTGTCATTTATTTAAATCTTTACACAAACCACATTCAAGGATAACAGTTGCTGTACTCGAGGGAAAGCAGAATTGAACATTGCTATCGATGGCACGATCTTCAAGATGTCGGGGTGCCAGTGCTGCATTGGGGTGGATAAAGTTAAAATCACATAACACCAGGTTATAGTACAACAGGTTTATATGAAGTCCAAGCTTTCGGAGTGCTGCTCCTTTGTCAGATAGCTAGCTAGCTACCTGACAAAGCAACAGCATTCAGAAAACTTGTACATTCTACTAAACCTATTGGACTATAACGTGATCTTGTTTGTCCAGGATGCATCAAGGCACAATTTCCTTTTCATTTATTGACGTTTACATAAATATATATCTATCTTGCAATTATAATCATCTTTTCCCTGCCAGCACTTACTCGATATAGAAATACCCTCCCTGGAAATGTTATCTCTTTTTCTTAGTGGACACTTGCCCAAGTGTCATTTCGTTATGTATTGAAACTACATCAGGAATTGGGCTTACCAAAGTCGTTCTGTGAAAAGCCTAGTAGCTTAATGGTGCAGTATAAATTAACATTTGTGCTGTAAGCGCACTGGAGTCCATTATAACTATTTATGTCCCAATGCGCTGAAGTTTGTATGCATCAATTACATACACAGTATCCTTATTTCGCACATAACCTTCCAACAATAAAGTCAATAATCAAGTTCTTCAGAATCCCAAGGAGTGAGAATCAAGCAGGGAGTAAGGTACCATTGGCATACCTTACTAATTAATGTATTGCGAGGTATTCACCTCTCAAACTCGATGCCTTATGAACTGAAATGCGCTACTTGCTTGAAGTTTTGAAGCAACTCTGTCCCTTACCTCAACGAGTAATCTCTGTAAGGCATTGTTTATCAACTTCTGCTGGGCTACTGGACTTTACGGTCTCACTATCAACAATCCCAGTAAATATTATTTCCATTTTTGCATTCCGTATGGTTTCATTCAGATTTACTAATAAGTTAAGCAATTATTATGTTACTTCCCTTCTAGCAAATGTTGACTGCTCTGTCAGCAGATATTTCATCGGCCATTTTCTTATTATTTTACAGCTATCGATAAACTGAAAGACACTCTTAATGAACTAGGTGGGTGAAAAGTATGTTGTAATGGTCTAAAATCACAACTGAATAACGCACCACTTGGAAGCCAATTCCTGTTTGGCACTTTTTAAGTTTCCTGCTTCTGAGAATTATGGTAATTGTTTAATTCAAATTCAGAGGTATCTCATACTGTCATGTATAAGGGATCATTTGGAACTTCTCTGTTTTTCTGAGGTTATTCTTGAATGTGTTTTTGAAGTTTTTTTTGAACGTGTTAATCAACTGATGAAACCAGTTAGATTGGGTCAGACCATGCTAAATACATACCTGAGGTTTCCGTCATGAGTTGATTGCATACTTGCAACTTTAGCATGTGCCAGCATGTGCCTGATAACTCAGTGCTGACCTACGAGTTATTATACTCCAAATCATTTCTTGGATCGAAGGGCAGTGCATCAAGATAAGGAAATTGACACTGCCTCTTGACCTGCCGCTACATATTACAAATGTGTGCAATGAGTGTCAGGTTAATTGTTTCTTGAAACCTATATAAATAACTACAATTTCTTGATTTTTAAATAGTTCTTTCTCGTTTTAGATCACAATTTAAACAACAATGCAAAAACACAATAACACAGTCTAGCACCATTTACTTGATTTTCTCCAGCCTCGAATTTGTAAATTTTGTTACATTAGAAGGCATTCTTGAAAAAACCTTGGTGATTTGCTGCAGTAGATAGTATGCAGTACAATTTGCTGCTAATGTATAACAGGGGAGGAGGGATTATACTTTCAAGATGGTGCATCGCATGCTGCTTTAAATGTTCTGTTTTGTCTTGGTGGTTTGGAGTTTCCTGATTTTTGGTGGAACTACGCTCTTTGTGGTAATTCGGACAGATTCTTTTTTTTTTTATTTAAGCCTTGGAGTTGTTGGGCAGGCGTTGGCAAACTGCAGTTGAGTTACTGCAAAATTGCCGAAATCTAACAGGCTCTTGCAGCTGCAGTATTCACATCTATAAAACTATATGATTGATTCATCACTTCTATTTTACACTTCGGAGCATTTATGAGGAAAAAGTCTTGCTTTCTGCAGTTTCTTGTTTTGTATTCACTAACACAGTAGCAAGAATACCAAATCTCTAAAGAACAATAATCTATAGAGAAAAAGAAAATGGATACCAATTGAATGGCTCTTGGATTCTGAGGACCACGGATAACATGAAGGGAAGATAGTTTAACCATGACTTTGTTATGCCTAAAGTCGTTAGCGGCATCCTAAGAGATCTGGATCAATCTCTACCACTTTGAATCAGGTCTGTGCAAGATAGTACCGCGGAGAGAATGGAAATGTTCAGGAAATTATTCGAAATATCCAAGAAGAGAGCAAATACCTTCAAAATCACAATAGAGTTGCGTTCTTGTGACGAATCAACAAAGAAAAATCTGATTACAAACTGCAATAGAGAATGGCAATACTGTGCCAGCAAATGCAGAAGTGAAATGGAGACGTCAGGGAGAATGCATAAGTCTATATGGATACCACCCTACCACTCCCCGCCCCTACAAAAGATTTCAAAATTATCCATCTTGCATTGGAAGATATGCGAATCATGCATGAGACAGTAGAGCCTCCTCAGGTCCCAAAGAACAGGTTGAAATAAGTTATCCATGATAACAACATGCCAATTGAAGACGAAGATGGTTACAACAGCTTGTTTTGTACAAATTTGTGTCTGGTTTGCTACATTATAATAGTGATGAGCTTTCAAAACACGTAATTAATTTGTAAAATATTTTGTAAGGTCATGATCTCAGGAAACATTTTGTGGAAGCAAACAAGACACAATTTTGTCTCCGTTCAGTCTTTAATACATTCTTTCACTGCTTCATTTGTTCACTTTTCACCCTTAACATTGTTTTTTATATATATATTCTGACTTCATATTTTTTATTATTCTATTATGGAGCAGATCAGAGACACTCAATATACCGTATGAAGTTAGCCTAGACCGTAACCTTTTCTTATTAAAAGACCAGTGTGTGGTTTAATGTTTCAAATGCACTGCAACTAGTAAAACTACTCGATGATGAACAAAATTCAATTTATTTAAATACTACAGTTAAAATAAAACAAAACGAAAAGGAATTGAGAATGACTTGTCTATTGGAAAGCACATACGAATAATATATATGGTACCTATTATTAATTCACAATAGCAATATTGTAGCATTGCATAATCACTCCCTTTGCAAAAAAGCAAATTTAGACACCAGTTCTTACATATGGTTCTCCATTTCAAGAGGGAGAATTATAAAAATAAAGTTCAGAGAGTGTAGTTGCTAAGAGCGATTCTCTGAAGCCTATCACTCAATTGAGACTCGATACACCTTCTGGTCCTAAAGCTAAAAGAACAACTAGAAAGCCTAATTTATGAAAGGTAGCCGTTTCCAAGCTGTTTCCATTGTTCCAACGTTAAAAAAAACCGCAATGCCTCACAAATTGTTTACTTTGGTCGCTTTCAATATTTCGTTCGGTGATTCTGCCTTACAAACTCTCTTCAAAAAAGGAAAACCAGGACAAAATAGCATGTTAATGTGACAACATCATCACAACCCCTTCTGCTTTTATTTTTTGATAAGGAACAATCATTGGCAAGCATTTTTACATGCATGCGGTTATTCCCTTTCATTGTGTTTCATTTAGAAACAAAGTTAAATCAGAAGGCTACTGGTAAGTGTTTGAATAAAGCTTATTTTCTTGAATGAAACAAGAACATTTATACTAAAAAACAATTTACATTTCCACCCAAGTCTACCTGATTAGGCATGCATCAATAAGGTCATGCATCATTTAGAGAGACTAGTATCACCTCGTTTGTCTATTTTCTTTAGAGTCATAGAGTCACATAGATGTACAGCATGGAAAAAGACCCTTTGGTCCAACCTGTCCATGCCGACCAGATATCCCAACCCAATCTAGTCCCACCTGCCAGCACCCAGCCCACATCTCTCCAAACCCTTCATATTCATATACACATCCAATGCCTCCTAAATGTTGCAATTGTACCAGCCTCCACTACTTTCTCTAGAATCTCATTCCATACACGTGCCAGCCTCAGTGTGACTAGGTTTGCCCTTAGGTCCCTTTTATTTCTTTTCCCTCTCACCCTAAACCTATGCCCTCTACTTCTGGACTCGCCCACACCAGGGAAAATACTTTGTAAATTTACGCTATCTATGTCCCTCATAATTTTGTACACCTCTATACAGTCACCCCTCAATCTCCGATGCTTCGGGAAAACAGCCCCAGCTTGTTCAGCCTTTCACTATAGCTCAAAACCTCAAACCCCGGCAACATTCTTATAAATCTTTTCTTAATGCTTTCAAGTTTCACAACATCTTTCCGGTAGGAAGAAGACCAGAATTGCACTCAATATTCCAACAGTGGTCTAACCAATATCCTGTACAGCCGCAACAAGACCTCCCAACTCTGTACTCAATACTCTGACCAATAAACGAAAGCATAGTAAACGCCTTCTTCACTATGCTTTCTACATGCGACTCCCCTTTCAAGGAGCTATGAACCTGTACTCCAAAGTCTCTTTGTTCAGCAACACTACCTAGCACCTTACCATTAAGTGCATACGTCCTGCTAAGATTTGCTTTCCCATAATGCAGCACGTCACATTTATCTGAAATAATGTCCATCTCTCATTCTCAGCCCATTGGCCCATCGGGTCAAGGTCTTCTTGTAATCTGAGATAACCCTCTTCACTGTCCACTACACCTCCAATTTTGGTCTCATCTGCAAACTTACTCACTCTACCTCTTATGCTCACATAGAAATCATTCATATAAATGACAATAAGTAGTGGACCCAGGACCGATCCTTATGACACTCCACTGGACACAGGCCTACCCTCCACCACCATCCTCTGTCTTCTACCTTTGAGCCAGTTCTGTCTCCAAATGGCTAGTTCTCGGTGTATTCTATCAAGACATGATTTCCCACGCACACAGCCATGTTGACTGTTCCTAATCAGTCATTGCCTTTCCAAATATATGTACATCCTTTCCCTCAGGATTCCCACCAACATTTTGCCCACCATTGACGTCACGCTCATTCGTCAATAGTTCCCTGGCTTGTCCTTACCACCCTTCTTAAACAGTGGCACCACGTTAGCCAACGTCCAGTCTTCTGGCACCTCACTATCGATGATACAAGTATCTCAGCAAGAGTCCCAGCAATCACTTCTCTAGCTTCCCATAGAGTTCTAGTGTACACCTGATCAGATCCTGTGATTTATCCACTTTTATGCGTTTCAAGACATCCAGCAATTCCTCCTCTGTAATTTGGACATTTTGCAAGGTGTCACCATCTATTTCCTTACAGTCTGTACTTTCCATATCCTTTTCCATAGTAAATACTGATGCAAAGTACTGGTTTAATATCTCCCCCTTTTTCTGTGGCTTCACACAAAAGCCACCTTGCTGATCTTTGACGGGCCCTATTTTCTCCTTAGTTATGCTTTTGTCCTTAACATATTTGTAAAAATCCTTTGGATTCACCTTAATTCTATTTGCTAAAGTTATCTCATGTCCCTTTTTTGCCGTCCTGATTTCCTTACTCCTACTGCCTTTATACTCTTCTAAGGATTCACTCGATCTATCCTGTCTATACCTGACATATGCTTCCTTCTTTTCTTAACCAAACCCTTAATTTCGTCACCTGCCCTGCCTTATTTCCCAATAGTAGGTCAAGTTTTGCAACTCTCTAGTAGATGCATCCACATATTGAATCAGAAAATTTTCTTGTACACACTTAACAAATTCCTCTCCAATTAAACTCGAAACACTATGTCTCCCTTCAGGCTCTCAACCTTTTCCCTTCCTATGTCGTTGGTTCTAATGTGGACAATGACCTCTTGCTGGCCCCTCTCCCCCGTGAGAACATTCTGCATCCTGTCTGAGACATCCTTGATTCTGGCACTATGGAAGCAACGCACCATTCCGATTTTTTCGCTGCTGGCCACAGAAACGTCTGTCTATACCTCGGGCTAGAGATCCCCTAACAAAATGGATCTCTTGGATCCCGACGTACTCCTCGTTGCATTAGAGCCAGTCTCAATACCAGAAACTTGGCTGTTCGTGCTACATTCCCCTGAGAATCCACCACCTGTACATTTTCCAAAACAGCATACTTGTTTTTAATGTGTACAGCCACCAAAGACTCCTGCACTACTGCCTACCTCTCTTGCCTTTCATGGAGTTAACCCATCCATGTGACTGTATCTGTGACTTTCCTCCATTCCTATAACTGCTATCCATCACATCCTGTTGCTGTTGCAAATACCTCATGGCTTCTAACTGTCTCTCCAACCGATCCATGCGATCTGATAAAATTCGCAATCAACAGCATTTATGGCAGATGTAATCCGCTGTAATCCTTAAACTCTGTTTAAACTCTTCTCTTTCTTAATAGAAAATCAAAAGTTTATCCAAAGGATCTACTACAGTTGTAATACAAAACCATACAAAAAGTATTTTACCAACAATTAAATCTAAGCATGTTCATCTGGTGTCAAATGTGTCGCTGCAAATCTTAAAATGTTGCCATACATTGTGCTGTTAGTTGAATTGCAGTAGCCCACAAACTATGTCAATTAATTGCACAAGCATTATGTCCAACTATTGCTTACTCCCCAGAATGCGAAAACTTAAAGGAAAATGTTGAATCTAAAGGTACACTTTTCACGATATTTTCATTTCATCACTGTTCTTATCAAGTTCGAGACTCTATATTGCCTGCAATAGTAACTTCGCTGAAATGCTAACAACAGTGAGTTTCAATTACAATACCGTAGAATTAGCAGGGATGAAATATTCATTGAACCTATTTTTGAATTTATGGCGCAAATTTGTGTTCACTAAGTTGAAAAAAATTGAGAGGTTGTTGTGTTGGAGAACATGTTACTGATCTAAAATGAAGTCTGTTGTTTTTATTTGAGTCCACTTGTCTAAATGGCAGAATAGCCTCGGCACCTTCATCATGACTGTTTGTTCAACATGATATTTTGAGTGTATATGTTAACTTAACGCTTAAAATGCCAGAGTCAAAAAGTGTGGTGCTGAAAACACAGCCAGTTTGACATCATCTGAACAGCAGCAGAGCCGACGTTTCGAGCATCAGCACTTCATCAAGAATGTTTTGTTGGGTGGGTGGGGGGTGGGGGGTTGAACGGCTGCCTTGGTGGGCAACGGCGCGGAGGCATTAATGGGCGGGGACTTGGGCTGGGTCATAGCTACATAAGAATGCGATAGGTAGATGAATGTGGGCCACGATTTTCCACAGCTTTGCTTTTCCCACCTTCATCTACCTATCACATTTCCAGCTATCAAAACTCCCAGCACGAATCCCTCCCATTTATCTCTCAGCCCAGTTGCACCCCCCCCCCCCCCCCCAACACACACACACTGCCCACATCGCTGATG
The DNA here is from genome assembly GCF_037043375.1 of Chiloscyllium plagiosum. NCBI lineage: Eukaryota > Metazoa > Chordata > Chondrichthyes > Orectolobiformes > Hemiscylliidae > Chiloscyllium > Chiloscyllium plagiosum. The sequence goes on from NW_028270176.1 coordinate 13,122,334, forward strand.
AAGACTTTATGCTCGAAACGTTAACTCTCTTGCACCTCAGATGCTGCTTGACCAACTGTGCTTATCCAGCGTCACACTTTTGACTCTGATCTCCAACACCTGCAGTCCTTACTTTCTTCGACCTAAATGGCAGAAAAAGATAATTTCCCGCAAGGGGAATCTACATATCTTGGAGTAACATTCAATAGCAATAGGTTGCACAAGTTTGGACTTACAATTAAGCAGCAAGTTACTTAAACTATGTTTAATAAACAGTGCTATTGTGGAAATAAATATTGAGAAATGGCTTCTAATTTTTGCCTCAAGATCTAATGTCCTAATTTTTCAAAGCCCTTGTGTATTTACAAAGTACTTGATCTGTCGTCAGATCAAATATTTTCCACTCCTCTGGATGTTTCCAGCGCCAAAACGGAAGCAAGACATGGTACAGCGAACAATATAAAGTTTCACTCTTGATCAGCATGATAACCAACACCCTAAGTACTCATTGGTTCAACTCCAGAAAATAACAGTAATGTAATCATCTAAAGGATGCACCATAACAAATCAACAAGAGTTATTGCAAAAAGAAACACATAAATCTGTAACTTCGACAATCCAAACGAGCTGATTCTGTGCCTAAGCATTTCTCACCATTATGGAGTTCTATGTATGTCACTGTTCCTGTGTTAATGTAGTTCAAAAATAGAATCTTCTTGTCTACAAGTTCCCGGTTTGCAAGTCTATGCATCAGCAACAGTGATTGAGTAAGTCCGCTCATCGTCATCTTCATTTTAGGCAATTGGGGATTGACACGAAAACGGAACTTCACTAAAATCTTCAAAAGAATTAGTAAAGATGACACTTGATATGTTGCATAGGCATAGGTTTTCAGTACCACTTGTGTCGTTCAGAATTGGAGAAATGATCAGCGTTTGTATCAGTATGCTACTGAACATCATAAATTAGTGTCAGACAACATGCAAATGACAATTCTCAGATAGAACGGGAAACAAAAAGAAACAACTAAGGCAATACGTTATTCTCCAAAAAGAGAGGAGTCATTGTCAAAAGTAAAAAAAAAAATCCATTATATTATTCAGATTGAATGAGTTTAAAAGAATGGTCTAACAAATATGACAGAAAAATCCAAATATACGTAACGTAGTCACGAAGAAATTAAGAGAATTTCGAGTGGAACTGTTTGTTTTATCAGGTAATAGTGGGAGATTGCTGATTTTCAACAAATTGGACTAATTGAAACATATAGCCCAGAAGGGGAGCGAGGTAAACCCATGTTTGTGAAATTATTAGATCATAGCATACATTGAGAAGCTTCAGTCTGAGTTGGAAGGTAATGAACGCCATGAATAGCAGTACACACACGTTATGCTGGGTTAAGGGTAAAAAAGGGAAGATTTTGGTTAAACTCATCAGCTTCACTTTAAACCTTGAGAATTAATTTATTGATGGAGAGAGCATTCAAAAATGGAATGAGCTAATGTCGCAGAATCTGTTTTAAATTGCTCTGCTGTCTCTGCTTCATCATGGTTTCACAAGCTCCTTTCCCCTCATATTTATTTAATACAAATAAATGCATTAAAAATTTCATATTTAGCTTATCGTTGGTTGATGCATTGTAGCCTCCACATAAGTACGTTTAATTCTGTGCTCAGCAGACAGAATCACTGCTTTTCTCATATTTTCATAAAACTGGTTATGCATACCTTTCCTCCACATATCGTCGACATTTTAACAGGAATCTAACAGGAATCAAAAGCAAGCTGTAAACAAAACATCAAATGATTTATAAGGTATAAGCATAATTCAAAGTATGTTCGATTGTTTCATCATATAAACATACATGTAACTATTCGCCTCAGGTGAACAGAAAATGCTCCATGTGTGGATGACATCAAATACATTTATCACATATTGTTAAATTGATTAAGATGTTTAATTGTCCTAGACCAAGCATTAGCAAAGAAAGATAAGGGTGAGAAATTTCATTTCATTTCCTAACATTTTCTTAGTAGGAACTTTGTTTGAGTTTTAGTTTTTTTCGTTCTTCCTCTTATGGAACGTGAAGATTTCTGGAAAGGTCACACTTTGTTCCCCATTTCTATTGTAAGAAAACAATCTTAGCATGAACTTGGAGGACATATATGCCAAGGTTATTCGCGAAGGCAGATGTCCATCTCCCCAGAACATTTGTGATGCAGATACATTTTTTTTGTTGTGATTGATATTTTACAAATACGAGCTTTCCAAATGTTCTAGTTATCATGGCGTGATTTCCAACTACAACTGCAGAACTAATTTATATTTCTTTGTCGATAGCCGACCAGCATTATAAGAAAATCGTCATGTTCTGGTTATGCCCCATCTCATCAAGTTGTAAGGCCCAATATATCATCTTTCATGCCGCCGTTTAAGTTTCTCTGTTCATGCAGAAACAGAGTTGGAAGTGTGGTGCTGGAAAAACACAGCAGCTCAGGCAGCATGCGGGGAGCAGGAAATTTGACGTTTTGGGCATAATCCCTTCATCAAGAATCTGATTCCTGATGAAGGGCTTTTACCCGTAACGTCGATTTTCCTGCTCCTTGGATGCTGCCTGACCTGTTGTGCGTTTCTATCACCACACTTTGGACTCTAAACTCCAGTATCTGAGCCAGCAGTTTCTCATTTTTTTTATTTCAACCAGACTGTGAAGCCTCTTCCAGTGATGCCTACCTTGAAGATGTTCTCCTCCTCTGTCGACAAGGATCTTAGTGAGACTCTCTCTCACTGCTATACCAGGTCATTTCCTCAGCCCTGAAGACCACTAGCCACGTCCTGAAGTAGACTCGCCACCACAGCCACATCACCTTCCTCAGTGCCTGTCTATGGGACCGACTAATCTTGCATGGACTCCAGAATACATTCAGCCCAACACGGTTTGGACCTGAACAGAACGACCAGTATATACTACAAATTCAGAACATTTAGAAACGGTTCTCTTTCTGGATTCTCCACTCCACATTCGTAGCCATGCGCCACTGTCTAATCTCCCTGCAATAACCGTGGCGCAGCTCTCCCAGACCTGCAATGGATCTCTGCTGTTTTACATCCTCAGAAGAATTCACACTCTCAACAAACAAATTCCTGGCGAAGGGCCTATGCCTTAAATGTCGTTTATCCTACTCCTCGGATGTTGCCTGACCAACTGTGCTTTTCCAGCACACGCTCGACTCTGATCTCCAGCCTCTGCAGTCCTCACTATCTCCCTCTTACAAGAGCAGTCCATGTTCATTACTTCATGTTTTAAAATCATACACAACTCTAAATGACTACCGTGACTTGAAATGGGGAATCAAAATGAACCTGTAGATTAGATTACCTTACAGTGTGGAACCAGGCCCTTCAGCCCAACAGGTCCACACCGACCCGCCGAAGCGTAACCCACCCATACCCCTACATTTACCCCTTACCTAACACTACGGGCAATTTAGCATGGCCAATTCACCTGACCTGCACATCTTTGGACTGTGGGAGGAAACCGGAGCACCCGGAGGAAACCCACGCAGACACGGGGAGAACGTGCAAACTCCACACAGTCAGTCGCCTGAGGCGGGAATTGAACCCGGGTCTCTGGCGCTGCGAGGCAGCAGTGCTAACCACTGTGCCACCGTGCCGCCCGTGCTGCTGTACTTTACTTCCTTGCAAAATGTTGACCTTAATGAACGGTTCTTTTTTGGTAATATGCTGCGGTGTTAAAGTATGATCCATTATGCCAGTTGAAGTTCTGAAGATGATTTTCAAAAATGCATAACTACTGATTCGCACTAATTTTATAATAATAGATTTATGTTGGTAAAACAAATATTAGAAAGTTATATTTGTTTTGCAAGGAGTAGAGCGCGCTTTTGTTAACGCTGTTCTGAACTTAAAAAAAGAGGCAAATTTGTTTTCTGATGAATTTTATGTTTTTTGCAATAAGTGAGGCTATGATGGCCTACGTGCCAAGAACATTAATAACAATATCCATTTTGCATTTGCCCATGATTATAGCTTACAATATCCCACTCATTTTAATCCAGAGTTAGAATGCATCATTCCCTAACGTAACTACGTTTTTGTCAATTTATTTCTATGATAAATCCTTTCCTCTGACATTGATTTGCATATACTCTTCATCAGTGGTAACGGTTTTGCTCTGTGACCAAAGCTGAGTGAACACAATGATCGAATCGTTGTAAAAAACTAAACACCTGTAAGTTCTGGAAATCAAGAACAAAAACAGAAATAGCTGGAAACGTTCAACTGTGGTGGCACGATACGTGGAGAAAATCAGAGTTACCATTTCGGGTCCAGTGACCCTTTGTCTCTAAGCAAGGCCTGCTGAACTTTCCCAGCTATTTATGTGGCATAAAATTGTATGGAGACAGATAGCATTTGGCTCATTGCATTCATATCAGGTCTCTGGATCACCACTGTTAAAATATGCAATTTCATGCCTTTATTATCCATAACGTCTTCCCCGAAGTTTAATTTAATCTAACCTAATTAATTTAATTTAATTTAATTTCATGTTTAAAGAAGAAGTGTGCCTCAGTCAAACTTCCAGGAAGTGTTTTTCAGACAGTAACTAGTCTTTGTGAGAAAAGTTTGTTTTTATTTTCTGATATCACGTTCTTCAATTTGCAAACTACATTCTCTCTGTATTTGCATCTTGTACGTAAGTCAACAGATTCTTCTTATCCACTCTGCTCAGCTCTTCCTGGACATTGAACAATATTATCAGATGTGATCTTTATAGCTAAGATTTCGTAAGCCATTGTTAAATGCTGTACAAACTATTGTCATCGTTGTAAATGATATTACAAAGTTTATGTGCAATACTCCAATTGAAAAATAAAAATGTATTTTGCTGGATCACACAACCTCAATATGCCTGTACACTCTGCCTCTGGTAATGCATCCTTGGATACTGCATGCATTGTCAAATAATTGTTATTTGTGCATGGCCACTTTAATTGAACCTTATGTGGACATACACATTCATATCTCTGTGTGCCTGTCATCCATTTAGATCATCACCATGTACTTTATGCTATTTCATTTGTAGTTGCACAAAAGACAGCTCACACTTCTCTGCACTGAACTTCATTTATCATTTTCAACTAATACTACTAGATTAACAATGCCCTTTACATTTTTTTTTGTTATTCTGCTGCAAGTTTGGAAGAGGAATTTAACATGCTCAAACTTACAAATTTATCCTTGCACACTAAGATCTAGATCAGATACATATACATCAGAAAAGGCAAGCATCCCAAAATTCATATTGAGAACATCGAGATTTTGTTATTTTGGCAGAAATCTTAACCTATTCAAATATTTTCACAATCTGAGGTCAGCAATACGTTCTTCCTTCATTTTACCGCACTTTCAAAAATTCACTGACCTCTGCTATTTTTAGTCACATTTGCAAAAAGAAAATGTGTTATCTTTTGTTCTTACACCTCTGAATGGATTCTAAGTTCTAATTGAAAATAGGAGAACTGAATATTTCAAGTGCCACTTAATGTGCAAAATCGAATTCTGGGTATTTAAAAAGTCTGACCCATATCAATAAATTCATTGACATTCTTTTAACAGTTTATTTTTTTCTTTTACCTAATTTGAAAATATGCCAAGAATTACTTCATAATAATTTGTCTCGTTGCGCCATCAGAATTAGAGAAACAGAAAAAAACTAATATTGACTGTGGTGAGTGCAATTATCATTGCAGTTCTTTAAATCTCATCGCTGAACGAGCTCTTTTGGCAGTCTTAACAGATGACTTCCCTTCCAGTTTATGTCTTACTCCTCGGATAATTTGTGAACCTCGTCGAATTATGTATTGTTTCATTGATGTTTCATGATCCAAGTTCTCAAGGACTCGTGCAATAACGATGCCGATCTTAGGAGTTTAGATATTCACACTTGCGAAGTAGAGTAAAATAAAGTGGTGTGTGTTTCAAAGCACACATCCTTTGATTATCTCTAAGAAAAAGAAATTATACTTTGAATGACAATAGTAAAGTTACCTAACCATGTAATAAGTATTCAGATGACCTGGTGATAGGTTTTGGTCTGCGCACCAGGGAAAAACAGCTGCGTTGAGTAACAATGTACTGATGATGTCAGGCTTGAATCTACATATGTTTGAACATGAGGCATAGCTTTTGAGGATGACATGGCACAATAACACATACTGCACTCTTTCAGCCAATAAGATCAAAAAAGAAGATATAGTTAGATAAAGGGAGTTAAGAAGGCAAGGAAAATGCAAACAAAACTCTATTTCATATGGAAAAGGTCGTAAACACGATATTATTTACAGCCAAGTGAGAACCAAACCTGAAAGGTAACAGGAGAACAGAAGTGTTCTATCATGAAAAACCCAATTATCTTGTCTTTGTTTCCTGGACAATTTAGTTGCCAGAATAAGTGTTTGCAGCATTCATAACTTAGCAAAGCTGTAAATGTATAGAACTAAAGGAAGACTATCTATGTTTTGTGGAGATTAAAATCGGAATTCAGCAAGATAAGGTAGTCATTGCATATTTTATAGGCAGTCATCAGAAATTCAATTCAATAGTCAGATTGGGGACGTATATAAATTTAACAGCTAACAGGTCATCTATACCACACTCTTCCATGAAATTACGTGGTATGGAAACACACCCTTCGTTCCAAAAAGCCCATACCAAACATAATCCCAAACTAAACAGTTTCACCTCCCTTTTCTAGCCCATACATCTCCAAATCGTTCCTATTCATGCACTAATCCAAATATCTTTTAAACGTTTCCTCAAGACGTTTATTCCAAATGTGCAAGACCCTCTTGTGTGAATAAATTTTCTCTCATGTCTCGTCTTAAACTACCTTCTCTCACCTGAAGAAAATGCCGTCGAGTCTGAACATTCCCCCCCCCCTCCCCCCCAATTATAGGGAAAAGGGGAACAACCAATTAACTTTATCTATACTTCTCATCGTTTTATAAACTTCAATGAGGTCGCCTCTGTAACTCCTACACTCTAATGAAAGTTGTCCCATCCTTTTCAGCTTTTCTTCATAACTCAAACCTTCCATACCTGACAAGGTCATGGTGACTCTTTTCTGAATTCTCTCCAGCGTAATAATGTCTGTCCTATATTGGGCGACAAGAACTGGATGCAATATTCCAAAAGAAGCCTCGTCAATATCCTGTGCAACCTCAACATAACTTCACAACTCTCATACTTAAAAGACTGAGGAATGAAGGCAAGCGGGTCAAATGTATTTTTAAACACTTCCATACGTGAGACAAACGTCAAAGATTTATTTAAGAGTTATGATGCTATTATAATATAAATGATGTGCGTACTTTATACAAAATCTAACTTTATGTGTTGATTGCATTAAATGCATGATTAAGTAACATGGATTATATATGTTTAATAATATTTATAGTATAATATCATTTATGCCTAACATTAATTGTAATAAGCAATGAGACACTGTCTAAGAACACATCTTCACAGATGTACAAGAGAAAAATATCATTAGATTGAGTAGAGGTTAGTCCTTGTGGTTCGTTAATTGTCAGCCTTGAGCTCTTAGATCGAATTGTTTCATCATGTAAGTTAGTAATAGGTATTTATTAAAACTTTATCCACAGAAAAAGTTACAATCAAAGTGCTGTTACCTTTTCAAACGATTGATTGTGCAGCAAAATTCATTACATTTCTAAGGGGTAATAATTAAAAAGAAAATTACTCCATATATTTTGCAGAAGAAAGACTGAGCACAGAAGCAAAAGGTGACTATGTTTCCAGAAATGCACGGAATTTCTGCTAATCAGATTACTTAGCCATTATTATTTTTAACTGAAATAGAATCAACATATCACAGTATTGAAAGCAAGTTGCAGCGGTCCCTGGTCTTCTCTGTCTCTCTCTCGGCCTGGGAGCATATTTTTCTATAGTTCTTCATTGACTACTTTTCAAAATTCTTTCTTCTTCCAAAGCACATCTTACCCTGAAAATTCCAGATTTTCCCCATAATCTGCACTAAAAAAAAAGTCCCTTGAGAATCGCCGTTCTAAACATGTAAGTTGTGTTTTGGTGTTATTGCATCATTATATAATGGGAACGTCTTTTCTTTCTGTTTTTTTTAGGTGAACCTTCGAGCAATATACTATTAACAGAAAGGCGTAATCCTAATACGACATTCATAGCTGTGTTATGGACCAGGCCAGACCCCTCAAAACATTTCATGAAGGTAGCCCAGACCCTAAGTTAAGTGAGTGGGTAAACAAGTTGCAGATATAGTACTTCATGACTAAATATGACGTTATACACTTCAGTGTGACAGACAGGCAGAATTTTATATAATTTGTGACACATTTCGATAGGGGGATGTACAACGAGAGCTGTGTGCCCTTGCACACCAGTCAACTAAAGTAGACATGTAGTTGCAGCAAACGATTAGGAATGTACTTGACCGATTTACTTGATTGATTTCAGAATTAAGGATGTCTCAATGTAGTTAGTCAGGGCCTCGGCAAGACTGAGCTGGAGTATTGACCGCCATTTTGGTCCCACTGTCTAAGAACGTATATACTTGTCATCGAGGGACAGGCAACAAATATTACCTCGGCTCTTAACAGGAACAGAAGGAATGTCAATCCACGAGGAGAAATTGGTTTAAATGGGCCAGCATTCAAAAGAGTTCAGAATGGTGATTGGGTATCTGATAGAAACGCATATGTTTCCAAAACGGCTGAAGTTAGAAAACGCATAGTGGGTTTTTCCACCAGCTTGCACATTGTCCAAACAAGTGACACATGCTCAACATACGACTTTGACAATTTTGTACTGAGATGTGAAAATATTTCTTCACTCTGAATAATAACTCTTTGGAATTATCTGCAAAAAAATCTGTGGAATCCACATCATTGAACATATTAAATAAAATTTATATTTCCTTTAGATTCTAAAGTTATGGAAACATTTGTTGAGAGCTTTAATATGGCATTGGGATAGAAGATAAGCGTATTCATATTGAATTAGAGGTGACTCGAAGGATCAACTGCAATAATCATGCTCATGGAAACATGAAGTAAACCAATTGGAGCAAGCTATCATGCTTACCCCACCACTGAATATGATCATGGCTAGTTATGCAACTTCATACCGGTTCCCATTTTCTCTTCAGCATGCTTTATTCATTTAAAAAATCTACATCATTCTTAAAGTCTAAAATGGTTTGCCCTCAAGAGTTTCCTGTACCAGAGCTCCAAAGACTCGCCACTCCGTGAGTGGAAAACATTCCCCTTATCGTTGTCTTAAAATGCTTATCCTACTGCTTAGACTGTGATCCCTCTTTCTGAACTCTACAGTCCTCACAAAGATCCTTTACATCTACTCTGCCTAATTTCTTCTTTGCATTTTCTGTTATCTCAGTTGCCCTTTCAAAGAAGGTGACCGTTGTTTTGTACTGCTGCAGTTGATTTCATACAGATACTGAGAAATGAATACTTGAAAAAAACATTGCAGCGCTTTTCATAGATTTGGGAAGTACAGCACAGTTCCCTGTACAGCCGTTTCTTGGCTTTGTTGGGAAGGATCACATGGCAGTCCAATGTGTCTACTGCTCTTATTGTATTTCTGTGGCAGAGGTCACAGGCCCTGAATCTTCTGCTGAAAGAATCATGATGATTGCACGCACTGCATTTTATGGATACTCTAGTTATTACATCATCGATACATGCCTTGTGAGATTCGAACTTTTATTCCCCCTTTGTTCATCTGAACGAGAGAATTACCTTACCAAGAGGATGCCGGAATATAAAAGAATAAAAGGACATTACAAAAGGAAATACGAACAACCATGAAAGAAAAAGTGTTTAATGGAGTAAACTACAAACGTCTGTAAAAGATTCAAACACACCACCACCAACAATTTCACAAAAAAACACAACTGTCAGTGAACAGTTACCCTGAGGAGTCCTGCATTTATCTGATACCAGTCTGCTTTTAGCAAAATTCTCTGTCGTGGCTAAATATGTTTGCCTTTCAGCTAATATCTTTCAGATGGATAACTCAAACAATCACCAAACTAAATTGACTTTGATGATACTTTCAGAACATCTTAAACGTTACATAAACTTTGTGTTCAAGAATTCTGAATATTGGTTGCACACCTTTCTGGTGAATGTTTTCTTTGGAGTGTTCTACATAGCTTTTTATACTCAAAAACCTGTCGTTAACTAACAAAAGAACTTTTTTTTCTCTCTTTACTATTTCTTCCCAACGTATTGAACTCTTAAATTCAAAGGCTTATAAATGGATTATTGACATCCTGGGGGCCGATCCATTCTTATTTTATGTCACTGTCTCCATCCACGCACCTCTACAAGTTCCTTCCCCCAAATCTCCTTTGGTGGTGATGGCATTTTCTCGGAAAATGCCTGACATGATAGATTCAAGACACAATGAATAGGTCTAGCTTTCAATCACATGTTTTCTTTCTCACAAATGTCTTTGCATTCACTCCGAAAGAATTATAGTGACTTGATGATTTTGTAGCATTCCCTCCGTTGAACACAAGGGTTTGCATGTCGCGTTAGCAGTTTATCTCGCTCGTTTAAAGCTTTATTGCACTACACTGGAGTAAAACGTGCTGCGTACAAAGTAACGTTTATGATGGAAGTTGATATTCTGCGCTGAAAGGATGATAATATTTGACCCTATGCGTTGTGGGCGTAGATTTTCCATTTCATTTTGTAACATCCCTCATAAAGCATTAGTCCCGATTAAATTAAAAATAATTACTATTTTCGGATATTATCCCAGGTGACCAACTCTATTCACTTGTTCATCAAAATAATTTTAAACATCCAGCTCCAAGTTACTCATTGCATTTCTACGTGAATCTGATATTAACTCCTTAACATTGCTTGATAGATCAGTGACAATTTCATCATGTAACTCTTCTTTCACATGTTTTTGCTTTTTCGTACTGCTCAATTTTGTAATTTCTGTTTAATTTCTATTCGGTTTATCTTTGTTCTGTAGAAGTTCAGAAAATGAAAACCAAATACAATGATCAAGGTGAGTTGAAACGTGTTCACTGTGCATTTGAGGCTGCTTAACAACCTCAATATGTCTCGTCTTTCAAAAGGCAGATTGTCATTACTTTAGTCGTCAGTATCACACTGTAGAAATATTAGAATCGTGTTATTTCACTTTATTTCTGAACACCTAAAAAACATAAATGTTGATCTGTGGAAAAGGATGTTTAGACTGGACAAGGAATGATGAAAAGAGATAATTTACAGCTGGGTGGACATTTTAATGTAAAACGCAAGTTGTAACATAAACCAGGTTGATGTAGAGTTCGAAGAGTAGACGTAACAAAGACTATTTCATGGCTGATTGTTGCAAAATCCCTGTGAATTTGTCACTTTTTGTTTGGAATGCGAATGTACATTTTTGCCCTTCAGTGCATGGTTGAAAATTCGCTCTGCAATAATCGATTTTACTTCAAAATATTTCACTTACGAGGATTTGAAATATGCTTTCATATAGCTTTACAGTTAATTTATAAATTACAAGCGTTCATGCCAAATACATTAGGGTTTTTTTTCTGCTTTGCAGAAGCCATATCCCATCAGCCTTTTTCTAAGTCAATACAAATACATCTGTAATGTATTAACTTCATGCAGATCAAATGTATCTTTTCTATTGTTCTCAAAACCAAATAGGTAGGACACTTTCATAACACGGTGCATTAGGAATGTTTAGTTAGTGAGGGCAGAAATAGGAGGATAGAACAGATGACTGTATGGCTGAGGAGCCGGTGTATGGGGGAAGGATTCACATTTTGGATCATCCGAATATCTTTTGGGGTGGTAGTGACCTGCACAAGAAGACCGGATTGTAGCTAAATTGGAAGGAGACTAGTATACTTGCAGGAGATTTGCTAGAGCTGCTCGTGAGGATTTAAACTAGTAAGGTGCGGGGGAGGGGTGGTGGTGGTGCGGGGGGGGAGGGGGTGGTGGTGGTGGTGTGGTGTGAGACCCAGGGAGATAGTGAGGAAAGATATCAATCTGAGACTGGTACAGTTGAGAAAAGAAGCGACTCAAACATGCAGGGCAGGCAGGGACAAAACGGATAACTAATTAGGACTAATAAATTAAATTGCATTTATTTGAACGCAAGACACCAAACAGGGAAGGCAGATGAATGCAGCGCATTGTTAGAAACATGGAACTGGGATTTCATAGTAGTTACAGAAACATGGCTCAGGGATGGACTGGCAGCTTAATGTTCCAGGATACAAATGCTACAGGAAGGATAGAACAGGAGGCAAAAGACAAGGGAGAGTGGCGTTTTTGATAAAGGAGAGCACACAGCTATACGGAAGAAGAATATTCCCAGAAATACATCCACGGAAGTTTTGTTTGGGTGGAACTGAGAAATAAGAAAGGGATTATCACATTATTGTGATTGTATTATAGACCCCCTAATAGTCAGAGGGAAATTGAGAAACAAATTTGTAAGGAGATCTCAGCTATCTGTAAGAATAATAGAGTGGTTATGGTAAGGGATTTTAACCTTCCAAACATACACTGGGACTGCCATAGTGTTAAGGATTTAGATGAAGAGTGTTAAGTGTGTACAAGAAAATGTTGCGATTCAGTATGTACCTACTAGAGAAGGTGCAAAACTTGACCAACTATTGGGAAATAAGACAAGACAGGTGACTGAGGTGTCAGTGGGGGAGCACTTTGGGCCACCGACTATAATTCCATTTAATTAAAATAGCGATAGAAGAGGATGGACCAGATCTAAAAGTTGAAGTGTTAAATTGGACAAAGGCCAATTTTGACTGTATTTGGCAAGAACATTCAAAATCTGACTGGGGGCAGATGTTCGCAGGTAAAGGGAAAGCTGGAAAATGGGAAACCTTTAGACATGAGCTGATGAGAGTCCAGGGAATGTGTACTCCTGTTAGGGTGAAAGGAAAAGCTGGTAGGTATAGATAATAATGGATGACTAAAGAAATTGAGGGTTTGGTTCAGAAAAAGAAGGAAATATACGTCAGGTATAGACAGTATAGATCGAGTGATTCCTTAGAAGAGTATAAAGGCAGTAGGAGTATACTTAAGAGGGAAATCAGGAGGGCAAAAAGGGGACATGCGACAGATTTGGCAGATAGATTTAAGGAGAATCCAAAAAGTTTTTAAAAATACATTAAGGACAAAAGGGTAACTTAAGGAGAGAATAGACCCCTCAAAGATCAGCAAGGCGGCCTTTTTATGAAGCCGCATGAAATGGGGGAGATACTAAACGAGTACTTAGCATCAGTATTTACTGTGGAAAAGAACATGGAAGATATAGAATGTCGGGAAATAGATGGTGACATCTTGAAAAATGTCCATATTACATATGAAGGAGTACTGCATGTCTTGAAACACATAAAAGTGGATAAATCCAGAGGGCCTGATTAGGTGTACACAAGAACTTTGTGGGACGCTAGGGAAGTGATTGTTATGCCTCTTGCTGAGATATTTGTTTCATCGATATTCATAGGTGAGGTGCCAAAAGGTGGGAGGCTGGCTAACGTGGTGCCACTGTTTAAGAAATGTAGTAAGGACAAGCCAGGGAACTATAGACCAGTGAGCCTGACATCAGTGGTGAGCAAGTTTTTGGAGGGAATCCTGAGGGACAGGATGTGCATGTATGTGGAACGACAAGGACTGATTAGGGATATCCAACATGGCTTTGTTCGTGGGAAATCGTGTCTCACAAACTTGAAGTTTTTTGAAGAAGTAACAAAGAGGATTGATGAGGGCAGAGCAGTGGATGTGATCTATACGGACATCAGTAAGGCATTTGACAAGGATTCCCCTTGGGAGACTGGTTGGCAAGATTAAATCTCATGGAATACAGGGAGAACTAGTATTTGGATGCAGAACTGGCTCAAATGTAGAAGACAAGGATGGTGGTGGAGGTTTGTTTTTCAGAGGGAGGCTTGTGACCAGTGGAGTGTCACAAGGATCAGTGCTGGGACCACGACTTTTTGTCATTTATTTAAGTGATTTCGATATGAGCATAAGAGGTTTAGTAAGTAAGTTTGCAGACAACACCAAAATTGGAGGTGTAGTGGACAGCAAAGAAGGTTACTTCTGATTACAAAGGGATCTTGATCAGATGGGCCAATGGGCTGAGATGTGGCAGATGGGGTTTCATTCAGATAAATGCGAGCTGCTGCATTTTGGGAAAGCAAATCTTAGCAGGACTTATACACTTAATGGTAAGGTCCGAAGGAGTGTTGCTGAATTAAGAGAATTTGGAGTGCACGTTCATAGCTCCTTGAAAGTGGAGTCGCAGGTAGATAGGATAGTGAAGAAGGCATTTGGTATGCTTTCCTTTATTGGTTAGAGTTTGAGTACAGGAGTTGCGAGGTCGCGTTGCAGCTGTACAGGACATTGGTTAGGCCGCTGTTGGAATATTCTGTGCAATTCAGGTTTCCTTCCACTTGGAAAGGTGATTTGAAACTTGAAAGGTATCAGAAAAGAGTTACAAGGATGTTACCAGGGTTGGAGGATTTCAGCTATAGGGAGAGGCTGAACAGGCTGGGACTGTTGTCCATGAAGCGTTGGAGTCTGAGGGGTGACCTTATAGAAGTTTGCAAAATTATGAGTGGAATAGGTTAGATAAATAGACAAAGTCTTTTCCCTGGTGTGGGGGAGTCTATAACTAGATGGCATGGTTTTGGGATGAGAGGAGAACGATATAAAAGAGAATTATGGGACAAAGTTTTCATGCAGAGGATGGTAGATGTATGGAATGAGCTGTCAGAGGAAGTGGTGGAGGCTCGTACAATTGCAACATTTAAAATATATTAGAATGGGTATATGAATAAGAAGGGTTTGGAGAGATATTGGCCGGATGCTGGGAGGTGCATTTAGATTGGATTGGGATGTCTGGTTGGCATGGACAGGTTGGACCGAAGTATTTGTTTTCGTGCTATACATCTTTGTGACTCTATGACTCTACTTGGTCAATGAATTAACGATCAAGGTATCTTTTGAAAATTGATTTTGAGTTCTAAGGTTATTTTTCTAAACATATGTGACTTTTTCTCTGTACTATTCGGTGAAATCAGTTACAATGCGAAACACTTGGCACAGTGGTTAAGTGGGTGACACTGCTGCCTCACAGCACCCAGAACAGTGGTTCGAATCCAGCCTCGGGTGACTGTCTGTGTGGCGATTTCGTGTTCACTCAGTGTTTGCATTGGTTTGCTCTATTTTCTGACACAATCCAAAGATGTGCAAGTTCGGTCAATTGTTCATGCTGAATTGCCCACCGTGTTCAGGAATGTGTGGGTTAGGTGCATTAATCAGAGGTAAACGAAAGATAGGAGGAATTGATCTAGGTGGATTATTCTTCAGACCGTTGGTGTAGACTTTATCGGTTGAATGGCCTGTTTGAGCACTGTTGGGATTCTGTGACATCCATCTTCTCAACTGAATCTCCAGTGTATTTTGGAATACATCATTTTCTATCGAAAGTGAGACATATTAGAGTCAGGGAGACAAAGAAATAAACAGCACGGAAACAGACCCCTCCATCCAGCTCGTCCAAGGATATCAGAAATCCGAAATAATTGTTATCCCATTTGCCAGCATTTGTCCCATATCCCTCTAAACCCTTTCCATTCAAATACGTATCCAGCTGCCTTTTAAATGTTGCAATTGTACCAGACTCTACCACTTCATCCAACAGCTCATTCCATACGTGCACCCTCTTTTTGCATGAAAATGTTGCCTCTAAAGTCCCCTTTAAATTTTTCTCCGCTCCCTACATCCTTGAGTTTTTGGAATCACGCACTTCGGTCAAAAACCTTGTGTATTTATCCAATCCATGCCCCTCAGGATTTTATAAACTTCTAGGAGGTCACCCCTCAGCCTCTGACGCTGCAGCGAATGTAGGCCCAGGCTATTCAGCCTTTTCCTTTGGTTAAACCTCTCCAACCCTGGCAATTTCCTAGCAATTGTTTTTGAACCTTTCAAGTTTCACAACATCATTCTTATAGCAGAGAAACCAGAACTGCACTCAGTATTCCAATGGTGGTCTAACCAAAGTTCTGTATAGCTGCAACAAGACATCCCAACTCCTATAATAAATGCACTGACAAATAATAAAACACATACAGAATGTTTTCTTCACTATCCTATCTACTTGTCATTCCACTTTCGAAGAAATATGAGTCTGCACTAGAAGCTCTCTTTTTTCAGCAACAGACTCCAGAATCTTGTCAGGAAACAGACAATTCCCACCCTGATTTGTCTTTCCAAAATGCAGCAATTCACATTTATCTGAATTAAACTCTATCTGCCATCCCTTTGACAATTGGCCCATTTGATCAATGTCCTGATGTGTTCTGAAGTAGCCTTCTTCGCTGTTCACTGCAACTTCAGCTTTGGTAGAATGTGTAAATTAATAACCAGACCTCCTATATTCATTTCCAAATCATTTACATAATCAAAGGACCCAGCACCGATCCATTCAGCACACAGCTGGTCACCGGCCTCCAGTCTAAAAAGCAATCCTCCACGAGAAATACTCTTCTACCTTTGAGCCAGTGCTGTATTCAAATAATTAATTTTCTCTCTATTCTGTTTGATATAACCTTGCTAACCAGTCTACCATGAGGAATCTTGTGAAACACCTTACTGAAGTCCATATAAATCATGTTCTCCATTCTGAAATCATCAATCTCTTAGCTACCGCATCAAAAAATTCAATTAAACTACTGAGACACAGTTTTCCACGCACAAAGGAATGCTGACTATCCATAGTCAGTCCTTACTTATCAAATATATGTAAAGCCTCTTCATCGGGATTCCCTCTAACAACTTGTCCACCACCAATGCCAGGCTTACCTGTCTATCATTCACTTGCTTTTCCTTGCCATATTTCCTAAATAATGGCACCACATTAGCTAAACACCAGTCTTCAAGCACCTCCCCAGTAGCTATTGATGGTGCGAATATCTCACCAAGGGTCACAGCAATCACTTCCTTAGCTAACCATAGAGTGTTAGGGTTCGCCTGATCAGGTCACGAGGTTTGATCCACCTTTATGCCTTTTAAGACGTCCAGCACCTTCTCCTCTGTAATATGGACATTTTTCAAGATGTTGTTATTTATTTTAGTTTTGGCAGAACATTTTCGAATGCATTTTTGTCTGAAGGCTTAGCATTCTTGTTCGTTACTTAAAACAAATTAAAATATAGAGAGAAACTGTGCAAAATTTGCCAATTTTAATCTAGCCATCATATTTGAGCATTGCTTCATTTTTTTTGCCGACCAAGTATGTGAATAACTCTGAGATCCAACAATGAGCTGCATTCCTCCACAACGATATACCAGTCTCAGTTACAATATGCTTGTCATCATTCAAGTATGAGCCTTTATTATAATATTGCATTGTCATGATATTCAGGGCAACTTTTAATATGAGAATAACTAATGAGGTTAAACTTCTTTCATACAATGATTATTGCAGTGCATTAATCCATTTGTGTCCCTGTTAGAACAACAAATGAACAAGAAAGACAGAGGTAATGATATTCAGCTATGCCGTAATTCTTCACTTCTTAACAGTGGATAATCTGAAGTAATCTAAGGACTTGGAGCGTATGACAAAATATTCCATCCAACGTTGATATGGTTATTAAGTAAATGCAAGTTTAAGAGAAACCTCGGTCATCTGCCTTTCAAAGGAGAATTGAATTTAATGTTAAATCAAAATTGAGAGATGATTTGAAATGACCATTATGAGACGTTTAACTCAAAACTGCATATGAAGGAAATAGTTGAACTGGTGAAAAGTTGGTTGTCATAGTGTATTTCTTTTTAAGTTTATTGCCAAAAAAAAAACAAGATCATATCCATTCCTGTTTTCTTCTGTGGAATATACCACCAAAAGCGAGATACTGAGACAATCAGTAATAACATTTGAAGTGTATGTTGCTTACCTTGTAGAAGTAGAAATGGAAGTCAGAAACAAACCATTTAATGTGTTTTTCTATTATTCTGTTAATTCGTTTTGGAAGTAATCCAATAAACAACTCTGTATCAACATTTTTTCTGCGGTGCGCGAGGTGTTTTATTTTCTCTGTATCTATCCTGTGAAATGCACAGATAGAAGGCACATTTTCATTAACCTGCAGTTAACATTAACCCTCTGTTTTGTTCTACATCCACCGTTAGAACTGGAAAAGTTAAGGAAGAAGCTTCAAGATTGTGGTGAGAATGGATTTGCTTTAAAGCATGCTGCTTCTTTTTTCGTCTTGAACTCTAAATATTATTGTAATTATTTTTGGGCTAATTCATCAATTTCTTCTTGCCTGAAGTATAATGATGCGAGGAATATGAAACTGCTCTAGTCAGGAGCCAGTGCCAATCTAGTCTGCAATGTAAAGTTTCAATCCATTTAAAGTTCTATTAAAGTGATCTGAAGTTAATGTCTGGTGCCAAAATGACACCAATTCACCAACGGTTTTGCTTCAGGCTATAGACATCCCAGATGAACTGAATACAAAACTGCTGACATTAGCGGATGAAAATGTGATTTTAAACGTTAAAAAGCATTAGATATATAAGTTCAATTTAAAAAGATAGATTTCACAGACTTCTCTCCCACTTCCGTGATAGTTGATCTAATTGTGGTTTTTCAGAAAATTTGAAACTTTCACAAGTTGATCGAATATATGAGGAGAAAGTGAGGTCTGCAGATGCTGGAGATCAGAGCTGGAAATGTGTTGCTGGAAAAGCGCAGCAGGTCAGGCAGCATCCAGGGAACAGGAGAATCGACGTTTCGGGCATAAGAAGGGCTTATGCCCGAAACGTCGATTCTCCTGTTCCCTGGATGCTGCCTGACCTGCTGCGCTTTTCCAGCAACACATTTCCAGATCGATTATATGAGTCAGCTTTACTATTCAGAAGGGGACACAATGTATCTTGTTCTGGCAATCAGTCATATAAAGTAAAATGGTAAATTTTGCAAAACTAACACGTTGTAAAATCAATCATAATTCAGCTAACTTTCACTAAACTTTATTAATCTGCTGTCGCCTTCTTTGTCCAATGGTGTTTCTCCTTAAGCAATTGGACAATGTTTTTTGATTTTTGATTTCATGTCACGCAAATGCCTTTTCCCAGCCTACCTCGATAATATCTTTAAGCTACATAGTTAACCAAGGTACCTACTTCAAAATCACTTGAGAGCAGTTTAATTGTGAAGCAACTGGAAATCTTCTGTTTAGTTCTGCAGTTAACAAATATGAAATGTTATCTACAAGAGTTTCTGATCCACAGCCTCTCCTTTACTGATGACAATGTTCATTCAAACATGTCAAATTGACCAATATGTTGTCATATAAGCTGACGTGGCTCGTAGTTAAATTATATTTACTACTTCCTCCTGTGGACCTTGAATACTTAATTTTATTTAAGAAAAACTATGTAGCCATAAGTTTTGTTGGAATTGACTTCAGTATCAATAATATCCCTCTTAGAACAGAAATTAATTTCAGATGAGAAAGGTAAGTGTGTGCATCAATTTAATTCTTTAACTGATTTGAAACCCTCAGAATCTTCCAAAACTGGATGGATAAGCAGTTGAAATGTCATATAATTAAAGGCTAAGGACCACGTGCTGCAAAATGGGTCTGGTGTGGATTATTCTCTCTCCTTATTGGAACTTGCTTTCTGATCAAATATTCATTTACAGTTTCCAGGTTTTTTCTTGTTTGCGCCATAAAACTGCATATTATAACTGTAGCAGATAATCCATTAGACCGATCTGAAGCTTATGCACCAAAGAAGAATAGATTACTTCGATATTTGTCGCAATTATTACTCATGAACACTGATGTTGTTAAATGGTGGTTAAATCAATCTTCACCAATGCATTGTTTTGCAAATGCTGCAGCCGTTTACCGTTCTGCATGTCTGATAGTAAGCTTCATCTAGTAACGTTTCCTTCCGTGAAGATGTTCTAGGTCCGAAGTATCAAGATGGTTA
Source organism: Chiloscyllium plagiosum (assembly GCF_037043375.1). Lineage (NCBI taxonomy): Eukaryota > Metazoa > Chordata > Chondrichthyes > Orectolobiformes > Hemiscylliidae > Chiloscyllium > Chiloscyllium plagiosum. The sequence continues at coordinate 13,142,430 of NW_028270176.1, forward strand.
CACAACACTCCTTTCTATCTATACAAAGAAAAGCATAGATCTTCATTTGGGGATGCCACGAGTACACATCAAACTATATATAAACGCAACGTGTTTACCTACCAGCAACAATACAATTGAATAAACCCTGGGAAATATTTACGTGCATTGACTGAAATTCGTTCAAACATAAAATGGAATTGACATAAGTGCTTGAAAATATGTCTCCTTTTCTTTCTCCTCCACACCTTTCATAAGACACAACGTCATCTCAGTTATCCCATATGGATGCCGAAATTACTGACAAACTTTTAAATTATAAGTAAAATGATCAACATGCGATTAATTTGATAAATCTGTCAAGAATGTCATGACAGCATTATGATAGGAACATGTTTCCACTTGTCTGTTGCATGCAATTATTCTATAATAACGTCCAGAAGTAGATCCACATTAATTTCACAATATATTTCCTTTGAGAAATATCCTTATACGACTTTTGGAACCCTTGATAAGGAGCACGATCTTTTGTATACCCCCTAAAAGTATATTCTACTTCACTACATACTAAATATAATATCTCTGTGGATCAAGAATGCCTCTGATCACACCTTCAGAAAAAAAAACTGTTAGAAAACAATGAGATCAAGCGGCTTCCTTTCACTTGTTTATCTCCTTGCTTACATTTACCGTTAAGATACTTCAGTGATGACCCTACTACCAGCCAATCCTGCACCCAGGCAATTAGAATGGTTATTGTATTCAGGAAAAGTGGCGTTACAAAACCCTGTGAAATGAGTATTCCACTATTGTCGAAACATTTTTAATTCAGGACTTACGGTTAATAATAGAGCCCTGGGCAGTGTTGTTAGAGACCTAGAGTTTCAGGTACACAGTTCCTTGGAAGTGGAGTCACACATTGCCATGCTTGCCTTCATTGCTCAGAACATTAAGTATAGGAATTGGGGTGTCAGGTTTCGGTTCTACACTACATTTCTCAGGTCGCATTAACAGTACTGTGCACAGTTCTTGTCATCTTGCTATAGGAAATGTATTCTTTATTGGAAGGAATGCAGGAAAGATTTACATGAACGTTACCAGGACTGGAGAGCTTCAGAACTAACGGGAGACTGGATAGGCTGGGACCTTTTTTTTGGTCAGGAGCATAGAAGATTAAGAGGCGAACTTAAAGGTGTTTATAAAATCATGAGGGGCAGATATGACATAAATAGCGAAAGTTCTTTTATGTTTTCCCTGGGGGTAGGGAGTTCAAATCTATAGGGCATAATTTTGACGAAGTTTTTAAAGGGGACCTGTGAGGCAACATTTTCACACAGAGTGTGTATGTGTATAAACTGCCGGTGGAAGTGGGTGATGCACGGACAGTTCCAAGATTTCAAAGACATTTGGGCAGATATTCGAATAGGAACGTTGTGAGAGTACAGGCCAAACGTAGAGTAATGGGAGTCGTTTAGTTTGGAAATCTGATCGGCATGGACAAGTTGGACTGAAGGATATGTTTCCTTGCTGTAGGACTTAATGAATTGAAACTAATCTTCTGTTAACCTCTGTCATCTTTGTCTATCGATGAGGCGCTGTTGAAACTTCTGTTTTACAGAGACATTCATGGAAAATTGCTGTCTTACATGTTTTGTTTTAAACATGTTCATTGAGTGCAGATTGATAAAATGGTAAAATGTTAGCTTGAATTTGTCTTGCTTTATTGTATGCAATGAAACGTCTGTGAGGAGTGTTTTGCACTGTTTGGTACATGTCAGCACTGGTAAATCGGTCAGTATAGACACAAAAAGGCTCTTTCCACAGCATTGAAAAAATTGAGCACCAAAGTTCAGTTACGAGATAAGTGGTTGCTGACTGTCAAATTGGGAGGTATATTTATTGAAATGGAATGATATGTTTAGAAGTCTGCAGCTTGATGTTTGGAACTATATCTAAGTTTCAGAAAAATAATGAAGCTGACTTTTGGCTTTTTTCGGGTGCTGGGTCAAGTAGGCCAGATCATGTAAGAATAGCAGATTGTATTTCCAGAAGTGAACCACATGAGTCCGTAGAAAAATTATTGATCATGGTCACAATCATTAATAATCATTTCTGCTTGTTCTTGTTTTAAACTACTGAAGGTGGTTTAAAGTTGGAATGAATTTCAAATACAAGATGATCTCATTTCGTTGGATAATATTATCATAAGATATTATTAAGTGGAAGTGTTGAACTACAAAAGTAAAATTTAGGTTAATTTTATACTGAATGTAGAACACAAGCAAGGCTTTCCATTCTTGAATTTATTCAGCTCCCTGCTAATGGCGTACAGAGAGTTAGTATATTGCAAAATAAAATAATTCTTTACAGGGTCTCGTGACTCTCTTGGCTGTAAAGAAAAGCTTCACTAATCGTATTAACGACTTCAATTATGGCTTTCAATTTTATGACGATGAACGTTTACTGTTAAATCTAGGAATGAAGACTCTTAACGAAACGAAAGGTCTGTCTGTGTTTTGTTTGCAAAAATTCAGTATATTTGATCATTAAAGACAATTGCTTTTCATTGAGTTTCAGTGCCAGCATCTGCAGATTTGATTTGAAAAAGAGGCTCTTCCTGATCAACCAGGCTGTTGTGCCTGATACCTCAGTCGTACTTACAGTGCAATATGCTGCAGCATGGCAATAATGGAAGGTACCATGTGTTAACCATGTGTCTACATTAGAGTCGAGAGCAATACTTTTGACCATAACTATTTTTCATTTTCTTTAATCAGTACGTTTAAGCAGTGTAAATTAAATCTGTCACAGTGCAGTTCATTACATTATAATAAGCATCAACTATTAGTTGCAGTGACCAATTTATTAAATTGCTTGCACCCAAAAGATATGTTTTCCGGATTGCCAGATTTTTCTCTCATCTGCTCTAAGCACTGACCTTAAATCAATGCCCCCGGACTTAAAATCCTCCTTCCTGTTAATCCTGTCCCATTTCAATTTTCTCTGCTTTATGGAAGACAAATCCAATCAGTCCAATCTCTCTTCGTAACTGAAACTGTCCTTCACAGACGACATTTTAATAAATCGCCTGTGCACCTTCTCCAGTGCTATCCCAACCCTCCAAACAATGTGACTTCCAGCACTGCACAGAATGCTTCAACTGTGGTGGAGCTAACGTTGTCTACAGTTCCAGTATAGCCTTGTAGTTCACAGACTCCTTGCCTCAGAGAATAAAGGAAAGTCTTCCATATTTCTTCTTAATGATGATAACGTCCTATCTTGAATTTTAAGGAACTGCTTTAGATAAAAAGAAACAAAGTTTTCTGTATTCTTCGCAGTTTCCCAGGGCATTAATATTAAGCATACATTCTCTTATCTTTCTCTTTCCAGCTAAAGTGCATCGGCTCATATTGATCTCGATTGAATTCTGTTTTCCACTGATTAGCACGTTTTATTAGTCCGAATTTTGTTATTTGTTTGCTGTGTCGTCCAAATAGTCGTCCTTTGCCTTTAGTTTTACCTTTCCAAGGAATCCAGTTCAAATATGTCCGCACATTCTTGTGTTTGCAAAGTACCATTCATTCAATTAACGTTTTGGCTGCAATGTTTTATTTCAATTTACGACAGCAAAATGTCATCTCAGTCAATTAAACTTGACACTAAGCCAATTACATTATTGATATTTATGGGGTGTTCATTTCATGTTTCTTTTAACCAATGCAACCTAATCGTTTGTGCTTTTGCATCTAAGAATGTTACTTAATTTAAATCGGTTACAATCATTTTAAATAGACGATCAACTGTATAAGTTACAGCGTGGTAAGCACCACTTTCTCTTTGAAGTCTGAATATGCTGTAGCAAGCAAATTGACTTCTTGATAATATATTGTCTAACTAAAATGAATTACTAAATGTCATGGCAGTTGTGAATGAAATTAGTAAGGTGCTCATTTATCTCAAAGTAAACAAGCATACAAACAAACTCGGAGTTTAATCATAGTTGCCATAATGCCTGTTCTGTAATAGCTGAGAACTTCAGAACTTTGAAACATACCAAAGGGAGTGCAGCAGAGCTTCACTAGGTTCATTCATTAGAAACCAAGACTTTTCTAGGAACGAAGCTTATTGCAACAGGACCTGGTTTTACGACACTTTACAAGGATGAGACAGTACAAGGATGAGACTGTAGATTCGAAGCAACAAGATCATTTCCCTGGTTGTACAATCTAGGACTGTGAATGCATTCTCAGGAAAAGATGTAGGCCAGGTTGAAACTGAGAAAGGAGGACACAAGAGCAGAGAATTAAATAAAAAGAGAGAAAGCAACTTTAAGGCAACTCATTTAAGTGCACCAGAACTTCTGGATTGTAATATAAAAGAATGATGGGTTATTAAATCAATTATTGATTACAAATATATAACTGAAAATAAATAATTGTAAAACAAGCAGGCAGCTAATAGCATTCCAACATTGAGAACAGAGGGAAATAGACAGGAGCTTAGCCCTTGAAAGTCAAAGTTGGAGGAAAACATGTTTGGTGCATCATGTGATTTTTTTTCTTCAACTAAAACCAGGAGAAAAGCATTCCAGTAACGGGGAAAGTGAGCAAGAAACTATTCTGATTTAACAACCCATTCCCCTCTTCTCACATATGGAAGCACGGTCACTCAGTGGTTAGCACTTATGCCTCACAGTGCCAGGCACCAGGAGTAATCCCACTGTTGATTGACTGTCATGGAGTTTGCACATTTTCCCCATGGCTGTGTAGGCCTTCGGTGGAGGTTCTGGTTCCCTCCCAGAATCTAAAGAAGTGTAGGTCTGTTAGATTGGCCATGCTAATCTTTCCGTAGTGTGCACGGATGTACAAATCAGACGGATTAGCTATGGTGAGTACAGTGTTACGGAGTTAAGGTGGTAGTCTCATGGGATGCTGCTTGGGCAATTGTTTCAGAATCAATGGACAGAATAACCTCTCTCCACTCTATTGGGATCCTATGCTGCCCTAAACTTCTTATTATCCACAACAGGCTCTGAATGTAAAAAGTCGATTGAGTACGCAGCAAATTGATCTGGTGGTGATTAGTTGTTAAAAAAAAAACAAAAAAAATGGCTTCCAGTGATTTGATGAAGAGACAAAAAACAGCCATTCAGTCGTGTTCGAGAGTTCTTCTATATACTTTTTTTCAAAAGAACAACAAAATCAAGTTGGCTATTAAAAATTCCAGGTAGTGTGCTACGGAGACTGTCATTGCTGGTGAATATCAACAGCTCTTCAATGGCTATGCTTGTGCCCGGGTGTCCTTCAACAACTAGCATGCGGTCGCCACCAAGACTCTTGGTGCCTTTAGACAAAGGTGGACCCCATAGCAGATGGAGTACTTTATCTCTCTGTCCAACTCCATCTTGATTTAGCTCCCTCTCCCCTCCCACCTCTCTACCTCTGCCTCTCGCGTTATAATTTGCGCTGACCTTAATGGACTTTGCACATTAGTTACATAATTGCAAATAAAATGATTTCGTGATGGGCATTAAATTATAAAGGAGAAAAAAAGCACCAGTGATTTTGCGATTAAAAAAATACAGATTGTCTAAAAAAAAGTAAAGGATAAACATAAATCTGGAAAGATTAAGATATTTTGTCAAATGACATTAAATACTTCAATAACCTATCACCCACGGAAACAATAAGTGAAGAAATCAGCAGCATTAAATCATGGGCAAAAATGGTGGAATAGGTTGGAAATGAGAAAGGCATATGATGCATGCTTACTTCATAATTTTTAATGGTGTTTGAAAAAAAGCATGAGCAGGGTAAATGTTAGTGAAAGCGTAGAAAGGAGAGGCAATGGATGGAGTGAACGATGAGGCAAGGTATGGGGAAATGCTGGCTAAGACCATGTTGGATGAAACCTCCTACTCAGGTGGCTCACACCTACATTTGGCAAAGGGATTGGTTTGGTAAAAGCAGGAAGTTTTCTTATAAAGTCAATACATTTCAAAGTTACTACGGGCTGCGGGTGAACATTGCTCATTGAAACATTAGATAACCGCAGCTCCAAAAAGAAAGGACAGGACAATCCAAAAGTGTTAAGAATTAGAGATCATTCATTTTGTCCTCAGTTTCATGCGAGCATTTTTTTTTAGAAAAAATGAGTTAAAGCTTAACATTTATTTGGAGAACGTTGAGTTGATGAAGAATACAAAGATTTGAACTGTAAAAGTTATTTCTTTCTTAATTAGCTCAGTTGATTTTTTTTTATTTACCCTAACTATATTGACATCATAGACGATGCTTACATGGATCTGAAAAAGAATATATTTAGTGCAGTTATTCATAAGAGGTTAATTAACAATGCACTTCGGGATTTTCGCAGAGACCGGAAGTTGTAGCTTATCAACCATATTAATATTGTGATCTTTGGAGAGTAATTCATTTCCTGAATATACCACCGTTCCATCAATTCACGTGGGCAAGATGCCTGGAGCTCTCTTTAAAAGCATTGAGGGTGCCCCAATCAAATAATTCTCCAGTTGTTGACTCATGGGGTTGGCGATGCAGAGACTGCTTAGATTTAAGTAAACTCGTGGATTTAGACAAAGATGGACCCCACTTGCGAAAGTTTCACCCTATTTATAATTACAGATTAACAGTCTGTAATTTAGCTGTTTGGTCATGATCAAGTTAAGAGACCAAGACAGTTCAAATTGCTTTGCCCAGTGCATTGTCAGTGTTTCTTAAATCTTCCTAATCTAACTCAATGTCAATGCCTTCATTGCATCAGAAAGCGAATCCCTGAAAAAGAAGATTCAACTTTTAGGTAAGGAAATGTTTGGAACTTCTTTGGTCTATGTTACAAACCAATTAACGTAAATGGATTAAAAAAGGAAATGTCACTTCTAAAAGCTTGGTTTGTGAATGTCATTCTTGGAGATTTTCTGGTAGATCTTATTTGGAAAATAACAAATGGTGTACAAATGTTATAATAACAGAATACTATTGAAATTCTGTGCCAACATCAGAAGAGAAATTGAAAGATAAAGAGAAAGGTAAATGAAAAGATGCAGTTGCATTCCGTGCTCTCTTCCATCTGAATTTCGACGATTGCTTAAACACTCCTGTAATTGTGCTTTAGAAATTAAAGCTAAAGTCTCAGATGATGGTGAGTAGGAATTAATTATGAAGGAAAACATGTACTGACACCGATGGTAATCACAATTCAACTGAAAATTAAACATCATGCTGGAAGTTTCCACACTTCAAGAATATTGAAAGTGAAAGAATGCTTTGCGGTGTGCCTCACTAAAAGCTTCCTGGCTCTGATAAAGTAATGATTACTCTTTTTTGGTCAGATTCATTAATCCACAAGTATTCAGGAGCGATTCTTCGAAGTTACACCTGATGAAATGTTAACCACAACAAAGAGTCTAACGTTGGAGAAAATAACTGCAGATGCTAGAATTTGTACCGAAAGCAAAAATAAATACAAGAGTTCACAGCGGGGCAGGCAGCATCCTTCGAGAGAGAGCAAGCTGACGTTTTGAGTCTGGATGACTCTTCATCAGAGTTGAACTGAAGTGTGGAGGAGGCAGCACTTATGCAATACTGGTGAGGGAATTGGAGTGTTGGGGGAGAAAGGATGTTGACAGTTCAGATTTAGTGATCGAAATGTAAGAAGGGCAGAACAACGGTGTCTCTAACTGCCAGACTGGCAAGAATATGCCGTCCCACTGGAGTGGGGGAAGGGAAGAGGGGCATGGTTACAGAGAATGTAACAAGCAAAGCTGAAGGAAGGGGAACGAATGGTTTCAGAATCTGAAGGCGTTCAACTCAATGTTTAGACCAGAAGGTTGTAAAGTGTTTTGCTGGAGCATTTCAAGAAGAGACAAGTTGCATGAGAGCAGAACACAGTATTACATTGACTGGCATTGGGACGATCACAGTTATGCTTGCATACAGACTGGAGGTGTTCTGCAAACGGGTCATCCAGTATGTGTTTCGTTTCTGCAATGAAAGTCGGATGATTGGGTGCAGCGAATCCAATACAAAAATTGGAGAAGGTGTAGTTGAAATGGTGCATCACCCAGAAACATTGTTTGGGCCATTGGATTGTGAGCAGGGAGGATGTGAAAGAGCAGTTGTTGTACCTTCTGCGATTATATGAGAAGATGCTGTGGGAAGGGGTGGGATTGTTGGTTGACGAGTTGACACCTAATGTTAAAGTATTATCCACAAGGTTGTATTTCTACAGGTTGTAGGAATCACTGACTCCTTCCCTCCAAAGTTAATCTTTCCTACTGACTGTATAGCAGTTCCTTAGTAGTGCAATATATTTTACATCTGAATTCTTGATCCCAAGGCAGGTCAAATGAACTAACATTTTTTTTATGTCAGAGGCCAGTGTATGAAAGCGTGATCCATACTTGACAATATGTATGTTACAATGAATTGTTGCATTTATGTAAAGGTTGAATCAATAAAGTATGGATAATACAGTAGAAAGATAAAAGGAACGGAAGGTCTGTGTGGAAATAACGGTATATCAGCAAATGTTTTCCTAATTTTTGCTTCGATGGTTGTTGGTGACATGTCGGAATGTGAAGTTCACCTCAACGTATTATATTTCACTTTGTTAATTTGCAGGAGAGGCGCTACGTGAAAAGAACTCAGGTAAGTTATTGACCGATTGAGTTCTGATTGTTATGACACGAGGTAAAACCGTCTGCTAATTTAAACCAGACACACTGAAAAGCTCACTTCACCTCATAATCTGTTAAACTACAGGTGACAGAAATCTAGCAAAATTCCCCTATTTAATGAAAAAAAATCAACAATTTATCCTTTAACTCCAAAAACGAACATTAAATAACAACTATCTACACTGTCTCCTTTGTGTGATAAATTTATCTACCTCCTACTCTATAACAATATGCTGATCCGATAAAATCCCCGATCTACCCTTTGTATATTCCTGGATCTTTCCTTTGGTCTTCTGCTGCTCAGGTGTTTCATATGAAAAGGTACCTTTCAGAGAGTGGGTCTGCGGGCAGTCTGTATTGCTGCTCTTTGTCTCACTCTGGCTAATTTGTTCAAAATGCCTGATTTTTATACCCAAAACATTGGATGTTCTCATTGGTATAATATCACCAAAATACTAAAATTCAAATTCGATTGGGTTTTAGTATCTTGGACATAATTTAAACTAATTGGCTAAATTCAAATTGTTGTGTAAAATAGCAACTCAGCTCAATTATTTGTTTCACAGCTAAATGTTATATGTTCATATTTTCCAGCACACTCTGTGCCTGTTCGGTCCTTTGCGAGCTTTCACACTCTCTTAAAGATACAGTACACGTCTGTATATCATAACACTGAATTGGAGTTCCTGACAGCTAAATAGATATTTGCTAAATAATCACTTTGTTGAATGGAATCCACCACCATATATTTTTTGGATACTTAACATCCGAATCAAATTACTTTTCTGGCTACCAGGACTTTATATTTAAAGTAGATGAAAGTGTGATCAAGTTACTTACTAAATGAATACAATCATAAGATTTCACGGCATTGAACATTTTAATATAATAATTATTAAGCACCATTAATTTTAATATACACCAACAGAACAACGTAAGAAACGACAATATATAAATAAAGTGTATTGTAGCACCTCAGATTGTATAGCAGACTAATACAACAGACAAACAATTGTCCTATGCTTCACTTAATGGATGCAACAGAATTCTAAATACAGTCTCACATCACTAACCCAGAATGGCTACCCAGCCTCTACGAACACTCCCAACCTCCTACCTCCAAACAAATACATAATCACACGCAGAACTCTATGACATTAGTGAAATTGTCGTTCACCAAATCGCATTATAAATTTGTGAAAGAATCAGATGCTGTTAAATTGTCACTGTGTCATAATGACATAGAACCTGTAACAATATTCTTTAATGTTTGCAACAAGAGACTTCCAAAATCAAAAGGCATAATTTAGGAATTAGGGGTAATCATGCAGAAATAACATCAGAGACATTTCCCTTACTCAGAGAGATGTGACTTTCTTTTCAATTCCTAACCCTGATGGTATTTGAGGATTCATTATTGTGCATGTGTCACAGAAAGATTAACACACTTCTCTGATAAGGATCAGACAATTGATAACAACAACAGATTATCTATTAAATACACAACGTGATTTTAAATTTTATGCTTTTTTTCAGCAGCATAGCCTTTTTTTTGTCGGGATGACGTTGGCTTCTGTCATTCTCTGTTTTGCAACTTCAATACAACGTAATCCACCAATTGTTCTTTAATGACATGTGAACATTTTCAAATTATCTAATTACACGTTTGTACCATGCCTGACTATCGTTGCAGATGGATAAGTAGCATGTAAGATTTGAGGCCAAGACATACTAGGCAATGACTGCCTCCAGCAAGGTGAATGTAGCCATCAGCACTGAACATTCAGTGGCATCAACAGTCAATCACTAACATCACACTGCAGATCACATTCACAAGACACTGGAACAGATTGTTCATACAATTGCTGTTCCTATAAAATGAGGTCAAAGATTTGGAGTCTTGAAGAGAGTACTTCTCACTGAATCTAAAATGTTCATCTATCGTCTACAGTGTACAAATCAGGAATATGATGGATGAATCTGCTCTTGCTTGCTTGAATTTATTTCCAGCAACGGGGAAGTCTGACACCATCCAAGACAAAGCGACTGGCTTGATTAACATCAAATATGCAAGCATTGACTCTATCCACCATGAACGCTCAATAATAGCAGCAGTGTTTACTGTCTACATAATGTAGTGCACAAATAAACCAATGCTATTTAGAAAGCGTCTCCTAAACACATCATCACGACCCTCTTGAAAGACAGGGCCAGTGGATAGATGGGAACACCATGAACTGCGAAGTTTCATCCAAATTTGTTAACATTTCGATTTGTAGTTCATCAGCATTGCTTAAGTGTTGTTCAATCGAAACTTTCCAATGACCTTGTAGGTCTACACTCAGGAAATATCCCACAGCGCTTCAAGAACACTGGTCACCATACATATTCAATCACAACAGAAGATTGGCAATAAATGTGGACCAGCCAGCAACGTCCCTATTCTGTCAATGATATTGCTTTTTTTTTCGTTATTTTAAATGCAAATTAACTAGGAATGGAATCAAACTACGACACTTACTTGGAGATGCCAATCTCTGAGTATTATGTAGACAGGCTTACAAAGGGCGAAGTCACTTTAGATTTAGTACTGGGTAATGAACCTGGCCAGGTGTTAGATTTGGAAGTAGGTGAGCACTTTGGAGACAGCGATCACAATTCTGTCAAGTTTACTTTAGTGATGGAAAGGGATAGGAGTACGCCACAGCAAGAGTTACAGCTAAGGGAAGGGAAATTACGATGCAATTAAGAAAGATTTAGGAAGTGTAGAATGGCGAAGGAAACTGCAGGGGATGAGCACATTAAAAATGTGGAGCTTATTCAAGGAAAAGCACCTGTGTGTCCTGGATAAGTATGTACCTGTCAGATAGGGAGGAAGATATAGAACGCGTGAGCCGCGGTTCACTAAGGAAGTGAAACCCCTGGTCAAGAAGAAGAAGAAGGCTTATGTTAGGACAAAATGTGAAACCTCAGGGCGTTTGCGGGTTACAAGGAAGTTAGGAAAGACTTAAAAAGAGAGCTCAGAAAAGCCAGGAGGAGACATGAGAAGTTGTTGATGGATAGGATCAGGGTTAACCCTAAGGCTTTCCATAGGTATGTCGGGAATAAAAGAATGACGAGAACTAAATTAGGGCCAATCAATGATAATAGTGGGAAGTTGTGTGTGGAGTCAGAGGAGTTAGGGGAAGCACTAAATAAATATTTTTCGACAGTGTTCACTATAGAAAATGAAAATCTTGGCGAGGAAGATACAGAGATACTTGTATCTAGACTAGAAGAGATTGAGGTTCACAAGGAAGAGGCATTAGAAATACTGCAGAGTGTGAAAATAGACAAGTCCCCTGGGCGGAATGGAATCTGTCCTAGGATCCACTGGAAAGCAAGGGAAGAGATTTCTGAGCCTTTGGCATTGATCTTCAAATCATCATTGTCTACAAGAATAGTGACTGAGGACTGGAGGATAGCAAATGTGGTTCCCTTGTTCAAAAAGGATAGCAGAGACAACCCTGGTAATTACAGACCAGTGAGTCTCACTTCAGTTGTTGGTAAAGTGTTGAAAATGTTTAGAAGAGATAGGATTTATAATCATCTAGAAAAGAATAATCTAATCAGGGACAGTCAGCACGGTTTTGTGAAGGGTAGGTCGTGCCTAACGAATCTTATTGAGTTTTTTGACAGAGTGACCAAACAGATAGATAAGAGTAAACCGGTTGATATGGTGTATATGGATTTCAGCAAGGCCTTCGATAAGGTTCCCCACAGTAGGCTATTATGCAAAATGTGGAGGAACGGGATTGTGGGAGATATAGTAGTTTGGAACAGTAATTGGCTTGCTGAAAGAAAACAGAGGGTTGTAGTTGATGGAACATTTTCATCTTGGTGTCCAGTTACTAGCGGCATACCGCAAGGGTCGGTGTTGGGTCCACTGCTGTTCATATTTTTTTATAAATGATCTGGATGAGGGCTTAGAAGGGTGGGTTAAAAATTTGCAGACGACATTAAGGTCGGTGGAGTTGTGGATAGTGACGAAGGATGTACTAGAGACATAGATAGGATGCAGAGCTGGGCTGAGAGGTGGCAAATGGAGTTTAATGTGGACAAGTGTGAGGTGATACACTTTGGATGGAGTAATCAGAATGCAAAGTACTGGGCTAATGGTAAGATTCTCGGGAGTGCAGATGAGCAGAGAGATATTGGTGTCCATGTACACAGATCCCTGAAAGTTGCCACCCAGATTGACAGGGTTGTTAAGAAGGCATACAGTGTTTTGGCCTTTATTAATAAAGGGATTGAGTTCCGGAACCAGGAGGTTATGCTGCAGCTGTACAAAGCTCTGGTATGGCCACACTTGGAGTATTGTGTACAC